>NC_140180.1:86080121-86262372 GCF_963971535.1 Notolepis coatsorum | reverse complement strand
GGACTCTCTGCACTGCGGCGTGGGCACTGTGTGTGTGCCAGGATAACAGTGAAGGATTTGGGGTGCTTTTTCAATGTATGTGATAGATTGGGGGGAGATGACCACAGCTAAAACGGTGAGATCGAAATGTGCATGGAAGACGGTGATAGAACGGTGACCAGTGGATTGAATACACTGCCAGCGAGGGTGTTTTGTTTTGAATTCCTTGTAAGAACAAATTGATAAGAGAGAGTGTAGGCCCAGAGCAGGAGGGAGAGAGGTTCATCTTAATGAAACGTGAAATGTGTGTAAAGGTTAAACGCGGTTGTCATGACAGCGCGGCACATGACAACCAGAAGGCGGGGCCGTCGTTGTTACGACGAAGATCTATAAGTCGAACGGTGTTTCCGGGTGTAAGGCAGACCAAGAGCGAGTAGGACTGAGATCACACAGAAGACACACTCTCCTCTCATCGAGAGGGGGGGGGGAAGAATGCCACATCATCATTAGCTTCGGCTAACGCAAGGAGGGTTAGGCTGACGACCAGGCCTGAACAATATTGGACTGAATAACAAACAGACGAAGATGTGATACTGGCCAGTTTGATCAGGATCTAACAATTGGTTGCCGATGACAGCCGGATTTGCAAGAGATAAAAACAACGGGAACAGTTGGTTGCCGAGAGATAAGAACAACGGAAAAAGACTTTTTCAATAATGGGACGACAGTGGACAACAGTCATCGTGTGTGGGAGAATCATGATCGAGCAAGGCCGGCCAGCCCTGGGAGAGAGTGGCGAGTCGAGCGGTCAGGAGGCGAACCAGCGCTGTAGGAGAAACAGCGCTCCGATCAAAAATGTGAGTTCACTGTGCACACACGGTTGTTTTGATCTTTTAAGCCAAATAAAAACGAACAGATAGTGCATCCCGTAAATAAGTAGCGACAGAGAAGCCAGCTGTAATAATATGAGCAGAGAGCCATGGTGAAAATCGAGGGTGTTATCTACAGAGAATGAAAGCAAACGAGGCAGGCTGCACAGTTTTGGTTTAAGGAGGGTAAATGCGAGATGAGGAAAGGGGGGGGGAACGCTTGAACCAGATCGAAAAATTGTTAATGGCGGGACTGTTTTCATAACAGAAGGAAAGTCGAAAGGAGATTGTACCAGTGTGTATTATGTCCGATCAGGCAAGAGTATTAGTCTGAGAAAGCGTCCCCTGATAATGGATAGGAAAGAGAGGAAAAACAGCTGTGTTTTTAGGCCTTGGAAGGAAGGGCAGCGGTCGTTTGTTTGAGAGAGTAGCCATTTGCACCGAGACAAAATGGCCGTGAGCACCACGAGGACATAACAACAGATAAGAACCAGGAAGTGACACGTCAACTAAAACACCATAGAGGAGGAGTAGGTCGCCACCTAGTGGCGGAGGGGGGGTAGTGCTGGGGAGTTTTCATTACCCATAGGGGAATATTTAGATATAGGTCTGTACTACCATCTAGTGGCGGATTGGGGGAGTGATTCAAGTTAGAGAATCTAATGAGCACAGAGAGTGGATCTATTATATTAATAATATTGATATACAGGTTAATTAAATAGTTTAATTATACAATGATTAAATAATAATTGCACAGAGAGGAGGTGCAGTTATTTGAATGGGTTAATTATGGAATAAAGAGGGAGTTTGAATTCTAGTGGGGCTTTCTCACACCTAATAGGCAGAGTCTTGAAGACATGTCACCAGAAGAACTGGCGCGCGCTGGGGGTCAACCTGGGATGAACAGATAGAGCGCGGAGTGGGTATCGTTTAGCTGCGGGTGTCACGCCGGAAGACAACAAACAGGGAACAGCCCTGTAGGATAGATATGGGTGTGGAGAAGGTGGTAGACTAATAGCAAAACAAGGGAAGTCGAATGTACAGACGACTGCTGGTGTTGTGTTTCTGCTTTCAGCGGGGGGAGACACCGACAGCGGTGGAGATGACCAGGAGACAGACTGGAGGAGGAGGAAGCAGCAGGGGCCAGGCACCGCAGCCTGGTACACAGATCATCCACGACGAGAGAGAGGAGACGGCGGCGGTGGAGGAGCAGATGTGGAGAGGACAGCCAGAGACACTGAGCAGTAGCAGACCAGGGGAGACATTTTTGCCTAGGGGACCACGCCCTGGAAGGGGGACCAGCTCAGGAAAGGAGCCGTCACTGAAAGGGGCCCTTGCCCTAGGAGACGGGACCGGCCCAAGATGGGAGGTGTACTGTAAGAGGGAAGGGAGCGCTCTGATTTGGACGTGGGGTGTACCTAATAGGAGGGCCGAAGGGTTTAGGTGTGTCGTCTGAAAAGTTGCAATCTGTGTTTTTCTCTGTCTCTCTCTCTCTCTCTCCTCCCTGACCGTTAATGATGCATTTATTTAGCTAACAGATATAGCTGAGGGTGGAGATGCTCAAGCCGTCATCCATCATCATGTTGTACAATAAATTCATGAACGGCGTCGACCAGCTGGATCAAAACATCTCGTACTATCCGGCTGCACGTAAGACTGGAAAGTGGACCAAAAAGTTTGTGATGTATCTGATCCAAATATGTATGTTCAACGCTTTTGTCTTGTACAAAACCAGGCACCCACAAGGCTATTATTACAACCTCTTCCGGTTCACCAGGGCTGTGGCGCGGACCTACACAGGGGGTCAGGAGAAGAAGATTCCTGGGGTGACAGCGGAGATGGAGGCGGAGGCAGGGGGTGGGGGTGAGGAGGAGGCAGGGGGTGGGGGTGAGGAGGAGGCAGGGGCTGAGCAGGAGGCAGGGGCTGAGCAGGTGGGGCGTGACGGGCAGCGCGACCCTAGGGCCCCACCGGGGGACCCGCAGAGCAGATTAGTGGGTGGCTTTGTGAAGCATGTAATGGTTGCATACAAAGCCACCCCCAAGCAAAAGCTACCGTGTAGGAAATGTCGGGTCTGCAGTAGGCGTGGCCTCAGGAGTGAGACCAGATATTTTTGCACATCGTGCAAAGTCCCCCTGCATTGTGACAAATGCTTCACTCTGTACCACACAAAGAGGGATTTCTCTAAATAGTTTCTTTATTAGTTGTCATACAGAAGTGTGTATATAGTTTATTTTTTTATTTATCTTTTCCCCCCCTCATTTTTACCGTTTGCACAGAACCAATGGTTGCTGACAGTCACCCAGTTTATAAAAGTATATACTGTAGGTAACATGCCACACTTTTCTAATGCAGTCCATTGGCCTCTTATTTATATACTTTGGAAGCATGTATTGGATATTTTTTGGTCCACAGATCATCTGGCGCTTCATCCATTTATCAATGGACAATGCAGTCATTGATGCGAGAGACCAACTGTAAGGTATGCCCTGTAGTTGATCATGTGACGTGCCTGTACTGTGAATGTTACCAGCAAACTTCTAAATGCACTGAAACAATGGTTGGTTATCCTCCAGTGTTCACTTTTTATAAGGTATTGTCTCGGCAAATTACCATAATCCTATACTGTGAATGTTACCAGCAAACTTCTAAATGCACTGAAACAATGGTTGGATATCATCAGCCAGTGTTCACTTTTTATAAGGTATTGTCTTGGTAAATTACCATAATTTTATACTGTGAATGTTACCAGCATATGTGTCTAATGCACAGCAACAATGGTTGGTACTGATGACTTGTCACCCAGTTTATTGAACATATTTTGAAATAAAAATGTTCATTTCATCAAAGTTTCAAGTTTTCTGCATTGTAAAGTATTCTGTATTTTATAATAATGTTTTCTGGACCTACACCAGTAGTTATAACTTACTTGTTCGTTAGCGCCAGGCATGGTGGTTGATAAGGTAGTAGTATTTCCAAGTGAAACTAATTGATATATTATCAATACAAGCTATTATTACTTTATGAATGTGTTTATCATGTATGGACGAATACATTGGAAAACAGGTAGGTACAGAGCAACACAGTGTCTACAACACGGGAGCAGATTATGCACAGTACATGAATGAGAAACAGTCAAAATGTTTTTTTTGTTTATTGCATGCACATGATCTATAATACCTGATCGGTACAATATCTACTAACCTGATCAATACAATATATTCCCACCTGATCGATATAATAGTATTACTGCATTTCAAGTTTGTCAGTCAGTCAGTCGGACTGTCAATCAAACAATCAAACAATAAATCAATCAAACAATAAAACAATCTATCAAACAAACCATCAAACATTCAATCAATCAAACAATAAAACAATCTATCAAACAAACCATCAAACATTCAATCAATCAAACAAACATTCAATCAATCAAACAATAAAACAATCTATCAAACAAACCATCAAACATTCAAACAATAAAACAATCTATCAAACAAACCATCAAACATTCAATCAATCAAACAAACATTCAATCAATCAAACAATAAACCAATCTATCAAACAAACCATCAAACATTCAATCAATCAAACAAACATTCAATCAATCAAACAATAAAACAATCTATCAAACAAACCATCAAACATTCAATCAATCAAACAATAAAACAATCTATCAAACAAACCATCAAACATTCAATCAATCAAACAAACATTCAATCAATCAAACAATAAAACAATCTATCAAACAAACCATCAAACATTCAATCAATCAAACAATAAAACAATCTATCAAACAAACCATCAAACATTTAATCAATCAAACAAACATTCAATCAATCAAACAATAAAACAATCTATCAAACAAACCAATAAAACAATCTATCAAGCAAACAATAAAACAATATATCAAACAAACCAACAAAACAATCTATCAAACAAACCAACAAAACAATATATCAAACAAACCAACAAAACAATCTATCAATCAAACAATAAAACAATCTATCAAACAAACCAATACAACAATCTATCAAACAAACCAACAAAACAATCTATCAAACAAACCAACAAAACAATCTATCAAACAAAACAACAAAACAATCTATCAATCAAACAATAAAACAATATATCAAACAAACCAATAAAACAATCTATCAAACAAACCAACAAAACAATCTATCAAACAAACCAACAAAACAACCTATCAATCAAACAATAAAACAATCTATCAATCAAACAATAAAACAATCTATCAAACAAACCAATAAAACAATCTATCAAACAATCTATCAAACAAACCACCCATCCATCCATCCCAGTCTAAATTGCTTTATAACACGTTCAGTAACTATTATCACCTCCCCCCCCGCCCATCTTTTCGTCTGTTTCAAGCAGCAGCACCAGGGGGCGGCGCACCTTTCATAAAAAGGCTTGTAACTCCCTTTCTAAAGAATCCACCTGGATTTTTACCTGTGTTTACCTTTTTTTAACTTGTAATTGTGAACGAACGAAGACATGCAGAAACAAACGTTTTTTTTCATTGTGTACATCAACTCGTCGTCGTCAAATGAGCCAAACCATTTCCCCATAGTTATAATATAAAATATAGAAATAGCTCCGCTAAGATCATGAGATATGCTAAAATCGCCCAGGAATCCTGGCAATGCACAGTCATTTCCGGATTTCTGGCCGGCGACCAAACTTAATGAACAGATACGGTAACGATACATTACCTTTACACTTTAAAATCTCAGCATTATCACACAATCCCATCCTCTTCAGACTCTCCACTGTGATCTTCACAGCTCCCTCAGAGCTGTATGTCTCCACCATCTGATCCACTGTGGTCTTCATGTTAGTGTTCTCCAGCTGGCTCTCAGGGATGGTAGGACAGCCAGGCAGCAGGTCAGTGGTCAGAGAAGACTGAAACATCTTCAGATGATCAGTGTCCAGCCCCTCAAGAGTTTCTAGCAGAAGATCTGGTACAAAGAGGCAATGAACATGTTATGGAAGTCAAACATTGCTTAACTGGTATTTCACCCATCGTCAATAATCACTGATATTGTAACATGTTCAGCTAAAAGATGCTCAGCCTCATCTGTGAGAAAAGGGACTAGTTTTGTGATATATCCATGATAGCATGTGACTGAGTGAGTGAGTGAGTGTGGATATTTATTTGTATAACAACAACCTAAAACAAAGACAAGAGATTGTCCGGAGGTAGGTGTCATAACATTTCTCTTTCCATCTTTATTTCTACTGATTCTGGCTATTTTATAGATAGGTTATTATGTTACTTCATTAGATTAAATTCAAATGTATTGTCATTATACAGCACAAGTACAGTACAACGAAAATAAGTTTGGCATCCAACCAGAGTGCAAATGTAACAGTAAAGTGCAATAGTAGCCTAATATACAATGTACAGGTGATTAAACTGGGTATAAAATATATAAATTAGTTCTACTGGGTGTAGTAGTAATTAGATTTATGTACAGGGTTGTAATACCAATACGTACAGTGATACAGGTATAAAGACAGTATGGTAGTAGTCATACTGGCCAGCAGCATAAGAGTCGGTAAGGGATATGTACAGATATAAATATAGTATCTACTGATATCTAAAAATGATTATGTGCAGGTATCTACAGACAGATATATATATATATATATATATATATATATATATATATATATATATATATATATATATATATATATATATATATATATATATATATATATATATATATATATATATATATATATGGTATCTACAGCATTGTTGTACATGCTACCATACAGAGTTATATGGGTTATATGCAGGTGTATAAGTACAGTAGGTATATAGGAAGATTATATGCAGACAGATATGGATATGTATATATATGCGGTAAATATATAATGTTGATGGGGTTGATGTTGAGGTCCTTGGTTTCCATGAGGTCACCAAGTTTGGAGATGTATTGTTCAACAGAGACACATTACATAGCTTCTCTTTATCAAAGGTATTTCTCACAATACATTCAACAAGCTTAGGTAGCACTTTATAATAACACCCTGTTATAATACATTTATAAGGTATTTGTAGATAATGAACTAATCATGAACAAACCATTTATATACATTCATAAATGATTATTAAATCATTTATAACTATATTTGTATAACATTTACAGATTAGTTCTACATTATTTATAACTCATTATCAACAAACTGCCTGACTGAGAACAAACTGAGAACTGCCTCTCCCTGAACGTCAGCAAAACAAGAGATGATTGTGGACTTCAGGAGGTCGGGAGTCAAGGACTACAGCCCCCTCAGCATCGACGGGGCACCGGTTGAGAGAGTGAACAGTTTCAAGTACCTCGGAGCCCACATATCCGAGGACTTGACATGGACCACACACATTGACAGTGTTGTGAAGAAGGCACGACAACGCCTCTACTTCTTCAGGCGCCTAAGGAAGTTCCAAGTCAGTCAGAAGATCCTTAGGAACTTCTACTCATGTACAATAGAGAGCATCCTGACCGGCAACATCACCTCCTGGTTTGGGAATATTACTGCACAAGACCGTAGCAGACTACAAAGAGTGACACGTTCAGCCGAACGCACAATTGGAGGGGGGCTTCCCACCCTCCAGAACATTTACAACAAGCGGTGCAAGGGGAAGGCTAAGAGAATTATTAAGGACTCGAGCCACCCGAACTGCTGCCTCTTTGAACTGCTGCGGTCAGGCAAGCGATACCGGAGTCTTAAGGCGAGCACAGAAAGACTCAGAAGAAGCTTCTATCCCCAGGCCATCAGGCTGCTAAACGAACAATAAACACTATGCAACAACCATCAAATGCACACAGCACACACACCCACACGCACACACTCACTCAAACAAACAACACACTGCAGCACCCACTCTCCACACTTTAGATCACACAAACACACTTTACACTTTATATTTATTGATAAAGGATTTGCACTACAACTCGTACACCTACTGTGAATTGTACCTAAATTGCACCTCGTCCCATTTCTGCCTTGCACTATATAGTATTGTA
Source organism: Notolepis coatsorum (assembly GCF_963971535.1). Taxonomy (NCBI): domain Eukaryota; kingdom Metazoa; phylum Chordata; class Actinopteri; order Aulopiformes; family Paralepididae; genus Notolepis; species Notolepis coatsorum. Next base: position 86,254,472 of record NC_140180.1, on the reverse strand, counting down.
TATTAGTACACTGCACAGTATTGTATATTGTATGGTAACTCAGTTACGTCTACTCTGCATCGAACATTGTACATATGTCTAAACTGAACACTGTGACCTCATTTTTTTACTTCTAATTTTACTATGTTATTTTATTTCATACTTATCTTGTCTTGCACAGTCTCTGGAGCGTAACAGTAAGAAGCATTTTGTATAAAAGTATTCTGTACTTCTGTATGACAACTATTAAAGAAACTTGAAACTTGAAACATTGTTTGTACTTGATTTGTTCATCATTAAATAATGTTGTTTAATGTGTAGTAACACATTTGTAGATGCTTTGAAAAATGGATATGAAAAAACGACTACTGTATCTCCATTTATTTTTCATGTTCAACAAATGATTTGTTAAGACATTCATAAAACATCTATAAATCATTTGCAGATGCTATCGTGGGGGGCAATCTGAAGTGAAGCCTATTCATCATTAACAAATGTCTAATACAGTTAATTATTTGTTTACTTTTTCATCACATGTTACAAATGTTGTAGACAGCTTTCGGATACACCCTTCTTTGTGACATCAAACAGTGACAGAATTAGGACTAAAGATACATGCGATTGTATTAACATATAAAATACATGTGCATGACATATAGTGTAACATGGAGCAGTTTAAACACCTTTTTTGTTGGTAAATCTATTCCACCATTTCCGACCTACAAACAACTCTTATATGTTGTGTAGACGTACTTGATGTGGTGGGCGCTAACGTTACATTTGTTCCTAATGTGTGCTCAGTATATTGCGGTATGTGATGATGACACGACACACAAGGGTAATAATTATTTGTATTTTCAGACTGTATAGGCGCCGATACAGCCTGAAAATACAAATAATTATTACCCTTGTGTGTCGTGTCATCATCACATACCGCAATATACTGAGCACACATTAGGAACAAATGTAACGTTAGCGCCCACCACATCAAGTACGTCTACACAACATATAAGAGTTGTTTGTAGGTCGGAAATGGTGGAATAGATTTACCAACAAAAAAGGTGTTTAAACTGCTCATACCTTATTAAAAGCGTGGGGCAGGAGCAGCACGGATAACTTGGTTCTGCATGTATCGTGCTTCCATTCAAACAGACGGCAACACACGTGAAGTCAAGTCTCACTCTCGTGAGACTTCCTCTCTAGATACTCTACCTGGCCAGGGTACTCCTGGGTCCTAGTGTCCCCCCACGTTACACTATATGTCATGCACATGTATTTTATATGTTAATAAAATTGCATTCATCTTTAGTCCTAATTCTGTCACTGTTTGATGTCACAAAGAAGGGTGTATCCGAAAGCTGTCTACAACATTTGTAACATGTGATGAAAAAGTAAACAAATAATTAACTGTATTAGACATTTGTTAATGATGAATAGGCTTCACTTCAGATTGGCCCCCACGATAGCATCTGCAAATGATTTATAAATGTTTTATGAATGTCTTAACAAATCATTTGTTGAACATGAAAAATAAATGGAGATACAGTAGTCGTTTTTTCATATCCATTTTTCAAAGCATCTACAAATGTGTTACTACACATTAAACAACATTATTTAATGATGAACAAATCAAGTACAAACACTGTTGATAATGAGTTATAAATAATGTAGAACTAATCTGTAAATGTTATACAAATATAGTTATAAATGATTTAATAATCATTTATGAATGTATATAAATGGTTTGTTCATGATTAGTTCATTATCCACTAATGCGTTATAAATACTTTGTAGATGTTATACAAATACAGTTATAAATGATTTAATAATCATTTGTGAATGTATATATATGGTTTGTTCATGATTAGTTCATTATCTACAAATACCTAAATGTATTATAACAGGGTGTTATTATAAAGTGCTACCCAAGCTTACTGTCATTTGTATTTGAAATGCAGATGTTCTTTTCTTACCTTTAATCCTTAACCTCTCCACATACTGTTCAAACTTCTCATTAGGACGAAAGCACCCCATCCTCTTCAGACTCTCCACTGTGATCCTCATAGCTCGCTCAGAGCCGTATGTCTCCACCATCTGATCCACTGTGGTCTTCATGTCAGTGTTCTCCAGCTGGCTCTCAGGGATGGTAGGACAACTAGGCAGCAGGTCAGTGGTCAGAAGAGACTGAAACTCCTTCAGATTATCTGTGTCCAGCCAGTCAAGAGTTTCCAGCATCAGATCTGAGAAATCAATACTTTTAACGTTACCTGTCAATTTCTTCTTAATCATCTTTTTATTCATGCAATCTTTTTAAAAATCTTTTCACCAATGAGGTTTTAAGTTAAAATAATTAAGGTTTATCTACATATTCTCTTTTGTCTATGACATTAAATAATTGCCATCGTTGATCATCAGCAAATTATTACGCTTTTTTATAAACGTGCATTTAATGAACAGATATGATACATTACCTTTACACTTTAAAATCTCAGCATTATCACACAATCCCATCCTCTTCAGACTCTCCACTGTGATCTTCACAGCTCCCTCAGAGCCGTATGTCTCCACCATCTGATCCACTGTGGTCTTCATGTCAGTGTTCTCCAGCTGGCTCTCAGGGATGGTAGGACAGCTAGGCAGCAGGTCAGTGGTCAGAGAAGACTTAAACCTCTTTAGATGATCTGTGTCCAGCCTCTCAAGAGTTTCTAGCAGAAGATCTGGTACAAAGAGGCAATGAACATGTTATGAAAGTCAAACATTGCTTAACTTGTATTTCACCCATTGTCAATAATCACTGATATTGTAACATGTTCAGCTAAATGATACTCAGCCTCATCTGTGAGAAAAGAGACAAGTTTTGTTCATGATAGCATGTGACTGAAACAGTGAGTGAGTGAGTGAGTGAGTGAGTGAGTGAGTGAGTGAGTGAGTGAGTGAGTGAGTGGACATTTATTTGTATAACAACATAAAACAAAGACAAGAGATTGTCCGGTGTCATAACATTTCTCTTTCCATCATTATTTCTACAAATTCTGGCTATAGATAGGTTATTATGTTACTTCATTAGATTAGATTCAAATGTATTGTCATTATAAATTTATACAGCACAAGTACAGTACAAGGGAAATAAGTTTGGCATCCAACCAGAGTGCAAATGTAACAGTAAAGTGCAATAGTAGCCTAATATACAATGTACAGGTGATTAAACTGGGTATAAAATATATAAATTAGTACTACTGGGTGTAGTGCTAATCAGATGTATGTAAAGGGTTGCAATACCAATATGTACAGTGATACAATAAAGACAGTATGGTAGTAGTCATACTGGCCAGCAGTATAACTAGTAAGAGTAGGTAAGGGATATGTACAGATAAAGTATCTACAGATATGTAAAAAGGATTATGTGCAGGTATGTACAGGCAGGTGGATAATTGTATATATATATATTAGTGCTGTCAATCGATTAAAATATTTAATCTGATTAATCGCATGATTGTCCATAGTTAATTCGCGCGATTAATCGCAAATTAATCACATATTTTGTATCTGTTTTAAATCTACCTTAAACGGATCTCTTTCAAGTTGTAATACTCTTATCAACATGAGAGTCAACAAATGCTTGCTTTATGCAGCCATTTAACACAAAAGGATGACCCTCATGCATTGCAAATTTGCATCAAATTCAAAACGGAGTGATGCATAAAATAACTTAAAAGAAAATAATAATTTAAAACAATGAATAAAGTGTGCATGAAATAATAGGGGAAAGAAAACGTTAGGAATTTGTTACATTCACCCACACAAGGGCTAAGGACTCACCCCCCCCCCCATCTCTCTCTCTCTCTCTCTCTCTCTCTCTCTCTCTCTCTCTCTCTCTCTCTCTCTCTCTCTCTCTCTCAATTCAATTCAATTCAAATAGGCTTTATTGGCATGAAATATTAACATACTTATTGCCAAAGCAAGTTCAACATACAAACAATAACATATATATTAAGCAATAAAATATCATAACATTAGTAATAACAGTAAGGACAATCAACAAGAAACATTTTTTTTTTTTGATCAAATTTTTTTATTGACATTCTCACGAAACAAGACAACACATTAACCACAATCACAATACATAGAACTTCACAAGAAAATAACAAAAACAATAATAATAATGACTAACAATTATACAGACAAGAGAAAAGAAACCAGAGTTCAACCTACTAAATTAATTCCAAGGGGTACTATCTAATAAATGGTCTTTCCCAGTGTTCAGTCCCGATTCCCGGCCGTGTGACCCCATATTAATAAAACGTACATCTCCAACCCACCACAAGGACCATTTTTTGGGGGAACACGACCTGAAACCAGAGCAATGAACCTTCATGAAAAAACAAAAACCTGTAGGTGTTCCATAGACTCACAGAGACCGTGTAAAAGTGGCCAAACAGTGAAGAACTAGTTAAATAGCTGCCCCCCCATAATATCCCCAGCTAAACTCAAGATGACAAGACAAGGGACAAGACAGACAAAAACACTTCCTCCTCCCCCTCCCAAGAGACCGCCGGACTCACCCGAACACGCACCCCAACCCCGCTCAGCCGCACACTGCGGTCTTTACCTTCTCAGCTGCTGCGAACCACAGGTCAATTCCAGCCTGCCCCACCCCAATCACCCGGGCTGTGGATATCTCAAGATAAATCACATCCAATAGAGTTAGGGACCAGTTAATCATTGTAAGCTTCTCAGGCTCCTTCCATCTCATTGCTATTAGCTTCTTCGCTGCCGTGACGCCCGCCAGGACAACCCTTTTCAGTTGTACGGACGCGGGTAGTGTCGTTATATCGTTCAGGAGTAGCGTAACAGCTGCGAATGGGATAGTTAAGCCACACAGATCTGAAAGTTTGTCCGTTATTGACCTCCAGAAGCGGGCCACTGGTGGGCAATCCCAATACATATGCATATAAGTGCCAGTGGCCTTTTGAGAGCACAAAGTGCACCGAGAGTCGGTTATCAGTCCCATAGCAAATAGCTTCCTAGGTGTAAGATAGGTCCTATGAATATAATTAAAATTAATTTGCTGGTGATTGGGGTTGCGGGAAGATAATGCCACATTTGCCCAAACATCATCCCAGTCAAACTCGGGGTCCAACTCCGGGATATCCACACGCCAGATTGTATCCAATGATAAATTTTTATACGTGGATTGAATTAAGAGCGTATAAAAGTCTGAGACAAACCCTCTGGATGTCGTCCTGTCCACTATGAGCCTGAGGAAGGGGTGTGGGTGCAAGGCTTGAGCCCACGGTACGCCATGCGCCCTCAGTGCTGACCTTAGTTGAAGGTAAAGAAAGAAGGACTCGCCGGGAAGATCATAAAATTCTCTTAAGTCCTGAAACGCACGGAGGCCGTTCTTATCATAAATATCCTCCAGAGTATGCACTCCCCTCCTTTGCCATTGAGGAATATTAACCGGCTTGTGTCCAACAAGTAATTGCTGGTTATTAAAAATTGGAGAGTCCAGGTGCCAAGGGCATTTAACCCCACACGACCTCTGTACATTACGCCACGTTTGGATCACGTGAGTTATGATCGGTCCATACCTCAGCCGGCATTTCGCAATAGAGACAGTGGAGTACACTACATCCTGCAATCTTAGCGGAGACACCGCCGCCGCTTCTAAGGAGCGCCACGATACAGCCTCTACAGGGTCTAGCCAGCACATCAGAGGTCTCAGTGAAAAGGACCAGAAATAAAGTTTAAAATCAGGGATTGCGAGGCCCCCATCTTGTTTCCTACGTTGAGTAGTAGCCCTTTTGATTCTCGGGCGTTTGTTATTCCAGACAAACTTAGATACCATCGATTGTACCTTGCGCCAGTGGTCTATTGGAGGGGGCAGGGGGAGCATTGAGCTAATAAAATTTATCCTAGGCAGGATGTTCATTTTGATTATGGAAGCCCGGGCTTGTAAGGAGTTAGGAAGGGACGACCACCTGTCTAGATCCTGGCGTATTTTATCATAAGTACCCGTGAAGTTGTACTTAGTAGTTTGGTTCAGCGTGGGGAATATCTCTATGCCCAGGTATTTAAAATGTTCTACTATGGGGATATCAGCTGGCAGTCGTACCGCCTTGGCCAGTTCATTAAGAGGTAGGCAGGCTGATTTGTTCCAGTTAATCATAAAACCTGACAATTTACCAAAGTCGTCGATTATCCTCAATAATTTTGTGGCCGACCGGGAGGGGTCGTCCATGAAAATCAGCAGGTCATCCGCATAGAGAGCAATTTTGTGTGGAGTATTGTTGACCATTATGGGGACGATGTCCTCCGATTGCCTAATAAATTGGGCCAAAGGTTCGAGGGAAAGCGCGAACAGTCCCGGGCTCAGAGGGCAACCCTGTCTAGAAGATCTGGAGACTGGAAAGAGTGTGGAACAGTTTTTGCCTGTCAGTATCATCGCAGACGGCGAGGCATACAGGACTTTAATCATATGAATAAAACTCTTTCCAAGACCCATGACCTCAAGTACCTTCCACAGGTATGACCACTCAAGTCTGTCAAACGCCTTCATGGCATCCAAAGACAGAACTGTGGATGGAGTTGTATTGTCTTTACTGTTATCGATTACATGCAACAGCCTCCTAAGATTATCTGCAGCCAGACGCCCCGGGATAAAACCAGTTTGATCGCAGTGTACCAATACAGACATAAATCTCTGCAGGCGACGGGCCAGCACCTTGGCAAACACCTTTAAATCGGCCCCGAGAAGACTCAAGGGTCTATAGCTACCACAATCATTGGGATCTTTGTCCTTTTTGAGAAGTAAAGAAATCAACGCCATATTGACATCTCTTGAGAACTCCCCTTGTTCGATAGCGTAATTGATCATATCGAGCATCAATGGACCCAGTTGGTCCCAGAAAGCTAAATACACTTCGGGTGGAATACCATCCCAGCCTGGCGCCTTACCCCTCTGCATTTCAACAATAGTCTCCCTCAATTCTACGAGAGTAATCGGTCTCCCCAGTTCCTTGGCCTCTTCCTCAGAAATGTGGGGTATCTCAAGCCCGCCAATGAACGATTCAAATCTAGAGTCATCCAGATTACCCTCTGAGCTATATAACTGTGAGTAAAACTCTTTAAAAGTGTCATTGATCTTTTTCGAATCAGTAGTGACTGCACCCTGGCTCGTCCTAATCGAGGGGATATCTGAGAAATGATCATTTGAGCGTATTTTCATTGCCAATAGATGGCTAGGTCTGGAGCCGTGAAAATAGTAATTTTGTCTTGTCCTATGTATCAAAAACTCAGACTGTTGTTTAAGTATGGAGTTTATTTCTTTTTTGACTATCTTACGTTGTGTGTTTAGTCGTTCATTATAGTCAGTTTGCAAGGATGCGTATAGGTCCGCATATAATGATTCCAGTCCTTCTAGCTTTTTTGACCGGGATTTTCGCAAATTGGAGGCAAATAGTGTGACATGACCCCTGATGAATCCTTTCAATGCGTTCCACAGGACCCTAGGGTCTTCTACTGTGCCAACGTTGATCTGCAAAAATTCTGCTAGTTTACTCCTGAACTCAGAACAGAAGTCATCGTTCTTTAGCAAGGTCGAATTAAAACGCCATCTGGGAGCTCTTGCGGAGAGCCTGCCAAAGGTTGCCGTAAGGAAAATCCCCTTGTGGTCTGAGAGAGCCAAGGGAACCAATGAGACATCGAAACTATCAAACATATTAGGGGACGCGAATGCATAGTCAATTCGAGAGAAGCTTTTGTGTCTGGCTGACAGGTGAGAGTAATCTCTGAGGGTGGGGTTGCATAAGCGCCAGAGGTCTGAGAGCCCCGTGTCTTTGGCCCACATCCTGAGGGCCTTAGAGGCCCGTTTCTGGTCGCTCGTTTCAGAGGGCCCAGACCTATCCATCTCCGCATCCCAGCACGCATTAAAATCGCCACCCACAATGAGAGCGTATCCATTAAGTTCCAACATATTCTTCGTGATTGTATTATAGAACGCTGAATCAAATGTGTTAGGAGCATACAATGCTATTATAGCCATCTTCCTATGCAAGAATTCAACTTTTGCTATAGTAATCCTTCCCTCCGTGTCCGACCATACATCCAAGATTTTGATATCAAGGTTACGTCTTGTAACTATGACTACTCCTTTCGTCTTATCATCGGCTGAGGATGCGGAGATAACGTGATATTGCCGATTTGCCAGTCTTGACACGTCACCTACCATTAAATGCGTCTCACTAAGGAGAGCAAGGTCAATATTTCTCCTCTTCAATAGCCAAAGGACACTGGCACGCTTGTGTGGGGCGTTAAGCCCTCCTGCGTTCCAAATTAAAATATTCAATTTAGCCATGGTCGAGCTTGTATAAGTGCGTAGAGAACATACCCGTGCAGCCAGGCTGAGTACAGAGGTGCCGATCCCGGCGGGCCCGGACGGTCAATCCCAGGAGTTCAGAGGAGGAACACTTACACATATATAAGACAACAGTACATAGAACACATAAAAATACCACCCCAGCTACAGCCCCCCCTCCTTCTACTCTAAACCCTAACCCACCCGTCCTACTATAAGTTCCTCTATACCCACTCTCCAATCCCCACCCTATGCCCCATCCACTGAGGATGGTCATCTTCCTATCACTTCCCACTAGAGACATGGATCAATAAGACGCTTCCCACTCCCACCCCCCTCTAGATAAACCCCTGAGTAAACCCCCACTAGTCCAATAAACACAAATAATAATAAAATAAAATTCAATAAAGATATCGGTCGAAAACCACCTGAGCCCTGGCCCCAACATGAGACAACCATAATGGTAAAAATAGCCATTATTAAATAATAACTCCGCATCAACCTGCAGCCCTCTATTTCCGAATCTGCGCTTCAACATCACATTGTTATAGCCCAAAAAGGTATAGGAAAATTCAATACAAAATTAAATTAAAGCATCCCAGCCGATAGTCTAAGGCAGGTTCGGGTCACAGGTTAATTGTGCAAAATTGTGTGAACAGTGTCAATTAAACAATGACAAAAAAAAGGAGGAAGGGAAAAAAAAGGTTATGGTCAAAGTGCACCCCTTTAGCCGTCCCTCTGATCAGGCACAACGGCTGAAATGACCTAACCTATGTAAGAATAGAATTAAACACAATCATTCATTAATCAATCCGGGGATGGTAATAGGCAACACCTGACACCACCTGTCATCATACATTGTTTCAATAAAGATATCGGTCGGAGCAGTTAGTCCAAGGTAGGATCGAATCACAGTTAAATTGCTCATTCAAATGCCCTTAAAACAGCGACACTAATTATTATATAATTACTCAGCATCAACCCTGTAACCAACTACCTTGGAGTCTGCACATTAATGTCGCAACGTTATAGCATAAGTGGATCACGGAAAACTCAAAACACATTCAAGGCAGATCAGCAGTTAGTCCAAGGTAGGATCGGATCACAGTTAAATTGCTCATTCAAATGCCATTAAAACATATAGGAAAATTCAATACAAAATTAAATTAAAGCATCCCAGCCGATAGTCTAAGGCAGGTTCGGGTCACAGGTTAATTGCTCATTCAATTGCCCTTAAAACAGCGACACTAATTATTATATAATTACTCAACATCAACCTGTAACCATCTACCTTGGAGTCTGCATATTAATGTATCAACGTTATAGCATAAGTGCCTCACGGAAAATTCAAAACAAAATTAAGGCGAGTCAGCAGTTAGTCCAAGGTAGAACCGGATCACATTTAAATCGCGCATATAGATGACATAAAAACAGCGACAATAGGAAAGAAAAAGGAAAGGAAGAGAGGGTAATGGCTAGAGTGCAAGCCATATAACCATATAGCCATTAAGTGCAAGCCATACCCGACCCAACCTGTTATCAAATATTGTTTATGCATATTCAACCGACCTTGGCATCTACTTTGGATCACCAAAGCTCAAAACAACCTGGATATAAAAATAAAAAGCATACCAGAAGTTAGTTAGGGACTCGGTCACTCTTGAACTGTGCAAACCAATGTCCCTTTGAACAGCAACAGCAACCAAAATACGTAACCATTAACGAATGTCTCAGCGCAGACCATAGTCGAAGCCCGCTGGCTAGCCCGAGGCTAGCGCGTAAGCTAGTGACGAATCCGGATAGCACGTTAGCCTACTATGTACATTGTTCAGCTAGCTCGTTAGCTTCCAAAGAGGCGATACACAAGTACGACCATGAGGTCAGCTTTAGCAAGTAACAGAAGTCATTGGGAAGCCCCGCTAGTTGGATGGGCAGAGGACAGTTAGCATGTCTGGGCATGACAGCAAGTGTTTGTGAATAGTCGACCTAATCAATGTATATAGGCCCAAACCGCCAAGTCACTCACCCTCCATAGATATCAAGCAACAGACTCGGGTGTCTTCGCGAGATATTCCTTCGCTTTAGCCAACGACCAAAACAAACGCTGACCACCGACCTTCTCCAACACAGATAGTTTCGCGGGAGCGAATAACGTGGGCCTCAGGCCTAGTCTCCATAGCTTAGTCAGGACCACCTTGTACTCGGCTCTCTGAGCTTGAACCTCCGGTGTAAAGTCCTCGAAAATGGCCACTTTGTGATCGCCAAGCCTCAGAGTACCCCTTCTGGTACGAGCCGACCGCATGATGATTTCTCTCTGTTGGAGTCTGTTCAGCTTGACTATGATGGGCCTCGGTTCTTTGTTCACGCCGGGAGAAAACCTGCCCGCTCTGTAGGCCGACTCACAGATAGGAGGCGAGGGGAGGACGTCCGTCCCTAGTATCTTCTGCAGCAGTTCGGGCATGGTCTCAGAGAGACGGCCTTCACCGCTGGTCTCCGGTACTCCAACAATCCTGACGTTGTGGCGTCTATCCCGGGACTGCATCTCCTCCATCGCCGACTGTAGTTTGTTGACTTCAGCCTGCCTAGCCAGCAGGGCGGATTCAAGACCCGCCATCTTCTCACACTGTGATGATACCTCCGTCGTTAGCATGGCTAGTTCGTTAGCATTAGCCGATGAGGCAGCGTGAATCGTCTCCATCTTGTCTGTCAGCGGGACTACCGCCAGCCGTATTTCTTCTGATATCTCACGACGGAGGCTGATACAGAAATCCGCCAACACTTTCTTCTGTGCTTCAGCGATGCGTGCCTCAGAGTCTGCGTGTACTTTCTTCTGTGCTTCAGCGATGCGTGTCTCAGAGTCTGCGTGTAGCTTGGTCATGACCAAGAGCACAGCTTCGCTTAACTCCCCGACAGCGGGAGACGGTACGGCCATGCTCGGCGGTGTCGGTGTCGTGCCTAATTCTTTCATGGCTCTGGTTTCCACCCCCGCCATCGTAGAAAGTCGAAAAAAGTTGATGAATGTATACTAAACACGACGACCTAGCAAACAGATAAAAAACAAATAAAAATAAAATAAAGACTAATGGGGAGAAACGTATATTCAGCACGGTAGAAGGGAGCTCATGTGAAAACACGTCTACTCCATGATCGCTCAGCCAATCAACAAGAAACATATTAATTTACAAAATGGTCACTCGATCGGGTAGTCATTTTTCAAGTGTGGCCATTCAGATACATTTTACAGGGCTTGTTCTCTTATTTTGTGACAACCGTCTACATATTTTGCAGCTAATGCTGTACACTGACTTTTCTCCCCACACATGTATAGTAGCTTTTGGTGATCAGGGAGGTGGATAAACTGTGCATCAATTTTGTTTATTTTGTCAAAGAAGACTTCTCTTAGGTCCTTGTATTTCTCACAGTATAGCAGGAAGTGAAGTTCTGTCTCAATGTCCCCCTGATGGCAAAGTGAACACAGCCTGGCCTCTCTGGGCAGCCAGTTTTGCCTGTAACGGCCTGTTTCTATAGACTGTGTCCACACAGTCTGTACCGTGTCAATGTTTTTCTTAATTTTATCTCACTCACAGTAGTCAGGTATTCTGCCACTATGTACTCTCTGTTTAGGGTCAAATAGAATTCTAATTTACTTTGAGATTTGGTTGATTTGTTCCAAAATTCTATATAGTTTTCTTTTTGTTTTGAGGTTATTTGGTTGGGCCAGCTTTTTTGATATCTGTCCTGAGGCATTTGTGGGCAGAGATTTCTGACTAGCTGGCAGAGGGGACTCTTATCTGGGTTCATCTCTTGGCTCTGAAGGGCTTTGTAGGGCTCTCTCTCTCTCTCTCTCTCTCTCTCTCTCTCTCTCTCTCTCTCTCTCTCTCTCTCTCTCTCTCTCTCTCTCTCTCTCTCTCTCTCTCTCTCTCTCTCTCTCTCTCTCTCTCTCTCTCTCTCTCTCTCTCTCTCTCTCTCTCTCTCTCTCTCTCTCTCTCTCTCTCACACACACACTTTGAGTCAGAAACAAACATAGTATCAATGAGAGTATCAATAATACACATGAGTGAAGTCTATTAAAAAAAAGAATTATAATAATAATAATAAAAAAAAATTCTAAACCGCTAATCGCGCGCAAAAAAATGGTGGCGTTAACAGAATTGTGCGTTAGCGCGTTAATGACGTGTTAACTTTGACAGCCTTAATATATATATATATATATATACGGTATGTACAGCATTATTGTACATGCTACCATACAGAGTTACTGTATATGGGTTATATGCAGGTGTATAAGTAGGAATATGGGAGGATTATATGCAGACAGATATTATGGATATGCATATGCAGAAAATATAAATATATAATGTTGATGGGGTTGATGTTGAGGTCCTTGGTTTCCATGAGGTCACCAAGTTTGGAAATGTATTGTTCAACAGAGGTAGAGGTAGTTCTCACAATACATTCAACAAGCTTACTGTCGTTTGTATTTGAAATGCAGATGTTCTTTTCTTACCTTTAATCCTTAACCTCTCCACATACTGTAGTAACCTCTCAAAACACTGTGGTGACTTCTCATTAGGACGAAAGCACCTCATCCTCTTCAGACTCTCCACTGTGATCCTCACAGCTCCCTCAGAGCCGTATGTCTCCACCATCTGATCCACTGTGGTCTTCATGTCAGTATTCTCCAGCTGGCTCTCAGGGATGGTAGGACAGCCAGGCAGCAGGTCAGTGGTCAGAGAAGACTGAAACCTCTTCAGACTATCTGTTTTCAGCCCCTCAAACGCTTCCAGCAGCACATCTGAGAAATCAATAGACTTTTAATGTTACCTGTAAATTTCTTCTTAATTTTTTAATTTTTTTATTTATGCAATCTTTTAAAAAGATCTTTTCACCAATGTGTTTTTAAGTTAAAATAATTAAGGTTTATCTAAATATTCTCCTTTGTCTATGACATGAAATAATTGCCATCATTGATCATAAGCAAATTATTACGCTTTTTTGTAAACATGCATTTAATGAACAGATACGATACATTACCTTTACACTTTAAAATCTCAGCATTATCAAACAATCCCATCCTCTGCAGACTTTCCACTGTGATCTTCACAGCTCCCTCAGAGCCGTATGCCTCCACCATCTGATCCACTGTGGTCTTCATGTCAGTGTTCTCCAGCTGGCTCTCAGGGATAGTAGGACAGCCAGGCAGCAGGTCAGTGGTCAGAGAAGACTGAAACCTCTTCAGATGATCTGTGTCCAGCCTCTGAAGAGTTTCTAGCAGAAGATCTGGTACAAAGAGGCAGTGAACATGTTATGAAAGTCAAACATTGCTTAACTTTGGTATTTCACCCATTGTCAACAATCACTGATATTGTAACATGTTCAGCTGAAAGATTGAGTGAGTGAGTGAGTGAGTGAGTGAGTGAGTGAGTGAGTGAGTGAGTGAGTGAGTGAGTGAGTGAGTGAGTGAGTGAATATTTATTTGTATAACAACTAGTGGTGGGACTTGATTAAACATTAATTTAATCGAATTAATTCAAGACTTTATAGTTAATTAATAGAAATGTATCGCATATCAATATTTGATGCGAAAAGCAAAAATTTTCAATTCAAATGAATTTTGGTATACGAGTGAATCAATGAATATACATTATACATATACGTTTAATCAGCAAAATAATAATAATAATAACAACATAAAACAAAGACAAGAGATTGTCAGGGAGGTGGGTATCATAATATTTATCTTTATATCTTTCTTTCCACTGATTCTGGCTATTTTATAGATACGGTTATTATGTTACTTCATTAGATTCAAATGTATTGTCATTATACAGCACAAGTACCAAACATGCCACCCCCCGATCACTGACCCATCCCTCCCAGACGACCTAAACTACTTTTATGCCCATTTTGACAGGGACAACAACGAGAGGGCCATCAAGACCCCCATCCCTGCCAACCACCTCAGTGTTTCCCATATATGCGCCGCTGCTAAATCATGAGCGCTGCTGCTCTGAACTAGACTACCCCCTGAATTTGTTTTATATATCTTTTTTTTATCATTCCATTTGGGCTGTGGGGGTGCTGCGAAAGCATGCAATTGGGCCACAGATGGATACATCTTGATATTTGTCTAGTGTGTTCATTATACAGGTGAAATCCTCTTTCAGTGCACATGTGCCCGTTTTCTTAGGCAGTTAGCCTCGCTGGTATGCACACAATTAGCGTTAGCCACGCTTCTAGGCCGCTTTGCTTTTGGAAAGAATGATAAAAAAAATGTATATAAAAATATATATATATATATTATTATTATAACAATTTATTATTTTTATTTTTGCATTCGACTAAGAGTTTGGCAGTCGACTACGGCTCCTTTCAATCGATTAGTCGACTATTCGACTAGTCGAGGTCAGCTCTAGTCATTTGTAATCAGATTTGTTATTTGACTTGCCACAAATCTCACCCTCTGTCTAGTGATTGATTCCACATTTACAGGTGAAGACTGGCCTGTGGAACGGGCTGCAGGGAGACCATCTGGCCGCTTGTATGCGTCTCAGCATCAATGGGCCCCCTACCAGTGAATTCCCCTACCAAAGAGCCCTGGGCCCTCATTCAATAATGCGTAGAAAGTGTTATATTTTCATTCCTATGCATGGAATTTAGAATGTCTCTACGCACAGAAAAATCTGGATTTATCAACCATGCGTGCACAGGTCGTATGCACACTCTGTGTTGATAAATACCAATTGTTCTTACCGTCTATGCTCGTGCACGATTGTAAGCATTTGCATACAGAACCGCCCCTAATTAAACATATATGGTGTTTCATTACCCCCAACAAACCCACCATACGCCTGCACGAACCCACCTTACCCTTGCACATTTTGACAACCTAGGATGGCTTAGAGTAGACGACAGAGTACAGCAACTTGCAATGGGCCTAGTCTACAAGATACACTACTACACCACTGGGATACCCATGTACATGTCGAAATACTTCCTAAAGGTCAGTGAATTCCACGACCACAACACCAGAGGGAGTTCCACAAATCATGTTCAACCCAGATTCGGCTCAAACAAGGGACTAAACACGTTTCGCAATTATGCCACAACAATGTGGAACGCCCTACCCACAGCCGTAAAAGAATGTGAATCCCTACCATCCTTCAAAACCGCTCTCTAAGAGCACCTACGGGCGGCTGCAATTAGAAACTGGCCCCGGTAAATGTCCAAACCCCTCCTCACCCACCTCCCTCCAATGTACAGTGTATTCCCCTTCTAATGTATATATTTTTTATGATCTCTTTCTCTTAAACAGTACTGTATATTTGTATGTCATAAATGTCTTGATGAAACAGTACTGTATATCTATCTGTATGTCGTGTATGTCATAAATGTCATGATGAATTGAAAATGGGGGACCCTATGTAAACAAGACGAAAGTCTCTCTGGTCTGCATCCTCTTAACAGTTGTTTGTATTGAGCCGTACTGTATTGTACCCATTCTGCAATCTGTTAATAAAGTTTTCAACCAATCAATCAAATCAAAACCAACCATATCCATTGTGTATATTTCACCTATAATGTCCATCCAATTTCCCTTTGTTGGAGGTTCTTGTTGATACCAGTGACTCGTGATCGCTGTCTTACTTGCCGCTAAAAATATTTTTTATCAGATATCTGTCTCCTCCTATTAATTCCTCAGGTAAGTTACCCAGGTACAAATAGGAGAAGGTCTTTTGTATCTTAAAACTCAATATATCCTGCATGGCAGAGTGAACATCTTGCCAATAACGTTGAATACCTGGACAATTCCAAAAGATATTAGAGTGGTTTGCCTCCCTCTGGCCGCACTGTCTGCAACATGGTTGCTCTATGTCTTTAATTGATTGATTGAAAACTTTATTAACAGATTGCAGAATGGGATATCGAGTGATATGATATTGTTATCGATATCGTTATCGCGATATCATTTTTGGCCATATCGCCCAGCCCTATCTTGGCCTGCTGTCTATCTCCAATTACTGTCTGGAGTGGGATATCAATTGATTTTACTTCAATGTCCTTCCACTTCGCTTCGTAGTCCCTTTCACACCAACAGACCAAATGTCTTATTTGCGCTGCATAGTAATACTCCTTCAGATTTGGGAGGGACATCCCTCCCTTTTCTCTAGGGAGTTGAAGTGTCCGAAACCTTATTCTCAGTTTTTTCCCGCTCCATATGAATCTAGAAATCAACCTGTCCCACTCATTAAACTGTTTAGTTTAGTTGGGTGGCTTCTTTTGTAATGTACGTCTTAAATTATCCTGGGTTTGATGACCAGATATAAATCCAGTTTGGTCCGTGTTTATTAGGTCTGGCAAGAACTGTTCTAATCTTTTCGTGATAATGGAGGCATACAGTTTATAATCCATGTTAAGAATCGATATTGGTCGAAACTAGCTACATAATCCTTATCTTTACCGTCCTTGGGAAGTACTGTTATAGTTGCCTCCCTCCAAGAGGGAGGGGGAATGCCCTTTCTAAGAGTGTAGTTAAATGAGGCCAACAGTAATGGCATGATTTCCTGTCGAAAAGCTTTGTACCATTCTGCTGGGAGGCCGTCACTACATGACGATTTATTAGCTTTGAGATTAGATATTGTCCTGTCCATCTCCTCTATAGTGATTTCTGCCATTATAATTTTGTTCTGCTTTTCGCCAATTGAGGGCAGGTCAAGAGACCTCAGGAATGAAATAGTGGCTTCACTATCTATTTGCACTGGTTGTGTATATAGGTTTTTGTAGTATAATTCAAAGGCATTCTCTATATCTTCCAAATTACTGGACACTTCTCTAGTTAAGGGATCTTTAATCTCATTATTGGGCCTGTTGCTTTCTCAGCCTTCTGGCGAATAATTTTGTAGAATTTGGGCCTGATTCATAATATGTTTGACGTAAAAATTTAGTTTTTTTCTCAATGTCGTTTTTATAGACTTAGTCAATACATTGTATTGTCTCCCTAACCTGCTGTAGCAGCTGATTAGTTGGAGTATTTTTATGCTGTTGCTCTAGAAATGTAAATTTTTGGCTTAGATCCTGGTATTTGTGCTCTTCGCCAGATGATTAGAAAACATTTTTTTTTTTTTTATGCAGTCAGGCCACTGAACATAGAAGCAGGCCATGCCAGTGTTTCTAGTTGCAGCAGCACAATAGTTAGATAACCTAGGTGGGGAACAACCAGGAAATCACTGCAACTCACACAAGTTTGATCTCAATTGACTACCTGGTAAAATAAAAAAAAGGTTAAATAAAATAAAAAGCTCTCTCTCTCTCTCTCTTGCTCTCACACAAACACAAAGGGAGCCGCATGTGATTGGTGGAGGCGGGACCCTTACAAAAAACTGTTGTTGCTAATCATTGACACATGCTAGCCTGTAATAATCCCCGCCCAGAAAAATCTACTTTGCATTTGATATATTGCAAATATATGCCTTCACACACACTCTATTTTCTGAAAATCCGGAAATGGAATATTGCTCCACTTCTACAAGGCTATTTGCATATTCTTGGTATCTAGGGACATCTATGGATCTCAGTGAATGTATTCGCAGTGTCCTAAATATTGTGTCTATTAATAGGCTTGCTTAAATTGTGATGAAACAAAGAAGAATATGAATTATGATTTTTTCTTTGCATCTTTGACAGTGAATAACACCATGCTAAAAATTACCAGACATAAGAAACTGCCAGTGAGCTCGTTCAGTACCTAATCTAAGGAATCTAAGGAAATTAATAAAGGGAAGATGCTTAAACAGAAGGTTTTGTAGATACAGTACTGAATTCTGCCATCCGGACCCATGCAATTTGAAATATTATTATAGAATATAGAATAGTAGGCTTATAAATTACCTTATTATAGCCAATTCGCACATTTATATATATACATATATTATCTTTCAAATGGCAGAGTTCAATTCGGATTTTGTATCACCAGGCGTGCATAAGAACAGATAATGAAATATACTGTAATCTACTGTACTTTCCTATTTTCACCACAGTGCAACCGTTTTGAAACAAATTTCAGATATAATTGTTGCTACATGCTAACAATAGGGAAGAGAAACTAACTGTGTTTCAATATTTGTCAATAACATTAAATGTTGTGGTATATTATCCAGAATAATAAGAGTTATTAAAATAATAGATACAGAACAATGAACCTTGAACCCAACACTACGATCTGTACAGGTAGTTTACCATCAGGTTGTGAAAGTTCTGGACAGGAAAACAAACAGCCACCACCATTGTTATGGCATAGCAAACCAGAACCTACTGAGCTGGGACAATCTCGTCAAATTCAAAGATGCCTGCCTTACCTATAAAATCCTACATGACTTGGCTTCCCCCCCCCCCCCCCCCCCCTCTGTACTTTCATAAAACAGAAAGCATCTGCTGACAGATATACCAGGTCTGTAGTCAGAGGGGACTGTGTAATCCCAAACAGGAGGTCTGCTTTTAGTCAGACAGCCTTTTCCGTGAGAGCAGCCCACACCTGGAACAGTCTGCCAACACGGCTCAGGGAGTATCAAAGTTAGATTTCATTTCAAATTAACTTAAAATCATGGTTGAGAGAGGGTCAAGTGTGCGACCATTTTAACTGAGGGGATGTATTGTAATGTATTGTAATGTATTGTAATGTATTTTAATGTATTTATTTGTATGTATTTTAGTGTATTGTAACCTATACTGATTCCTACTGTGTTTTAATTATTGTACTATGTTTTAATTATTGTTGTGCTCATGTCACCTGCCCCAGAGACTACAGTTGAAAATTAGCCAACTTGGCTAAACTGGCATATTTACAGTCAAATGTTCCTTAATATGCACTGTCTCTGTATTTTAAACCAATAAATACAAATACAAATAGATCCGTTCAGGGAGTGTAGTTTTGAAAAATTCCAACGCAGATTCAGACATCTGGATGTCCGCTACAAAATGGCAGAAAAAATTATACAATTCCCATGATTCAAGGTGTTCCAAAATGGTCGCCTCTCGCAGAATATACAGACATTTCAAAAAGGAAAATCTATCTAATAACACTTTAACCTATTCCTAAACTAACGTATTGATGATCATATACATTATACATGCTGTTGTGACATGGTTATGTTTATACTTGAATACGTTTGAAAAAAAATCGCTACTTTTATAGAACAGTCTGGAAATATTGATTTATGACCAGATGTCATTTGTGGTACGCCGACGGACCGCACAGGCGGAAGAGGTTAACTTAACGTGAAGCCGATATTGAAGAAGACTAGAGAACAGATGACATGTTACACAACAATGGGAGAGGATTTATCAATATTTTGGATTTAAACACAGTAGCAGCTACTGGAGGGGATCAGTCCAGAAAAGCATGTATTGCTTTTTTTTTTTAATCAGCTGTGCCTGTGAGACGAGTCTGCAGGAGAAGGAAGTGTGTGTGTTTGCTTGTGTCTGTGTTTCCATTGGTTAACATTATTGGGCGAACAAGAAAACTAAAGAAAACTGTCAAATTGTAATGACCCTGCTGTGTTAGAATAAACATATAAATTATTCATTCATGGTTTTGTTTTAGGGACACCTAGGCTGTACTAGACTAGTAAACGGGAGGGGAGGAGGGGAGAAACGGCCCAGTGCAGAGTGTCTTGTTCTGTCCGCTTGTCATCGATCGTGCCTTTCTTTACAAGCTTCTTGTTATTGTTTGTTTGTATTCATTGCATGTTCGAAATAAAGATTCAAATCAAATCAAATCAAGCTTCAACGTTTTATTCATCATCTACATTTGGCAATACAAGCTTAATATTCAACGTTAAAGATCAATGTAAAGTAAAGTAAAGATATTGAGCATAGATTTGTAAAATGTGCAACCCTAGTTTCACCTAGTGGTATGAGACGCATTATTCGCATGGCTGCGCGTACCGCATTGTGACGCACGTACCGTAAATTTGTGGGACGAATACGCGTACCGTTACATCCCTATACCATACAGAGTTATATGGGTTATATGCAGGTGTATAAGTAGGTATATAGGAGGATTATATGCAGACAGATATGGATATGTATAATATATATGCAGTAAATATATAATGTTGATGGGGTTGATGTCGAGGTCCTTGGTTTCCATGAGGTCACCAAGTTTGGAGATGTATTGTTCAACAGAGACACATTACTATCTCTTTATCAGAGGTAGTTCTCACAATACATTCAACAAGCTTACCGTCATTTGTATTTGGAATGCAGATGTTCTTTTCTTACCTTTAAGCCTTAACCTCTCCACATACTGTTGTAACCTCTCCACATAGTACTGTTGAAAATTCTCATGATTCTCATTCAGACTCTTCATTGTGATCTTCACAGCTCCCTCAGAGCCATATGTCTCCACCATCTGATCCACTGTGGTCTTCATGTCAGTGTTCTCCAGCTGGCTCTCAGGGATGGTAGGACAGCCAGGCAGCACGTCAGTGGTCAGACAATACTGAAGAAACTTCAGACTATGTGTCTCCAGCCCCTCAAGAGTTTCCAGCAGCAGATCTGAGAAATCAATACACTTTTAATGTTACCTGTCAATTTCTTCTTAATTCTTTTTTTATTCATGCTATCTTTAAAAAAATCTTTTCACCAATGAGGTTTTAAGGTCAAATATTAAGGTTGATCTAAATATTCTCTTTTGTCTATGACATTAAATAACTGCCATCATTGATCATCTGCAAATGATGGCGCATTGGGTGAACTATCTTATAAATGGCCTTTTCCAGTGGTTTGCATTGTTTTCTAGCAATGTGGGGTTGTACCAACACTGACTAGATGTGAAATTATTCTCATTCAGTCTCATTCCTCCAGTTCAGATGAGACAAGATCCTCCCCCAGTGAACTAAACCATTCAGAATTGACTCGCTATCCTACGTAGTAATGCACTGCTGATCTGGGCAACCTCAGCTCCTTCTGTGGTTGTAGCCACCGCCCACAATCAACAATTCGAGGAAGTTAGTGTAACATTGAAGTTATGACCAAAACGGAGCGAGTGGAAATAATGCGGAAGCCGTCTCCCTGTCAGACACTTGCACTTCCCCAAAAGAGAGAAAAAGAGAGAGGGGGAGAGAGAGAGAGAGACCGATAGAGAGAGAGAGGCTTATACGGAGCGATCTCTCCTCTATCTCTCCCCCTGCATTTGCCACACACACTCGCGACTCGAGCCGCGCACACTCGCTCTCGGAGCGATCGCTCCTCTATCTCTCTCTCCCTCTCTCTATATGTCTCTCCCTCTCTCTCTCTCTCTATCCCTCTCTATCTATCTCTTTATCTCTCTCTCTCTCTCTCCCCCAAAGTTATCTGCCAGTGCAGGTGGGTGACTGTCACTCAAAGCGCATTGCGAGTATGGGCGGAGCCCAGCCAAAAACAGCTTGGAATCTGGCAGGGCAGAAAGTGATGCACCAAAGTACTTGATTAAAAATACAAAACAATGAATTTTATTGAAAAAAACCTCACAGATGTGTTCCATAGACTCACAGGAATAGTGTAAAATTGCCCAAATATTGAAAGAAATTGCAAAATAGTTCCCCTTTAATGAACAGATACGATACATTACCTTTACACTTTAAAAACTCAGCATCATCACACAATCCCATCCTCTTCAGACTCTCCACTGTGATCTTCACAGCTCTCTCAGAGCCGTATGTCTCCACCATCTGATCCACTGTGGTCTTCATGTCAGTGTTCTCCAGCTGGCTCTCAGGGATGGTAGGACAGCCAGGCAGCAGGTCAGTGGTCAGAGAAGACTGAAACCTCTTTAGATGATCTGTGTCCAGCCTCTCAATAGTTTCTAGCAGAATAGCTGGTACAAAGAGGCAGTGAACATGTTATGAAAGTCAAACATTGCTTAACTGGTATTTCACCCATTGTCAGTAATCACTGATATTGAGCATGTTCAGCCAGGGCTCCAGAGTGCGACCATTTTGGTTGCACTGAGCACCCAAATATCTTTGGAGTGCGACTTAATATTTTCCCTTGTCGCACTGGTGCACCTCACATTCCAGCAGGTCCGCCTGTCTGTGTGTAGCGTCTCCCCCCCCCCTTCCCACGGCCATGTGCATTCAAAGACCCGCTCCGCTCTGACTGGGTAAACAATTATTGATTGGCTTTGATTGGGTAAACAAAGCCATGTGCAGCTGTGAAACCTGAAACCGTGCAGCGTGTGTGTCTGTGTGTGTGTGTGTGTGTGTGTGTGTGTGTGTGTCCATGCCACACCGCTCACTTCACTTACACTCTTTCATAATGCACACGCAAGTAAGTTGATTGTGTTTTTCTTATAACGTTAGTTCCGCATGTTTATATAGGTATGTCGGCTTTCACTTTCAGTACGTTATGTAAGCCTGGATGCTAACGTTAGCTAGCTAGTGCAGAACAATGCTTGAAGTCTTTTCTGTGTGTGTGTGTGTGTGTGTGTGTGTGTGTGTGTGTGTGTGTGTGTGTGTGTGTGTGTGTGTGTGTGTGTGTGTGTGTGTGTGTGTGTGTGTGTGTGTGTGTGTGTGTTTGTGTGTGTGTGTGTGTGTGTGTGTGTGTGTGTGTGTGTGTGTGTGTGTGTGTGTGTGTGTGTGTGTGTGTGTGTGTGTGTGTGTGTGTGTGTGTGTCAACCCCACTTCTCCTAGTCTCATAAAACGGTGATTCAGAATGCATGTTGCCAACGAAATTTGACAGTGACGGCCTCTGGTTGCTACTGGATAGAACAGAATGGTAGCCAACACTCATGATTTGTGATTGATTGGTTAATTATGAAATGTTAATCTTATTGTTTTTAACTGTTTTTGAGAGAGTATTCGAATACTCGTTAGGAAACACCAAGTAGTATTCAAAGCATATAAAATTATATTTAGGACAGCCCTAGACTAAATATACATGTTTGAATAAATTATCTGCATTTTAAACTATTAACGCTGACTTATTCCTTCAGTCCACTCAAAATTATGCTAATATTCCTAATGTTGTTTATGATATTAATTGAAAATTGCATGAGAGAGTATATACTGTAGTAATAATAACACATGGCGATATACTAAAAAGCTATTTATCATTTCTGGCTGGTCGTTTTTTTTATCTACCAGCCACCTTGGCCAAAAAGTTAATTTTGTTTTCCCACTCCTCATTGAGCAACACCACAAGTTCACTTACTAGCTACAAGCGCGTAATTGAATTAAAATGAAGAGAACTATATATAGTTTTTTTGTAAAGAAAAATGTTCCGGTGCTTGTACCTGTCTTATTCCTGTTTACAATCATTTACATAACATCTTAAGAAATTACTAATGTGTATGGGAACTGACAAAAAAGGTAACGGTAAAGGTAATGCTTAAAATGTATTATTGCAGCAACAAAAGGCGCAGTGAACATTTTTGGGTGCACCTAAATTATGTGCTGGTGCACCTAAATGAAAAAGTTAGGTGCACTGGTGCAAC
Organism: Notolepis coatsorum; assembly: GCF_963971535.1. Taxonomy (NCBI): domain Eukaryota; kingdom Metazoa; phylum Chordata; class Actinopteri; order Aulopiformes; family Paralepididae; genus Notolepis; species Notolepis coatsorum. Next base: position 86,230,665 of record NC_140180.1, on the reverse strand, counting down.
CAATGTAAAAAGTTAGTCTGGAGCCCTGTCAGCTAAAAGATACTCAGCCTCATCTGTGAGAAAAGGGACTTGTTTTGTGAGTGAGTGAGTGAGTGAGTGAGTGAGTGAGTGAGTGAGTGAGTGAGTGAGTGAGTGAGTGAGTGAGTGAGTGAGTGAGTGAGTGAGTGAGTGAGTGAGTGAGTGAGTGAGTGAGTTTTTCTCAAAAAAAAACTGCAGGTCTCTCCAAAGGACAAGTCTCTATAATTTATAAAGATCTATCACAAAGATGTACTTCGTTAATACCTGTTATCCAATCGTGGAGCACAAAATTGGGATTAGAACACCATCACTCTATCAATTGGACCAGAGTTTGGGGAAATATTACTATGGCATCACGAAAACCAAATCATCAGCAGATTCATTTCAATTTTGTCCATAAAACATATTTAACCCCCCAGAAAGCTTATAGAATGAGACGTGCTATTTCACCAAACTGTACACTTTGTTCTCTAAATACTACTGGTACTTTTACACATATGATGTGGGAATGCCCCACAGTCAAACGTTTCTGGGAACAGATAACTAATTATCTATCTAAAGTATTACAAAAACATATTCCCTGTTGTCCCGAATTACTTCTCCTTAATGATGATGATTCTTTAGCTTTAAGTATTGTTCAGAGACGATTTTGGCTGGCAGGAAGTACTGCTGCAAAAAAAAATTGGCGCTGCGATGGCAAGCTCCACATTCTCTGCCTTTTAATCACTGGAAACAGTTACTAGCTGATGTTGTAACAATGGAGCTTTCTACAGCTAGATTAAATGGTGCAAGCTATCAAACAATAGATAGCTGGAACCATATTCTCTATCAAGTTAGGACCTCTAATATATAGCTAGCAGGACATAACTAATTATATCTGTATAATTCCCTTAATTTTAAAATTTTTTGGTCTTTGTTGAAATCTTTGCTCAATTCTTTTTCTTCTCAGGCCTATGACAGGGTGGGTTGGGGGGGGGGGTACTATTATTATTATTATTATTATTATTATTATTATTATTATTATTATTATTATTATTATTATTATTATTATTATTATTATTATTATTATTATTATTATTATTATTATTTTATTTTATTATTATTTTATTATTATTTTATTATTTTATTATTATTATTATTATTATTATTTAATTTAAATTTTTTTGTCAACGGTGGTTGGTGCAGGGGTTAGGGGGTAGGATTTTTCATTTTAAATGAGGCAAGGGGCAAGCCAATGCGTGTAATGGGCAAATAATTTAAATGTATGTGTTATGTGCATTGTATGCCTGTACCTGTGCCTTTTCTTCCAAACAATGAAATAAAAATATATGAAAAAAAAAATATTATTAGTACTACTGGGTGTAGTGCTAATCAGATGTATGTACAGGGTTGTAATACGAATATGTACAGTGATACAGGTATAAAGACACTATGGTAGTAGTCATACAGTCCAGCAGCATAACTGGTAAGAGTAGGTAAGGGATATGTACAGATATAGTATCTACAGTTATCTAAAAAGGATTATATGCAGGTATGTACAGACAGGTGGATATATATATATATGGTATATACAGCATTGTTGTACATGCTACCATACATAGTTATATGGGTTATATGCAGGTGTATAAGTAGGAATATAGGAGGATTATATGCAGACAGATATGGATATGTATATATATGGGGTAAATATATCATTTTGATGGGGTGTTGAGGTCCTTGTTTTCCACGAGGTCACTAAGTTTGGAGATGTATTGTTCAACAGAGACACATAGGTTCTCTTTATCAGAGGTAGTTCTCACAATACATTCAACAAGCTTACAGTCATTTGTATTTGAAATGCAGATGTTATTTTCTTACCTTCAATCCTTAACCTCTCCACATACTGTTGTAACCTCTCAAGATACTGTGGTAACTTCTCAATAGGAGGACAACAATACATCCTCTTCAGACTCTCCACTGTGATCCTCACAGCTCTCTCAGAGCCGTATGTCTCCACCATCTGATCCACTGTGGTCTTCATGTCAGTGTTCTCCAGCTGGCTCTCAGGGATGGTAGGACAGCCAGGCAGCAGGTCAGTGGTCAGAGAAGACTGAAACTCCTTCAGATTATTTTCGTGCAGCCCCTCAAGAGTTTCCAGCAGCAGATCTAAGAAATCAATACTTTTAATGTTACCTGTCAATTTCTTCTTAATTCTTTATTTTATTCGTGCAATCTTTAAACAAATCTTTTCACCAATGTGTTAAGTTAAATTATTACATGGCATTTTAACGTTCGCCGAAATGCTTGATTATGATTGGTCAATAGCGCTCGTCAGAGGTCCGTTATTACTCGATAACGGACCTCTGCCAAGCAATAATGGCCGCTGTTCGCAGCTGGACCAATCAAGCCCACTGACACACACTGCATCAGTGCAATCAGAAACACCTGCCGGCTGCCGGCGAAGCTGCCGGCTGCCGGCGAAGCTGCCGGCGATGACAGCGGAGCCTCGATGACAGCGCGGAGCGACAGAACAGAACTGCATCTGCATTTGATCTCGTCTTGTCGATGGTGTAAAATGAATTAGGTATATTGTTAGTAAGTTAACCATGTAATACGCGGGATAATGTATAGCTATACTCGGTCATTGTCGCAAAATAATTGTCCTTCACTACATTTGGAACCAGTGTCGGCGACATGGGGGGTCATTCGCGGGCCATGCCCCCCCAGATGGGGCACTGTGCCCCTCCAACCGGCATGGTCAATTATTATAAAAAAATAAAATAATTAAACATTTAATTTTTTTTATTATAGTAAAAGTCAGATGTTTTCCTTTATAAATAGGCTATTTAGCCTATTATTAAACGAAATTAAACAAAAAAAGTCTTAAAGGAAGTGTATGTTTGATCTCACGCCACGCGTTATTATTGGTCACGTTGAGTTGACGGCGGGTAGGGGGGCGTGACTGCATTTGAATTGATTTTGATATGGGTAGGGCGTGACTTGAGTGAGGTCAGTGAGCGCGAAAGTCAGACTCAGGTAAAATATAATAATCACTTCTTGGAGACGGACATACAAATAAAATGGATATACGAAAATGGTTGGCTGGGGCAGGCGCACCTAAGGCTTCTTCACGGCCTCCTCCAAGAATGCCTCCTCCTGGTGAAGGCCTTCCAACATCTAACGTGGTTGAAGAAGTCTGCCAAGAAGCGCCACCAGGCCCAGGCGCCCCCCCCCCCCCCCGGTGCTGCACTTGGAGGTGCTGCTGCTGCATCTGTTACAGGCACAGCAGAAGCTAACGTGGTGGTTATAGGCCATGATGATGATCATCCACCAGATCCACAACCGTTGGCGGTAACGGTAAATGATCTCGGGACTGAGCATCCCAAACAAATGGTGTTACAACCATACCCTGCCAGCATATTTAGCGGTAGGAAACGGTCATTTGTAGCGACGTGGTTCCAAAACAGAGACTGGCTCGAGTACAGTGAACATGCTGATGCAGCTTTTTGTTTCTGCTGCCGGAATTGAGGAGGTTCAGTGCCACGACTCGCCGCCTACAACTCTTTTAATCGGTAAGTCATATATTGTTATTATTAATAATACTTGAATGTGAAGCCCAGCCTCGGTCGGGCTTATTTCATAGTGTTTAATTTAAGCTGCCTTGCCCCTTGGCCCAATTATTATTATTAATAAGTTGAATGTGAAGCCCAGCCTCGGGCTTATTTCATACTGTTTAATTTAAGCTGCCTTGCCCCTTGGCCCTTGTCAGTATTAATAATACGAAAACGAAATACGTGATCTTTCACTTTGTGTGTGCGCAAGACGCCAGTGTGTTTGTGACGTGACGTGCGAGAGAGAAAGAGAGAGAGAGACTGTCTTATCTCTTATGCCTGCAGTGCGCTCATGTTTTGAAGAAATGCGTGTTGGTTTGCGGGAAATGCCTTTTCTGAAGCGTATATTTTATGCCCCCCCCCCCACAATTACCTGTGCCCCCCTCGTAAATTCGCTCTGGTGCCGACTCTGTTTGGAACACCTCTGTATTCTAAACTCTGTGTCGGTCAATTATTTTGCGACAATGACCTATACATTATCCCTTACTTAATTAAGGTTTATCTAAATATTCTCTTTTGTCTATGACATGAAATAATTGCCATCGTTGATCATCAGCAAATTATTAAGCTTTTTTGTAAAAGCGCATTTAATGAACAGATGAGATACATTACCTTTACACTTTAAAATCTTAGCATTATCACACAATCCCATCCTCTTCAGACTCTCCACTGTGATCCTCACAGCTCCCCTAGAGCCGTATGTCTCCACCATCTGATCCACTGTGGTCTTCATGTCAGTGTTCTCCAGCTGGCTCTCAGGGATGGTAGGACAGCCAGGCAGCAGGTCAGTGGTCAGAAAAGACTGAAACCTCTTCAGATGATATATGTCCAGCCCCTCAAGAGTTTCCAGCAGCAGATCTGAGAAATCAATAGACTATTAATCTTACCTGTCAATTTCTTCTTGATTCTTTTTTTATTCATGCAATCTTTTTAAAAATATTTTCACCAATGTGTTTTTAAGTTAAAATAATTAAGGTTTATCTAAATATTCTCTTTTGTCTATGACAGGGGTGTCAAACTCATTTTCACAGAGGGCCACATCAGCATTATGGTTGCCCTCAAAGGGCCAAAGACCGTATAAATGTTAATGTAATGTAAAATAAATGTAGCTACACATTTACATATTGTTAAACATGGTGTTTCTGTATTTATTACTTATTCAAGTTATACATATTGCATATTCATTTGCATAAATGTAAAAATATATGTTAGCTTATGTTATTTTAACAAATAATTTTAGTTTATCAGAACCCCATATTACTCCACCAATCAATGATCAAACCATTCAAGTAAATAACAAAGAAGAATATCATCAAATACAAGCTATGACATTAAGTTTGTTCAAAACCTTTTTGTCACAGTCAAGAGGGGCAAAACTAACAACTGTGAGCTGCAAAGAACACGTGGGACAGATGTAGCAGATGTTACAAAAACAAATGGCTGCACACAACCTTGCAGAGGCCATACATCCAACTAATGGAAGATAGTTTAATTAACTTTAATTAACAGATTGCAGAATGGGTACAGTACAGTACAGCTCAATACACACAATTGTTAAGGGGATGCAGACCAGAGAAAGACTTTCGACTTGTTTACATCAGGGTCCCCCATTTTCAATTCGTAATGAAATTGCTATTATGTGTCTGCATGAACACACAACTGTAACTGTACTCAAAAATAACAAAATAAGGGTTGTCTCAGTTCACAACTATATTGGTCAAGTTTTGGGTGGGACTTGTTTGCGTCCCTACAGCTTCTTATTCAATTGAGCGAGATGCTCGGTTATGTCACACAGCCAGTTTGCATCTGACAGTTCAGACAATATTTCTTCAACCCTTTGTTACCTATTCCGCCTGGATCGTTTTTGTATTTTGGGCTGTAAAATTGTCAAAGAATGTCTGAGGAGTAAGTGCTTTTGGCTTTTTTCCTTTGTTACCTCAGATGTTCAACATACATGTATGTGTAAGAATGTGTAATAACTAAGGCTGTCAAAGTTAAAGCTTTATTAACGCATTAACCCACAATTATTTTAACACTGGTATTTTTTAACCCAATATTAATGTAAAAAAAAAAAAAAAACGTTTTTTTTTTTTTTTTTTTTTTTTTTACCTGAGCTCTTGGGGGGCCACATCAAATGACGTGGCGGGCCGGATTTGGCCCGCGGGCCGTGAGTTTGACACCTATGGTCTATGACATTAAATAATTGCAATCATTGATCATCTGCAATTAGGGGTGTAACGGTACACAGAAGCCATGGTTCGGTACGTACCTCGGTATTGGGGTCACGGTTCGGTACGAGTTCGGTACAACAGAAAAAAAATATTTATAATAATTATATAAATTTTTTTATTATTTTTATTTTTTTATATATTATATTTATGATAATAATAATAATTATTATTAAATAGAATAATTTTCTATAGGCTTGCCGTGGTAGTCAGTGATACTGGTGTCATTCTGTGTTCAGGCATCCACTTGCCTATCGCCCCTTTAACAACTTATCCTTGCGCATCCTTAAGTTTCAGTTTCACTTCCAGAGAGAATTAACTTCACGACGAGACTGAACACTAGAGAACAGATGACATGTTACTTACAACAATGGCACAGGATTATTTGGATTTAAACACAGTGGAGCTCAGATGATCTCTCCGGAAAAGTATGTTTATTTTTTTTTATTTGATTGTGGGGAGAATGTTGATGTGTTTGTTGGCGCGTGTGTGTGTGTCGGTGACACGGCGAACAAGAAAACGACCCTGCAGCTGTTCCAGGCATGCGTTGTTCATGGGACGGGGTAGCACGGTGTGCCACCCCATGATAAGTACTCGCTATTTGCATATCAATAGCGCCGGTCGTCAGGTGTGTTAAATACGTTCTCAGACACATTCACACCTAACTTGTTGTGAAGACGTGTTACATTCCATTCGTAGAGGCAATTAGGCACTGTCTTTAGTCTGTGCCCTAGCGAGGGGACATTAAATGCGCATTCGCGGGAGCGCGCGCACGCGCCGGGAGCGCGCGTGCACGTGGTGCGTGTCACCCCAGATGATTTCAATAACGCACCACTGAGCTGTTCCAATGTAAATGTGCCTTTCTCGTGCACTTTCGCGTCGCTCTGAACTGAAGTCGGAGAGAGAGGGATGCGGAGCGGTTTGTGCGCGCTCCCGACTGCGTGTGTGTTTCCCCATGCGCGCCGTGTGTGTGGAGTGCTCCGTGTCCCTCTCTCTCCCTCTCCGTCTCTCTCTCTCTCCCTCTTGTGCAACTGGTGTGTTTGCGCTGAGGCGTATTCGTCGTATGGTGCGCGTACCGCACCGTGATGGTCTTACCGTAACTTTGCGGGACGAATACACGTACAGTTACACCCCTAGCAAATTATGACACTTTTTTTTATAAACGTGCATTTAATGAACAGATATGATACATTACCTTTACACTTTAAAAACTCAGCATCATCACACAATCGCATCCTCTTCAGACTCGCCACTGTGATCTTCACAGCTCTCTTAGAGCCGTATGTCTCCACCATCTGATCCACTGTGGTCTTCATGTCAGTGTTCTCCAGCTGGCTCTCAGGGATGGTAGGACATCCAGGCAGCAGGTCTTCTGTCAGAAAAAGCTGAAACCACTGGTCAGTGGTCAGAGAAGACTGAAACTTCCTCAGATGATCTGTGTCCAGCCTCTCAAGAGTTTCTAGCAGAAGATCTGGTACAAAGAGGCAATGCACATGTTATGAAAGTCAAACATTGCTTAAAGGGGACATGCCTTTCACTATTTGGGCAACTTTACACAATTCCTGTGAGTCTATGGAACACATCTGTAAAGTTTTTTTCAAAAAAAAAAATCATTGTTTTATATTTTTACTCAAATACTCAGAAGCAAAACATTTCGACTTCAAGATTTCAAGCTGTTTTGGCTGGGCTCCGCCCATAAGCCCTTTGAGTGACAGTCACCCACAGTCTGCGACTGGCAGACAGAGAGAGAGATAGAAAGATTGAGGGGGATACTAATTAATTTCGCCGCAGGGGGGCATAATCTCACGGGACAATGCATTGGTAACTTGTTTCAAATGACAATATATACCCCTGTGAATATTATTGCACAGATCGGAATATGGGCGTGCGCGTGGGAGTCAAAGATATTTTGACAGTGATATGCGAGTGCTCCCAGGGAGAAGACCCATACCAGCCCTGCACGCCGGTTGAGGTTGTGTGTGTGTAAATGCGTGTGTGTTTCCCCGCGCGCCGGTCGAGGTTGTGTGTGTGTAAATGCGCGTGTGTTTCCCTGCGCGCTGGTCGAGGTTGTGTCTGTGTAAATGCGTGTGTGTTTCCCCGACAGAGGCTCCTGTCCCTCTCTATCTCTCTCTCTCCCTCTCTCTCGCTGGCTCATTCTCTGCCTCTCTCTGTCAAAACCCGCTTGAGGAAGTGTCAGGTATTTCCACTCGCTCTGTTGTTGAGTGAATGGTTGCGCTACAACCATAGAGGGGGCGTTACTGCAGATCAGCTCCTTGCTACGTATGATAGCGAGTCAAATCAGAATAGCTTAGTTCACTGGGGGAGGAGATTGTCTCAACTGAATTAGAGCAATCTGCCAAAATGAGGATTAGAGAAACAGACCCATTGATACAAACCCCCATTGCTATAAAAGAATGCTAAACACTGGAAAAGGCCATTTATAAGACACAGGACCTTTAACCTGGTATTTCACCCATTGTCAGTAATCAGTCACTGATATTGTAACATGTTCAGCTAAAAGATGTTCAGGCTCATCTGTGAGAAAAGGGACTAGGGACTATAGTTTTGTGATATATCCATGATAGCATGTGACTGAAACAGTCAGTGAGTGAGTGAGTGAGTGAGTGACTGTGGGAGTGAGTGAGTGAGTGAGTGAGTGAGTGAGTGAGTGAGTGAGTGAGTGAGTGAGTGAGTGAGTGAGTGAGTGAGTGAGTGAGTGAGTGAGTGAGTGAGTGAGTGAGTGGGTGAGTGAGTGAGTGAGTGAGTGAGTGAGTGAGTGAGTGAGTTGATATCTATTTGTATAACAACATAAAACAAGAAACAAGAAGCTAAAAGATGTTCAGGCTCATCTGTGAGAAAAGGCCCAAGGGACTAGTTTTATGATATATCCATGATAGCATGTGACTGAAACAGTCAGTGAGTGAGTGAGTGAGTGAGTGAGTGAGTGAGTGAGTGAGTGAGTGAGTGAGTGAGTGAGTGAGTGAGTGAGTGAGTGAGTGAGTGAGTGAGTGAGTGAGTGAGTGAGTGAGTGAGTGAGTGAGTGAGTGAGTGACTGTGGGAGTGAGTGAGTGAGTGAGTGAGTGAGTGAGTGAGTGAGTGAGTGAGTGAGTGAGTGAGTGAGTGAGTGAGTGAGTGAGTGAGTGAGTTGATATCTATTTGTATAACAACATAAAACAAGAAACAAGAAGCTAAAAGATGTTCAGGCTCATCTGTGAGAAAAGGCCCAAGGGACTAGTTTTGTGATATATCCATGATAGCATGTGAGTGAGTGAGTGAGTGAGTGAGTGAGTGAGTGAGTGAGTGAGGGAGTGAGTGAGTGAGTGAGTGAGTGAGTGAGTGAGTGAGTGAGTGAGTGAGTGAGTGAGTGAGTGAGTGAGTGAGTGAGTGAGTGAGTGAGTGAGTGAGTGAGTGAGTGAGTGAGTGAGTGAGTGAGTGAGTGAGTGAGTGAGTGAGTGAGTGAGTGAGTGAGTGAGTGAGTTGATATCTATTTGTATAACAACATAAAACAAGAATGTCAGGCAGGTAGGTGTCATAATATTTATCTTTCTATCTTTCTTTCCACTGATTCTGGCTATTTTTTAGATATGTTATTATGTTACTTCATTAGATTAGATTCAAATGTATTGGCATTATACAGCACAAGTACAGTACAACGAAAATAAGTTTGGCATCCAACCAGAGTACAAATGTAACAGTAAAGTGCAATAGTAATATACAATGTACAGGTGATTAAACTGGGTGTAAAATATATAAATTAGTACTACTGGGTGTAGTGCTAATCAGATCTATGTACAGGGTTGTAATACAGGTATAAAGACAGTATGGTACTGTAGTAGTCATAGTGGCCAGCAGCATAACTAGTAAGAGTAGGTAAGGGATATGTACAGATATAAATATAGTATCTACAGATATCTAAAAATTATTATGTGCAGGTATGTACAGACAGATGTATATATGGTATACTATATACAGCATTGTTGTACAGTACATGCTACCATACAGAGTTATATGGGTTATATGCAGGTGTATAAGTAGGTATATGGAAGGATTATATGCAGACAGATATGGATATGGATATATATATGTGGTAAATATATAATGTTGATGGGATTGATGTTGAGGTCCTTGGTTTCCATGAGGTCACCAAGTTTGGAAATGTATTGTTCAACAGAGACACATTACATAGCTTCTCTTTATCAGAGGTATTTCTCACAATACATTCAACAAGCGTACAATCATTGTACTTGAAATGCAGATGTTCTTTTCTTACCTTTAATCCTTAACCTCTCCACATACTGTGGTAACCTCTCATTAGGAGGATAACAATACATCCTCTTCAGACTCTCCACTGTGATCCTCACAGCTCCGTCAGAGCCGTATGTCTCCACCATCTGATCCACTGTGGTCTTCATGTTAGTGTTCTCCAGCTGGCTCTCAGGGATGGTAGGACAGCCAGGCAGCAGGTCAGTGGTCAGAGAAGACTGAAACCTCTTCAGATGATCTGTGTCCAGCCTCTCAAGAGTTTCTAGCAGAAGATCTGGTACAAAGAGGCAATGAACATGTTATGAAAGTCAAACATCGCTTAACTTTGGTATTTCACCCATTGTCAATAATCACTAACATGTTCAGCTAAAAGATACTCAGCCTCATCTGTGAGAAAAAAGACTTGTTTTGTGATATATCCATGATAGCATGTGACTGAAACAGTGAGTGAGTGATTGAGTGATTGAGTGAGTGAGTGAGTGAGTGAGTGAGTGAGTGAGTGAGTGAGTGAGTGAGTGAGTGAGTGAGTGAGTGAGTGAGTGAGTGAGTGAGTGAGTGAGTGAGTGAGTGAGTGAGTGAGTGAGTGAGTGAGTGAGTGAGTGAGTGAGTATACACCTTGCTAATCTAATATCATCCAACAAGGGAAACTCAAGGGTTTTGTTTGAAACAATCAATACTATTGTTGCTCCTGTGCCTCCATGTGTACCTGTATATTCTTATACTGACTGTAATAACTTTTTGAATTATTTTGTGGATAAGGTCAGTGGTGTTAGAGCAGGCATCTGCCCCTCATCCCTTTCTGCCAGCCTTCCTACCACTGTTTCTCCTCCTCTCACGCTGCTAGACTCGTTCTCTCCAGTCACCTTAGAGCAGGTTTCTATAGTGCTGCACAAAACGAAACCCTCTTTTAATCCCCTTGATGCTGTTCCCTCATCCCTGATTTTAGAGGTCCTTGACTCAATTGGTCCCACAATTCTGTCAATAATTAACCACTCTCTGGTATCAGGTTCTGTCCCTAGCCATTTTAAACATGCCATAGTTCAACCTCTTTTAAAAAAGGCTAACCTAGACCCCTCTCTTCCTGAGAATTATAGACCAATCTCCAAACTACCTCTGCTGTCCAAGGTGCTGGAGAAAATTGTGGCTGAGCAGCTTCTCATGGTTCTAGAAACCCATAATCTGCATGACCCATTCCAATCAGGCTTTTGGAAATTTCATTCCACCGAAACAGCCCTTCTTAACACTTTGAGCGCCGGAGGTTAATTCCCATTTAGTCCCTTGAATGCCACCATCTGTTATGGTTTGTAACCGACCCCAATCGCACAACACAAGACAGGTATGAGAGTAAGCCAAGAACTGGGCATTTATTGAAAACAGAAAACGGCACTGTCCCTTTAAGGGAGAACACAAATCACAGGAAAACAAGAATTGGGAAAATAGGCACAGTGCCTTTAAGAGGCGAGCTGGCTAAGGGGAAGGCTAAGGGAAAGGCTAACGGACAGGGCCAGGGCAAGGGAACAGGGCAGGAACAGGGAGGACTAGGAGGACTGGACAGGGATGACTAGGAGGACTAGGAGGACTGGACAGGGAGGACTAGGAGGACTGGACAAGGAGGACTAGGAGGACTAGAAGGACTGGACAGGGAGGACTAGGAGGACTAGAGAGGGGAAACAGGGACAGAGGCCCGCGGAGGCGGGCTGGGGACAGGGGGGCGAGGGCTGGAGCTGCTTACAGGGATGGAGAAGGAGCGCGCAGGCTAGACGTCTGGAGGAGAGCGCGCCAGCTCGGAGAGCGCATCTGGCGCGGAGGTCTGAGTGGTGCGCGTCTGCTTGGAGTACGCGCCGGTACGGAGAGCGCATCTGGCGCGGAGGTCTGAGTGGTGCGCGTCTGCTTGGAGTACGCGCCGGTACGGAGAGCGCATCTGGTGCAGAGGTCTGAGTGGTGCGCGTCTGCTTGGAGTACGCGCCGGTACGGAGAGCGCATCTGGCGCGGAGGTCTGAGTGGTGCGCGTCTGCTTGGAGTACGCGTCGGTACGGAGAGCGCATCTGGCCGGAGGTCTGAGTGGTGCGCGTCTGCTTGGAGTACGCGCCGGTACGGAGAGCGCATCTGGCGCGGAGTCTGGATGCGCGTCTGGATGCGCGTCTGGAGTGAAGAGCGCGTCTGGCGCGGAGTCTGGATGCGCGTCTGGAGTGCGTCTGGATGCGCGTCTGGAGTGAAGAGCGCGTCTGGCTCGGAGGTCTGGAGTGGAACACTGGAATACCTCCCGTAGAGGATTAGAGAGCGCAGTACAGTGTCTCCCTCCAGGCAAACGGCGACAGGTGGCGAAGGCTTGAGCGCATCTCACGCCGGAGATGAAACAGCATAACAGACAGAAACAGAAACTCCCGTAGGAGCCTACAGATTGAGAACCTCCCGTAGGAGTTTGCTGATAGAGATATGATACGGAACGACCCGACCAGGACTGAGGGGAAGAGCGAGGTATTTAAAGCCCACAGGGGCGCTAATTAGAATACACATCAGGTGCGTGAAGGTAATTGATACTTGAACTAGAAGAGTGTGTTCGGCACGAACCAATCAAACAGATACTGACAGATAGTCCAAGGGTGTGGGCTGCTGAAGAGCAGACGAGGCTAAACAAGCGCGAGGGTGGGGGCTGGAGAAGTGAGGAGAACAGGGAATTAAAGGTCCAGGGAAAGGCGAACCTCACAGTACTCCCCCCTCCACGGGAGCCACCGGGCGACCCAAAAACACAGACAGAGGGGCAGGGGAAATAACAAGGCAACCAAAAAAAAAATTGGGCCATGCTAGCGGGGAAGCTACACCAAAAGCGGGGCTAGCAAAGGGGCAGGGTAGCCGAGGGGTAACTAGGGAAGCTGAGGGGTAACTAGAGAAGCTGAGGGGTAACCAGAGGAGCTGAGGGGTAACCAGGGTAGCTGAAGGGTAACAGCCAGGGCACAGATAGCTACAGGGCCTATGCTAGCTGTAATGCTACATTAACATAGAGGCTGCGCTGGCCGCCGGAGCTAGGCTAGCAGACAGGGCTGGAACAGGGGCACTGGAGAGGGGAACAGGGAAGGGGCTAGCAGAGGGAAAGGGTAGCTGCCAGGGCACTGATAGCTACAGGGCCTATGCTAGCTGTACTGCTACATTAACATAGAGGCTGCGCTAGCTGCCAGAGCTAGGCTGGCAGACAGGGCTGGACCAGCATGAGAGAAACAAGCTAGCTGGAAGGACAGTCCTAGCTGAGGGGAACTGACCTTGCTAGCTGAAGGGGCAGTCCTAGCAGTGGGGAAAACTGACCTTGCTAGCTGAAAGGGCAGTCCTAGCAGTGGGGAAAACTGACCTTGCTAGCTGAAGGGGCAGTCCTAGCAGTGGGGAAACTGACCTTGCTAGCTGAAGGGGCAGTCCTAGCAGTGGGAGAAAACTGACCTTGCTAGCTGAAAGGGCAGTCCTAGCAGTGGGGAAAACTGACCTTGCTAGCTGAAGGGGCAGTCCTAGCAGTGGGGAAACTGACCTTGCTAGCTGAAGGGGCAGTCCTAGCAGTGGGAGAAAACTGACCTTGCTAGCTGAAGGGGCAGTCCTAGCAGTGGGGAAAAACTGACCTTGCTAGCTGAAAGGGCAGTCCTAGCAGTGGGGAAAACTGACCTTGCTAGCTGAAGGGGCAGTCCTAGCAGTGGGAAGGCTACACAAAAAGTGGAGGCCATGCAGAGGGAACCGGGTCAGCTGCCTGGGCATGGCTAGCTACAGGGCCTATGCTAGCAGCAAGGGCTGCATTAACATAGAGGCTTAACAAGCTGCAGGGGAGCTAACGAGGCTAACAGGGAAGCAAACAGGGGAGTCAACAGGCTAACAGGGGAGCTAACAGGGAAGCTAACAGGGGAATTAACAGGGGAGACTAACAGGGGAAACTAACAAGGCTAACAGGGGAGACTAACAGGGAAGCTAACAGGGGAACTAGAGGGGGAAAAAAAAGGCAAACTCAACATACACCGTCTGTGCTGGCTGGGGTCGTCGACTGGTCGGGTCGTACTGTTATGGTTTGTAACCGACCCCAATCGCACAACACAAGACAGGTATGAGAGTAAGCCAAGAACTGGGCATTTATTGAAAACAGAAAACGGCACTGTCCCTTTAAGGGAGAACACAAATCACAGGAAAACAAGAATTGGGAAAATAGGCACAGTGCCTTTAAGAGGCGAGCTGGCTAAGGGGAAGGCTAAGGGAAAGGCTAACGGACAGGGCCAGGGCAAGGGAACAGGGCAGGAACAGGGAGGACTAGGAGGACTGGACAGGGATGACTAGGAGGACTAGGAGGACTGGACAGGGAGGACTAGGAGGACTGGACAAGGAGGACTAGGAGGACTAGAAGGACTGGACAGGGAGGACTAGGAGGACTAGAGAGGGGAAACAGGGACAGAGGCCCGCGGAGGCGGGTTGGGGACAGGGGGGCGAGGGCTGGAGCTGCTTACAGGAATGGAGAAGGAGCGCGCAGGCTAGACGTCTGGAGGAGAGCGCGCCGGCTCGGAGAGCGCATCTGGCGCGGAGGTCTGAGTGGTGCGCGTCTGCTTGGAGTACGCGCCGGTACGGAGAGCGCATCTGGCGCGGAGGTCTGAGTGGTGCGCATCTGCTTGGAGTACGCGCCGGTACGGAGAGCGCATCTGGCGCGGAGGTCTGAGTAGGGATGGGAATCGAAAACCGGTTCCCATTGGGAACCGGTTCCTAATTGGCCGATGCCTGGAACCGTGTGGCTCCTGTGACTTTTGATTCCCTTATCGCTGCCTACAGTTGCGCAATAACGTTACGTTAGCATGTAGCCATGGCAGACTCTATTTGATTCCTTAAGGGCTCGAAATTGCCTGGGTTTTGGTAATATGCTCCCGAAATGCTCCCGCTGTTTGGCTACTTCTATGTGCAGTGAAAACTACTTGAATGCTTTAGAACCTAGTCATTGATTTAGATCAGGGTGAGCTAAAATTAGCCGCGGAGCTAACGTGAGCTAACGCTATTTAATCAAGCTCACAAAGAGAGATAAACAGCTGACCGCGGATAGTACAGGTACAAATACAATAAAACAGCAGGTGGGGGCTGTTGTGTAAACCTTGTACTCTTTAGTTCACATATAATGAGAGACGTGAGTGCTTGTTTACAAGTCTGTAAGCCAGGAAGAGTGGTGCAACATACAAATGTGTCCGTGTAGCAACACAAGCCAATACTTAAAGGACAGGGGCCCGGGGAGGGAGCTCTCTCTCTCTCTGTGTGTGTGTGTGTGTGTGTGTGTGTGTGTGTGTGTGTGTGTGTGTGTGTGTGTGTATGTGTGTGTGTGTGTGTGTGTGTGTGTGTGAGAGAGAGTGTGAGTGAGAGACAGAAGTCAGAGGAATAACAACCTGTTATTCAATAGATTAAATTCGTTTAAGAATAAAAAAATAAATACATTTTAAGAGAATCTCAAATACATTATTTTATTTAAGTGTAGGCTATAGTTAATGTTTTATTTTTTACAGTTTTTGTATTTTTCTGACATGGGGGCTCAACAATAAATGACAATCAGAAATGTCAAGTTGCATGTTGTTATTCTAACCAGCTTAGACCCCGACGCTCTGCATCTTCTGGCCGCCTCAGACCTACTCCTATCCGAGCTCCGGGAGGGTCATCAAAGAGAAGTCGCCTATTCTCAGTCCTTGCCCCACAATGGTGGAATGAACTACCCACCCCAGTTAGGACAGCCGAATCACGTCCAATCTTTCGCCGTCGACTAAAGACGCACTTCTTCAACCATTAGCTGAATAAAAAAAAATATATCTAACCCTAACTAACCGTACTGTCATGCACTTGTCCTAATAAACTAACCTACACTGTAGCACTCAACACTTTGATGAACATTGTTGCTCAGCTGATAGAGTTGTGCCCTTCCTGATGGCTTGTCGTACAGAACTTGTAAGTCGCTTTGGATAAAAGCGTCAGCTAAATGACTAAATGTAGTTCTGTTGCATTTCCAATTTATTTATTTAAATTATAAATTGATCAGGTATCGATAAGGGAATCGATAAAGAATCGAATCGATAAGCAGAATCGATAATGGTATCGTATCGATAAAATCCTATCAATTCCCATCCCTAGTGCGCGTCTGCTTGGAGTACGCGCCGGTACGGAGAGCGCATCTGGCGCGGAGGTCTGAGTGGTGCGCGTCTGCTTGGAGTACGCGCCGGTACGGAGAGCGCATCTGGCGCGGAGGTCTGAGTGGTGCGCGTCTGCTTGGAGTACGCGCCGGTACGGAGAGCGCATCTGGCGCGGAGTCTGGATGCGCGTCTGGATGCGCGTCTGGAGTGAAGAGCGCGTCTGGCGCGGAGTCTGGATGCGCGTCTGGATGCGCGTCTGGATGCGCGTCTGGAGTGAAGAGCGCGTCTGGCTCGGAGGTCTGGAGTGGAACACTGGAATACCTCTCGTAGAGGATTAGAGAGCGCAGTACAGTGTCTCCCTCCAGGCAAACGGCGACAGGTGGCGAAGGCTTGAGCGCATCTCACGCCGGAGATGAAACAGCATAACAGACAGAAACAGAAACTCCCGTAGGAGCCTACAGATTGAGAACCTCCCATAGGAGTTTGCTGATAGAGATATGATACGGAACGACCCGACCAGGACTGAGGGGAAGAGCGAGGTATTTAAAGCCCACAGGGGCGCTAATTAGAATACACATCAGGTGCGTGAAGGTAATTGATACTTGAACTAGAAGAGTGTGTTCGGCACGAACCAATCAAACAGATACTGACAGATAGTCCAAGGGTGTGGGCTGCTGAAGAGCAGACAAGGCTAAACGAGCGCGAGGGTGGGGGCTGGAGAAGTGAGGAGAACAGGGAATTAAAGGTCCAGGGAAAGGCGAACCTCACACCATCGGCGCCAATGTTAACGTTAATATCGCCTAATCTATGTTTTAAATTATGGCTATGTGTCTAATCTGCCCGTCGCTTATCAAATAATCATTTTCCAGTCAATGTTGTCAAGGCAGATTTTTTTTTTTTTTTTACATTTTTTTTCTTCAGTTTTTTGATTTACAAACAAAACATCCACATACAACAATACAATTGGCGCTCAAAATTATAAACGACAGTACCATACAATTCGATAGATGAGAACTAAAAGATATAGCTGATAGTAGAAAAAATTATATCAAAATCGAATGACGAGTTGACCTAAAATAAATTCACTAAAGGGGAAAAGGAAAAACAAAACAAAAACAAAGAAAAGAGATAAACAATAAAAAATACAAAAAAGTGACATGGGTTATTTGGTACCTTCATAGTTTATTTTCGTTTCGATTTTTCTTCTTGTCTCCTGTGATGTCGTTTCTTTTTTTCCTATACTCTTCGCACTTCTCCCATTTTGACTCAAACTTCTCGTCTTGTAGCCTCAGCCTATGTGTGATTCTCTCCATTTCCTGTACCCCACCCACTATCTCTGTCCATTGTTCCCTCGTCGGTGCTTCTACTCCAGGTACCCAGGTGGGGTATCTCCCAGGCCTTTCTGTGTGGAGTTTGCATGTTCTCCCCGTGCTCGCAAGGGTTTTCCCCCCGATAAGATAAACCCAATGGAAAAACATGCACAACAACAGATCGCTAACGCTGTGGTGTCCTTGACGAAGACGGACAGGAGCACTTGGATTGGTCCCCGGGGCGCGGCTCACGTTGACGCCCTATCTGCTCCCGGCTGCCCATGGGGGGAAGGACGACGGGATGGGTCAAGCGCAGAGACTTAATCGCATTGGCGACTGAGGAAAGACAATGCATGTGTGTGTGTGTGTATCCCGGTGTGTGTGTGCCGCTCCAATTGCATGTCCAGTTCATTGCATGCCGAATAAAGACCCCCCTAAAGAGGTCCTGCATTATTATTATTATTATTATTATTATTATTCTATACCACATTTTCGTCAGTGCTTTCTTGGCTGCTACTAGTAATATCTTAATCAAGTATATGTCTTTCCCCTGAATTCCTTCCTGTGTTAAGTTCCCTAAATACAATACTTGGCCTGTCTGGGGTATTTCATATCCTACTATTTCATTTATTATCCCTCCTATCTCTTCCCAATAGTTCTTTATTATCTGACATCCCCAGAATATGTGTGTGTGGTTTGCTATTTCCTGTCCACATTTTCTCCAGCATGGTTTCTGTGTTGGTGTATAGTTGCCCTGTATTTCTGGTGTTATAAAAAATCGAATTATGTTTTTCCACCCAAACTCCCTCCATATCCTTGACCCTGTTGTATCTTACATATGTTATACCATTCTTCTTCTGTTATCTCCGTTTCTAATTCCTTCTCCCACTTTTCCTTTATATATTTGGTTGTGATGTCCTTGCTGTCCATTATTGCCTGATATAGTGCTGATATCCCCCCCCCTTCCTTCCTTCGTATGCTTTTACCATTATCTTAATTATCCCATTCTGATCTTTGTCTAGTTTTATTTCCTTGTTGTAGTAGTCCCTAATCTGTAGATATCTAAAGTGGTCGCTATTCTCTAGTCCGAATCTTTCTTTCAATTTTTGTAGAGTCTGGATCTCCCCTCCTTCTGTCATTGTACATATTGCTGTTATGCCCCCCCTCTCCCATCTTTTGAACCCATAATCTTCTTTCCCTGGTTTAAATTTGTTGTCGTGCGTTATCCATCTCAGTATTTTGGTTTCTTTTTCTAGCTTGTATTTCTTTACTATCTTGTTCCATATATTTATAGTGAATTTGGTAATTGGGTCTATTAGTTGTTCCTTTCTTCTGTATAGCTCCCTGTCTCCTATTAGTGCCTGCACTTTGAGTCCCTCATTTTTTATTCTATGTCTTTCCATTTGGCTTCAAAATTCTCATTGCACCAACATGTTACTATTATCAGCTGTGCTGCGTAGTAGTAATCTTCTAAACTAGGTATTGCCATTCCTCCTTTCTCCTTTGGTAATTGTAGAGTCACATATCTTACCCTTGGCCTTTCCCCCCCATATGAATCTTGATATCTGTTTATTCCATTCCCTGAACTGGCTTTGTGGTATTAATATAGGTAGAGCCTGAAATAGGTATAGTAACCTTGGTAATATAGTCATATTTATAATTCCGATCCTTGAGCTAAAGTCTAGAGGCATTACTGTCCATCTGTCTAGGTCTCGTTTGATTTTCTGATTAATCTGTGTATAGTTTGCATCATATAGTCCCTCCACCCCTCTTGTAATATTCACTCCTAGGTATCTGATCCTGTCCATATCCCATTTAATCTTGTATTTGTCTTTGATCTCTGTCGTTGGGGTGTAGTTCAATGTTAAGGTCTGTGTCTTTGTTACGTTAAGTCTATACCCTGAGTAATATCCACATTCTGTCAGTAAATCCATCAGTGTCGGGAAGCTTGTGTCTGGTTGTCTCATATATACTATCACATCATCTGCGAACAGTCCTAATTTATGTTCTGTTCCCCTTATCTCCACCCCTTTGATGTCCTCGGTCTGTCTAATTAGTTGAGCCAGTCGTTCGATGAATATATCGAAGAGCGTCGGCGAAAGACAACAGCCCTGTCTTGTAGCTCTCTCTAGTTTGATCCGGTCCGTCAGTTGCCATTTACTTTAATCCTTGCCGTTGGTTCTTGATATAATGCCCTAATTGTTTTCATCACGTTTTTGTCTAGTCCAAATTTCTCTAATACTTTATATAGGAATATCCAGCTTACACTGTCGAATGCTTTTTCTGCATCCAGGCTAACTAGTACTGCACTTCCTCCTTCTTTTTGTATCTCCTCTACTATCTGCACTGTCTTTCTTATGTTGTCCTGTGTTTTTCTTCCTTTAATGAATCCGGTCTGGTCTTCGTCTATAATATCTGGCATAAATGTCTCAAATCTTTTGGATATTATCGATGTATACATCTTGTAATCTACATTAAGTATGGACCAGCGTTTCCGTTAGCCGGTAATTACCGGTATTTGACCGGCAAAATCTGTTGAAGTCCGACATATTTCATCTCTCCGGTCTTAATGTCCGGTGAAAATAATTCCCTGAGTCTAAGCACAATTTGATTATTTGAATTGTATTAAAATAGGCTAAAATTAAATAGCCTATGCGATGAACGAAACGATCATTACATTTGTTTCCTCGTTGCTTCTAATAATGACAACGACGTTGTCACCGAGAGCTTAGTGCTGGGTGTGCGAACTTTTGTGAAGCTGCAGAGCCATAGCACCAGCAGCCCAATGCAGTATTCCAGCAGTACTCCAATTCAGCCATTTTCAGCCAATGTTGGGTGGGGGGCGCTGCTGTGCGGTTCCCAGAAAAGAGCCAATAACAGCTGGATCAGCTGCTCTGCAGCGCCATACTCTTTGCAAATAAGTCGTTGCGAGGTGGAGAGAGTCGTCACGCAAACCACGATAATGTTGCCGTCTCTCTGCTTTCTCAGTTCTTCGCTTGATATAATTAATACAAATGTCCAATATAACGGAATTCGTTAGCTCATAAAAATGTGATTATAACAGACTGCTGTTTAGTGTCGGACCGACTGCCCACATACGCGGTCTATTTTATTTCAAGTCAGCAGCAGCACGGAGTATCGAGGGACTTATTTTATTTGGAATATATTAATGACTGTATACGCAAAAGTTGCCTAGTTTTAAGTAATACTATTATAAATCTACATGCCTTGAGGATGACATTCTTTATATAGCCTGCCTATCAATTGTTTTAAAGCTCAATAAACTATGACCGGAATTAATCTAATTTGTCCGGTAGATTGAAATCTTGCCGGTCACGGAGACCGGCAACAATTTTTTCTAACGGAAACCCTGGTATGGACACTGGTCTGAAGCTACTACATAGTTCCTTATCCTTCCCTTCCTTTGGAATCGTAGTAATTATGGCTTCTTTCCATGAGGGTGGCATTGTTCCTTTTTTCATTGTGTGTCTAAATGCTGCCTCTAATATGGGCCTCAGTTCCTGTCTAAATGTTTTGTAAAATTCTGTTGTCATGAGGAAGTAATCTATCCTTGAATATGTTGTGTGTGGATGTGAATAATGTGTGTATTCCCTGTCTAGTGTGTGTGTTTCTCTCCATATATCCGTGATTCCTAATTCTGTCATTTGTATATTCATATATTTGCTAATGTGTGATCTCTTTGTGCTTGTTGTGTCCATGTCGTAATTCAATACTACGTTGAGGTCTCCTGTACAGATTAAAACACCTTCCCCTTCCATTTCTATAATATCAAAGATTGTTTCAAATAGGTATTTCTCACTGTCTGGGGGTGCATATATATTCATTAATGTTACCATTTGGCCTTCCATTTTCCCCTTGGCAATTACATATCTCCCCTCTTTATCTCTCACTTCTTTAATCAATTCAAACTTCACTGCATTCTTAATCAATATAGCTACTCCTCTCTTAAGGTTCTGTTTAAAATAACTATAAAACATATTCTCGTATCCGAATCTCTTCAGTTGTTCATGTTCTTGTTGTATTAGATGGGTTTCTTGTAGAAAAATAACCTGTGCCTCCTCTTTTCTAAGCTTCGTCATCACCTTACTCCTTTTGATTGGATTATTCATTCCATTAACATTCAGCGACATCATCTTAATACCTTTCATTTGTGTCATCTTTCCATTCGAAATGATCTCCCGTTCTACCCATGTCACATAAAATAATATTTGTAGTTGTAGCCACTGCTAACTCTACTCGACTTACATTCAAATAACTATAATAAACATTTACAACATTCACAAAGTTTGACAATTCCATGGTGTCAGAGGTAATCATTCTCTTTCCTCTATCCCCTGCTGGGGGGTGGGGAGAAAAGGCTCTCCTAGTGAGAGGGCTCCCCCTAGTGGCTAAAAAAGAAAGCTCACCATGTAAGTCCAGCATTGTCTGTGTGCTGCCCTGTCCTTGAGCTCCCGGTAATATGGATTTTTTTAATTTATATATATATATATATAATCTGTCCAACGTGTGTTTTTCTCTCTGTCAGTCATTTTCAGAGACATAGAATCAGTCATTTGTCATCACTGTGTATCACATGCATTCTCTTTTTTTTCTTTTTTTTTTATGTTTACAATTACTCATATTCTATGTTGTGTGTATTTCTATGTATCTTTCACATTTAGTCATGGTCTTAGTCTGTTTTTGTTTTGTACTTATCTTTCCTTTTGAAGTATCGTGGTCCCTCGCGCTCTTCCTGTGCTTCTCTCCGATGTCCCTCTGTCACTCTCCTCAGCTGCTCTGTCTCGAATCATCTCCAATCCCCATCTCTCATCCGTCCTCCTCTTCTTGACTCTGTTCCACCTGCGCATCTTCTCCAGTCTCTCCATCGGGGTGGGTGTATATGTGGGTTTTCCCCCCTCTCTTCGTCCCGGCGTCCTCTCTCCATCCCGATTTATGTCCCTCGCTGCCTCTTGTACGCTGCTGTAGGTTTTGGTGCCTTCCTGCCAGTACACTTTCAGAGCGGTCATCAGTAATTGGAACCGAATCCCTTTTTCTTTTAGAATCTTTTTTATTTCCGCGTAACTTCGGCGCTTTGCAGCCACCTCCGCTGCATAGTCGTGGTCAAAGGAAATTCTCTGTCCTTCCACATCGATCTTCGTCTGCCAGGCTCTCTTAAGAATGTTCTCCTTGACTTCAAACCTCAGGAAGTTAATTATGACTGCTCTCGGTGGTCCATTCGTCTGAGGTCTCGGTGCTTGTATCCTATGTGCCCTCTGTATTCCCATATCGGTGTGTTCTGACAGTGACATGTCCAGTTTCTCTCGGATTAGGCTTTCCATATATTTGGACATCGAGGCTCCTTCTAGCCCTTCTTTCAGACCCCACACTCTTATATTGTTTCTTCTTGATCTCCCCTCCAAGTCAGTTAACTTCTCTCTCATCTTCCCTTGTTCCTCGAGAGTCTCCATTAGAATCTTTTGTACGTCTGTACTCCATTCTTCAGTCTCGGCCGTTCTCTCTTCCATCGCCACCGTGTCTTTCTCCTGTTTCAGCAACTTTTCGTCAATTGACTCAAGTCTCTTATTTATTTCTTCTTTGAGTTCGTCTTGTCCTTTTTTTACTTCTTCTCTGAGTCTGTCTATACTTTTCTGTATGCTTTGCGTGTTCGCTTCGTTTACCTTCACGCTAGTTTGCATGCTTGCCTGTATGTCTCGAATACTAGCTCCGAGTTCCACAGCCCAGCTGGGGATCTCCGTGTTAGCTTGTTGTAGCTGCGCCATTTCTTCACGTCGTCCCGTTATTTCCTTTTCTTCTGGGGTCTTTTTTCTTTTCACATTTGTCCACATCCTTCCTCGCTTTTGTCATTGAATGCTTACTTTTTTCGTTTTCAGATCATGTTATTCCACGTTTGTTTTGATTTGCGACCGGGAGCTTTTTTCAATGGCTGCTCACTCAGACATTTCAAACCAAAAGTCAGATTGGTTTTTTATGGCTTCATTTCCGTTTGATAGCATTTTGAAAAGCTCCCGTTTTCAGGTGAAAAACAACACATTCTATGATAATCGCCTTTTACTGGAATATTCCAGAACGTTGATATTTGTCGGCCTATTTATGAATCGTTTTCAAATAAACGCTAGATAATCTATAGTATATGTGCACGCACGCACGTTCGAGCCGCACACTGATAATAGCTGCTCTCATTTCCTCATGGCTTTTACAGTGAAAACAGCTAGAGCACATATCACAGAAAAGCTTATATCTCTGTGAAAACGAGTCTGATTATCCTAACACTGATAACATAGATTCCTTACCTGACATCAGATGGTATCCAAATGGTATATTCCAATTCCTGATCACCATTCAAAAAAATCGACAAGTGTATAGATCCAACGTGATACAGTAGGAACTCATGATCCACGCGGCTCAGAGGCTCCAGGATGAACTCTGGTAACCCCGGCTGCATCAGTGAAAAGTAAAATGTGGAGTCAGAAATCCGTTCTCCCATTCACTTTCATTGAGTCCATTCCAAAAGGGTGATTTACCACCTGGGAGACGATAGGGGGCGCTTTTTTCAGATCTGAGCGGTGGCGGTCCCTGGATCTCCAACGGTAGGCTCGTGTGATGCAATATGATTTCAGATCGCTAATAAAAAATAAAAATAAAATTCCGAGAATACTCGTGACGTGGCATTCAGCGGTCGGGGCGTAAACCCGAGAAAAGCCGTGAGTGGCATACAAAGTGTTAAGGTTACCAATGAAATTGTAATGGCTGCAGATGATGGTAAACACACACTATTAGTTGTATTGGACCTCAGCGCAGCCTTTGACACGGTTGATCATGTGGTTATGGTGAGTAGGCTCAATGATGTGTTTGGGATCTCTGGGTCGGCACTGAGATGGTTCTCATCTTACCTAGCTGATAGAAGCTTTTCGGTGTCAGTGGGTCAGTTCATGTCGGACTCTACCCCACTGTCCTGTGGGGTTCCGCAGGGTTCTGTGCTAGGGCCAATGCTGTTCTCCCTATATATGTTTCCCCTAAGCCAGATTATTAAACGTTTTAATGGAATATTTTATCAATTTTATGAGGATGACATCCAATTGTATTGTTCTTTTAAGCCCAGTGAGTGTAATAGTTTTTGCATTATTAATGAATGCATCGATGCCATCAAGAGCTGGATGGCTGATAATTTCCTTCAGCTTAATGCAAGTAAGACAGAAGCCCTCATTATTGCTCCCGACCACATCATCCCCATTAAAAAAAAATTCTATTGGACCTTTAGGTCAATGTGTCAAACCTCATGTGAGGAACTCTCTGTCTTTTAACAGCCATGTCAACCAGCTCACACGGTCATGTTTTTATCAGCTCAGAAACATTGCCAAATTAAGATTTGTTGTTTCTAGAGCTGAAATGGAAATGATCATCCATGCTTTTATTTCATCACGCCTGTACTATTGCAATACAATTTTTACCTGTCTGCATAAATCTGTGCTAAACCGCTTGCAAATCATTCAAAATGCAGCGGCAAGGCTTTTAACTGGGACAAGTAGGCGTGCCCACATCACCCCCATTTTATCCACTCTACATTGGCTCACCATTAATTATCGTGTCCATTTGAAAATTCTTGTTTTAACTTTTAAAGCCCTCGGGCGGCTACGTGGCGTAGTGGGCAAGGCGCTCGCCACGAAATGCTGGAGACGCTGGGCTCGTCAGTTCGAGCCCAGCGCTCCACATTTGCTTTCAGTTTAGCTGGTCGTCCGTACTAATACACATTGGCCGTATTAGGGGGTGGGAAACTGATGGGTGGGAATCGGGCGTTGTGGACAGCGACTCCTACAGGTCGGTTGGTGCGCCTGCGCAGTAGAATCAGGATGTGTCGGGGGCAGTGTGAGCCTCCCACGTGTTACTCCTCGCCACTGAGAGATCGAGCTGCGCAGGTGAAAAGATGCGACTGCTGTTACCTCAAGTACTGGAGGGGACTTGTGCTATGTATGACTTAGTCCACATTGCAGCCGGCTTGTGGGAGGCAAGAAACAGCGTCCGTGACAGGGGAGGGTTGAATTGGATGATACGAAATTGGGATGGGAGAAAAATATAGAAAAATGGGGGAAAAAGTGGATAAACAAAAAAAACTTTTAAAGCCCTCCAAGGTAAATCCCCTGTGTACATTTTTAATTTACTGCGCCCCTACTCCCCCAGTCGTGCACTTAGGTCCTCCCACCAAAATCTCCTGGTTGTCCCACGGACCCGGTTAATAACAAAAGGTGACCGGTCCTTCCAATTTATGGCCCCTACCCTTTGGAACACCCTCCCCCTTTCTATGCGTTCACTTGACTCCCTATCCACTTTAAAGGAACAGTTGAAAAATGTTTTTATTCAGACAGGCTTTTTTTTTTTTTTTTTTTTTTTATCTTTTCCCCCCTCATCTTTTTCCTCCGATTTTCTCCCATCCCAATGTTAGTCGTTATGCCAATTCCCAATCCCCTTCCTGGTCGCTGCGCACTTACCCCCCACAGTCGGTCTGGGAGAGTGGAGGCTATCACGTGCTTCCTCCGACACACGTCTAGCCAATCAACCGCTTCTTTTCACCTGGCAGCGCGGACTCTCACTGAGAGAGTGTAACGTGTGGAAGGATCACACTACCCCCCTTAGATCCTATCCGCGCTGAGCAGGCGCCCCGAAAGAACTGTAGGAGTCGCTGTTTACAACAACCCGGACCCACCCCGTCAGCTTTTCCCACCCTCTAATACTGCCAATTGTATTAGTGTGAACGGCCAGCCAAGCTGAGACAACGCCGGGAATCCAGCGTCTCCGGCGTTGGTGACGAAAGCAATCTCCGCTACGCCACCTGACCGCTCAAGGGGATCAATAAAGGAATATCTTATCTTATCTTATCTTATTCAGACAGGCTTTTAATTAATTCCTGGTTGTATACTTTGTTTATTTATTTATAATTGTTGTTTTGTTTTTAGGACTGACATTTATGTTGCACTCATATTTAGTTATTTAACTGTCTTATGTTATGCCTATGCTTACGATGTGTCAGAATTGTTTTATGTGTAGTGCGTTCATCTCTATGTAACTGTTGCTATGTTTTACTTCTGTGAAGCACTTTGTGATTTTATCTGTGAAAGGTGCTATACAAATAAAGTTTACTTACTGACTGACTGACTGACTGACTGACTGACTGACTGACTGACTGACTGACTGACTGACTGACTGACTGACTGAGTGAGTGAGTGGATATTTATTTGTATAACAACAACATAAAACAAAGACAAGATATTGTCAGGGAGGTAGGTGTCATAATATTTATCTTTCCACTGATTCTGGCTATTTTATAGATATAGTTATTATGTTACTTCATTAGATTAGATTATATTCAAATGTATTGTCATTATACAGCACAAGTACAGTACAACGAAAATAAATTTGGCATCCAACCAGAGTACATTAAATGTAACAGTAAAGTGCAATAGTAATATGCAATGTACAGGTGATTAAACTGGGTATAAAATATATAAATTAGTACTACTGGGTGTAGTGCTAATCAGATGTATGTACAGCCAGGGTTGTAATACCAATATGTACAGTGATACAGGTATAAAGACAGTATGGTAGTAGTCATACTGGCCAGCAGCATAACTAAGAGTAGTTAAGGGATACTGTATGTAACCCTTTAGTACTATCACACTACAGACGGTTAACCGTCTGTAGTGATAGTAAAGGGTGAACCTTCTGTAGTGTGGTAGTGAAAGGGTTAATACTGCGTTAACTTTGACAGCCATAATATATATATGTCTGTCTGTACATACCTGCACATAATCCTTTTTAGATATCTGTAGATACTATATCTGTACATACAGTATCCCTTACCTACTCTTAGTTATGCTGCTGGCCAGTATGACTACTACCATACTGTCTTTATACCATTTTTTTTAAATGTACTTTTATTTTTTATTAAATTTTTTGACTTCACTCAGGTGTATTATTGATGCTCTCATTGATACTTTTGTTTCTGTTTGTTTGTTTCTTGTTTGTGTGTGTGTGTGTGTGTGTGTGTGTGTGTGTGTGTGTGTGTGTGTGTGTGTGTGTGTGTGTGTGTGTGTGTGTGTGTGTGTGTGTGTGTGTGTGTGTGTGTGTGTGTGTGTGTGTGTGTGTGTGAGATATAGAGAGAGAGGGGGGTGAGAGAGATGAGGAAGGGGCAAGAGCAGGGCCGTATCTAGACCCAGCACTCTACTGGGGCACAGGGGGGCACAGAAGTGAAGGGCGCGCGCGTAGATAATGACAGCGCGCGTCGGCGAAAATGGGTGGATTTTGTAACTATTTTTTTTTTTACTTTATTTCGGTTTTAGGGTTAGGTTAGGGTTATGTTATTTAATTATTTTGGGGAGCCAGCCCCCCAAACTCCTGAAATGCATAGAAATCTATGAAATATATAAAACAATCTGACATTTATATTAAAAAGAGCTAGCCCCCCAAACCCCTAAAATACATAGAAATCTATGCATTTTGGAACAGTTACTATTACTACTACTACTACTATATAGTCAAGAAAGCATTTAGTCATACTTAAAGTTTAAAGTGCTTTACTTGCATTGAACATTGCATTGAACATTGAACATTGAGGAGACATCATTAGAAAGCACAATGTATGTTTCCATAGTTACGCAGATGACACACAATTGTACATCTCCGCTGAACCAAATGATCACACAGCTATAAACTCCATTTCCGCCTGTCTCTTAGCAATAAACAAATGGATGACGAACAACTTCCTAAAATTAAATGAGGGCAAAACTGAAATCCTACTAGTCGGTCCTATAACAAAAAGAGAAATGTTACGGAGCAATATGGGGCAACTTACTCCTTGGATCAAACCCGAAGTTACAAGTAAGTAACCTACACTGGCTTCCGGTAACATTTAGAATTGATTTCAAGGTCCTCCTCCTTATATACAAAGTATAAACAGTGCGATCATCTACTACTGGTCTATTGAAGGTTTCAAGCCACAGTCTAAAGAAAATCGGGGATGCAGCCTTTGCTAACAATGCACCAAAGTTATGGAAGCTAGATCTCTTAATATTTTCAGAAATAAGCTAAAAACGTACCTCTTCACCATAGCCTTCTAATACACCCCGCTGTTGATTGTTGTTACGACCCTGGCTCAAAGGCACGCAACCTATGTGCAAACCAACACCAAAACCCTGTGCTCTAACTCAAAATGCTACTATATCAAGGAACTATTAGTGTAAACCAAAGGACAAGGACTGGAAGAACGTGACAGCTCTTCCTCTAAGCACAGACACTGCATGTGTGTTACCAGGGCTGGTTTTAAAGCTCCCAGCAGGTAACCAATCAGCACTAATTAGCTAATTGGCAGCCCTCAACCTGCATGCACAGTGACACAGGAGTGATCAGGCTCCTGGTACATAACACCTCCCACACCAAACTGGTTGCCCCAGAGGCAACCACCACACAACAACCCATAAACAAAAACAACAAAAACAACTGTGACCCATTAATTGTCAGGGCCACTACCACAACAGCGATAGCGGGTCGGCCCCTGTCGAACACGACCACCAACCGTGTTGTATGCTCCCTTTCAACAGGCCCCTCCACCGATACCGACCTGTCAAAAATAGACTGCAAACCAAAATCAATCTGAGAACTAATCTCACTGCGGTCAACAGAACAGAACACAGCAAAAGAAAAACCATAGATCACTGATACCACCACCGCGCCCATATCATCCCACCTGGCACTGGCAGTTCAGGATACTGCAAACCGTGAACATCCAGAGTAGGATGTACCGCCTCAGGTACAGCCCCACCGTCCCTGGAACATGGCAGTACGACAGTCACAAAAACGTCTGGAACACCATCTAAAATGGCGTCACCCAAAATAACATTGTCCTGATCAAAATCAAAATGGCTGCCACTCAACAGACCAGGTCGCGAAGGCGGCTCCTGCTCCACAGGACACAGGTAACTAGGTTGACCATCACACCTAGTGCATGGCAGATAATCAGTGTGGACATGTGGATCAATGTCAGAATCATCAACTGACATACTGGGACCATCCCTGCCCACAAGTGAAACATTAGGGACAATAGAGCTACTGTGGGAAGGCTGGCAGCCTAAGTCAGGCTTAGTAGCCTCTCCAACTAGAACGGTGTCACATGAAACAACAGCACCTCTCATAGCATCCTTCCCACACTCATCCTCCAATTCGTTCGTGGCCTCAGCCACCGTACAGGCTGGGAAGACCTTGAGACACTGCGCTGCCATATCATCTCCTGCCACATGCTTCTCCGGCACGCATGTCAACTCTGGTTTCACCACCGGGCCTAACACAAAGCCACAATCAAGAGAATCATTATGCAGAGGTACATCCACAGTGTGCTTTCCAAAATTCTCATCAGGTACACATTTTAATTCAACAAAGAATGTGTCACTAAGTGTAATGTCCCAAGTCGAAGTATCAACAACATCACTTTTGTCCTTTGACATTTCCCGTGCCACAGCACACACAGGGAACACTTCTGGATGTTTCTGTGCCAGCTCATTAGGGACCTCAGAAACCACAGGAATGGGAGTTACAACCGGAGTAGCCAACACTTTGTCACCAGCCAAATCATTCCCTAGAATGAAGGACACCCACTTTATGGGAATGTGAGAACATACCCCCACAACAACATTGCCTGATACTAAGGGAGAATTGAGCGTGACATCATGCAAAGGTGCATCCACAAATCCACCCCCAAAGCCCCGAACAACGACACCGGAATGCAAAGAAGAGTTTTCTGAAAACGGCAAAACCCCCTCCAGAATGAGGGACTGAAAAGCACCGGTATCTCTCCAAATTGTTATAGCCTGTTTGGACTCTAGTGCATTAGTCAGGGAAACAAATCCATCCATTATAAACCTTGAGGAACCCTCGAGTTCTTTGTCCACACGTTTGATAACGTTGGCATAGGCGTTCTGCATATGGTTTCTACCAGAGCCACGGTTCTGAAATTTTTCTGCTCAAGCACCGGGCACCCAGCAACGATATGACCAGGTTCTTTACAGTAGAAACAGATAATCCCTTATGGGAATGCACCAGCAGAACCACCCCGCCTAGGAGGTGAAGTTAACTGACCAGCAGACACAGGTTTTGGGAAATGGCCCCCCTGAACAGGACGCCTATCCCCGGACTCAACACGATAGTCCTCCAAAAACACGGACTTGTGTGTCAACACAAACTCATCAGCGAAGACAGCGGCGTCGCCTATCTTCGATACCTTACGCTCATTTAGATGTGTGGAAACGGTATCAGGAACACATCTTTTAAATTCCTCTAGGAGAATCAACTGCCTAAGCTGCTCTCTTGACTCTGCCTTCCGAGAAGTGCACCACCTGTCAAACAGGTTCTCCTTCTCCCTTCCAAATTCAACATAAGACTGTCCCTCCGACCTGCGATAACCTCTAAAACGCTGATGATAGGCATCGGGGACCAACTCATAAGCCCTCAATATGGAAGCTTTAACAAGCTCATAATCAGCGCTTTGTTCAAGGGACAGAGCAGTATAGGCTTCTTGTGCCCTACCAACTAAAACACATTGCAGCAGCAGTGTCCAGGCGGTATCAGGCCACTTCAATGTGGTTGCCACCCGTTCAAAAAGGGGAAAATATCTTTCCACGTCTTTCTCAAAAAATGGAGGCACCATCCTAATATTCCTGCCTACATCAAAACCGGAACGTGACTCTGAATGCAGAGCACCCGCCTGCAAGGCAGCATGCTTATATTCAAGCTCCTTCTGTGCACGCTCGTGCTCCAGCAACATTTGTTTCTCCTTAAACTCACGCTCCTTAAGCTCACGCTCACGCTCATGCTCACGCTCCTCTTTCCTCTCTCTCTCCTTAAGCTCACACTCCTCGCTCCTCTCCTCACGCTCTCGCTCTAGCTGCCTTTCCTTAAACTCCAACTCCCTAATCCTCCACTCACCCTCTACACCAGGTAATAGCGGAGACGCGCCAGACAAAGGAGGCTCCTCCACCCTCTCCTCAAGCACCTGCTCTCTTAGATTTATCTTTTTTTTATTGGAAGAATTAGTACATATTTATACATTTCAGTTATCAAAATTATACAACTTCCATGTCCTTCCTCATTCCTATCCCCTAATCCCACCCATCCCACCCAGTGAGGGCGACGACAAACATACATGAAAAAAAAAGAAAAAAAAAGAAAGAAAAAAAGATACAAATAAAAAATAGACATTTAAATAATTAAACAAAAGTACAGATGTGGCAGACAAAGCTACGCAAAAGAAAAATGAAGTCAAATTAAAATAAAACAAAGATAAAACAGAGATATTTTTATATATACATACCGTAATAATAATATATAATATAAGTGTTACTCTCCATTTTAGTAGCGTAATTTCCAGATGGTAAAACAAATAAAATGGAAAGTAAATTTAACACCCTTAGCAGACCACCACAATGCCATCTCCCTAGCCATGCGTGGGCTAGCAGTGTCATGAAGGTAGATAGGGGGTGGAGGGGGGTCATGGGGTCCCAAGATTGGATGGAGTCATATGGGTTTTGAAATGGGATAGGAAGGGCTGCCATGTTTTGTGGAAGATATCCGTGTGGCCTTGTGTAGTAAATCTGATTTTCTCTATATGTATAAGAGACATGACATCCCTCATCCAGTGTAAGTGTGAAGGGGGAGTGGCTGCCTTCCAGTTGAATAGGATGAGGCGTCTGGCAATGAGTGAGGCAAAGGCCATGGCATTGGATTGCCCAATAGATATTGCAGCGTTTTCCGGTGTCAAGCCAAATAGTGCAATAAGAGGGCATGGGTCAATGTTCATAAAAAATATGTCTGAATAAGATTTAAAAATGGAAGTCCAGAAAGGGGCCAGTACTGGACAATGCCAGAACATATGGATAAGTGAGCCAGGGGCTTGGAAGCACCTGCTCTCTAATGAGTAACACCCTCAAAGCACTCAAGGCAGTCGGCTTCAAACGTTTCTCACCTGCAGTAAGCTCTACCCTGTAGTGTACAGCAAGTTCTAGAAGTTGTTCCTTGGAAAACTTCTCCAACATGTCATGAGATGGGCGATCAACAAAGTCCTTGATGGAAGCCATCGTTACTGTACCAGTCACCACAAGCTACTCACTTTACTTTACAGTCACGAAGAACCACTAACGAACCACAAAGAACCACTAAAGAACCACTGAAGACCACTAAAGAACCGCCAAAGAACCACTGAAGACCCCCTAACGAACCACTGAAGAACCACGAAGAACCACTGAAGAACCATGAAGAACGCTAATGCCAATAACAACAACCAGAAGGGAACGCGGTGGAAATGTGAGCTCTACGGAGCGCACCTTTCCAGTTTGCAAAAAATAAAAAACAACCACCCTGAAATAAATAGACGTGTCATACATGCAGGGTGTCAGGTGCTAACAGGTATGCTAACCAAACACTCAAAACAAACAAAATAAATTCAACAAACAAATCCAAACAGGTGCGCCTTCTAACCTGATATGACTACATATGCTTCTACATCTAAACTGCAGTCAAAACTGGCCCACCACATGTCTACCCTAAGAAACACTAAATCAAGCCCTACCACACTACCTGTGTTTTCTGGCCCCCCTAACCTACCTACCCTTAAACTAATGCCCTGTAGACCTAACCATCTTCAACCACACCTGCTACCAGTCAAAGATCATACTTGACCATCCACCCGTCCAGTACATGATACGGTACCAGACAAGTAGATGGTGCCAATCCCTTCCCTGACTGCCCCAGGAGTATGTGGTGCACAGGAAGCTAACCAACAACCAGAAAATAATGTCCCTATCTACATGTGGTGCCCACTAAACTATATATTTTAACAGCATAAGTAGTCACATCAAATTACAAACAAATAAGGCATACTCACCTGTTTGACGAAAACGGCTCAAGCCCCCACGTTACACAATATGTAACGAACCCCACCCAAACCATAATACCATGACACCCCGTGTAACACAAAAAAAAAACACCAAACAAATTTCTAGGGGTAAAATATCCCGGACAAGCCCCCAACTGTTACGACCCTGGCTCAAAGGCACGCAACCTATGTGCAAACCAACACCAAAACCCCGTGCTCTAACTCAAAATGCTACTATATCAAGGAACTATTAGTGTAAACCAAAGGACAAGGACTGGAATAACGTGACAGCTCTTCCTCTAAGCACAGACACTCTATGTGTGTTACCAGGGCTGGTTTTAAAGCTCCCAGCAGGTAACCAATCAGCACTAATTAGCTAATTGGCAGCCCTCAACCTGCATGCACAGTAACACAGGAGTGATCAGGCTCCTGGTACATAACAATTGTACTGTAGCACTATTTTACTCTGGCCATTCTATTGCATAATTTTACTATCTATTCTACTATTCTATTATTGCACTGTATTATTGGTGTGCAAACCAGTCAACTTACAAAAAAGAGCCTGTTGCGACAACAGTGCAAAATATTTCACTATAATATTTCAAAGCGAAGTAAAAAATATTATAATAATTATTTGATCATGTTAAATTATCATTTGATCATGTTAAAAAAGGGAAAATAAAAAACATTTGTTAATATATATATATATATATATATATATATATATATATATATATATATATATATATATATATATATATATATAATAATAATATTATCAGTGGGGCACAGATGATCATCAGTAGGGCACGTGCCCTTCTAAATACGCCAATGGGCAAGAGAGCTGGGAGAGTGTGTGTGAGAGAGAGAGGGGGGGTGTGTGATTACTCAGCCCTTGTGTGGGTGAATGTAACAAGTTCCTAACGTTTTCTTTCCCCTATTATTTCATGCACACTTTATTCATTGTTTTAAATTATTATTTTCTTTTAAGTTATTTTGTGCATCACTCTGTTTTGAATTTGATGCAAATTTGCAATGCATGAGGGTCATCCTTTTGTGTTAAATGGCTGCATAAAGCAAGCATTTGTTAAATCGCATGTTGATAAGAGTATTAAAACTTGGAACTTGAAAAAGATCTGTTTAAGGTAGAAATATATATATTTTTTTAATGCTATTAATTTGCGATTAATCATGAGTTAACTATGGACAATCATGCGATTAATTGAGTAAAATATTTGAATCGATTGACAGCACTAATATATATATGATATCTGATTAATCGCATGATTGTCCATAGTTAACTCGTGATTCATAGCAAATTAATTGTTATTTTTTTTTATCTACCTTAAACAGATCTTTTTCAAGTTCCAAGTTTTAATACTCTTATCAACATGAGAAAAATAGTTTTCCTTAAAAGTTAATCGTGAGTTAAAAAAAATTGTGGCGTTAATAGACAACCTTAATATATATATATATATGGTATACAGCATTGTTGTACATGCTACGATACAGAGTTATACGAGTTATATGCAGGTATGCAAGTGTATAAGTAGGTATATAGGAGGATTATATGCAGACAGATATGGATATGTATGCGGTAAATATATAATGTTGATGGGGTTGATGTTGAGGTCCTTGGTTTCCATGAGGTCACCAAGTTTGGAGATGTATTGAGTTATTGATTGATTGATTGATTGATTGATTGATTGATTGATTGATTGATTGATTGATTGATTGATTGATTGATTGATTGATTGATTGAAAACTGTATTAACAGATTGCAGAATGGGTACAATACAGTACGGCTCAATACAAACAACTGCTACGAGGATGCAGACCAGAAAATATTATTTTGTCTTGTTTACATCAGGGTCCTCCATTTTCAATTCATCATGACATTTATGACATACAACACATACAAATATACAGTACTATGTAAGAAGAAAAAGAAAATCATAAGAAAAATGATATACATCTGAAGGGGAAGAACCTGTACATTGGGTGGGTGGGTGGGGGGTAATTTAGACATGTACCGGGCCAGTTTCTAATTGCAGTCACCCATAGGTGCTCTTTGAGAGTGGTTTTGAAGGAGGGTAGGGATTTACATTATTTTATGGCTGTGTGTCTCTGTATTGTTCAACAGAGACACATTACATAGCTTCTCTTTATAGAGGTAGTTCTCACAATACATTCAACAAGCTTACTGTCATTTGTATTTTAAATGCAGATGTTCTTTTCTTACCTTTAATCTCCACATACTGTTGTAACTTCCCAAGATTAGAGTACTCCATCGTCTCCATGCTCTTCAGACTCTCCACTGTGATCCTCATAGCTCCCTCAGAACCGTATGTCTCCACCATCTGATCCACTGTGGTCTTCATGTCAGTGTTCTCCAGCTGGCTCTCAGGGATGGTAGGACAGCCAGGCAGCAGGTCAGTGGTCAGAAGAGACTGAAACTCCTTCAGATTATCTGTGTCCACCCCCTCAAGAGTTTCCAGCAGCAGATCTGAGGAATCAATACTTTTAATTAGTGGTGCACGATATATCGGCCGCCGATATAATATCGACCGATATGGTAATTTTTTTACACACCGGTATCGTTCCGATGTCAAAATATTATATCGGCGGCCGATATTTTGTGCACCACACATTTTTATTTAAATATTTGTTTTTATTTAAATTAACATGTTCCAAAAAAATGCCTTTTGGAAAATAGCTCTTTATTTGATTATCATAAAAAAGTTGTTTTCTATACAGAGATATCGACATCTGTAAATATCGGTATCGGCCAGAACAGCAATATTAATATTGGGTATCAGCCACAATTTTCACATCGGTGCATCACTACTTTTAATGTTACCTGTCAATTTCTTCTTAATATTTTTTTTAAATAATTTTATTCATGCAATCTTTTTTAAAATCTTTTCACCAATGTGTTTAAGTTCAAATAATTAAGGTTTGTCTAAATATTCTCTTTAGTCTATGATATTAAATAATTGCTATCATTTAGACATGTACCGGGCCAGTTTCTAATTGCAGTCACCCATAGGTGCTCTTTGAGAGTGGTTTTGAAGGAGGGTAGGGATTTACATTATTTTACGGCTGTGTGTCTCTGTATTGTTCAACAGAGACACATTACATAGCTTCTCTTTATAGAGGTAGTTCTCACAATACATTCAACAAGCTTACTGTCATTTGTATTTTAAATGCAGATGTTCTTTTCTTACCTTTAATCTCCACATACTGTTGTAACTTCCCAAGATTAGAGTACTCCATCGTCTCCATGCTCTTCAGACTCTCCACTGTGATCCTCATAGCTCCCTCAGAACTGTATGTCTCCACCATCTGATCCACTGTGGTCTTCATGTCAGTGTTCTCCAGCTGGCTCTCAGGGATGGTAGGACAGCCAGGCAGCAGGTCAGTGGTCAGAAGAGACTGAAACTCCTTCAGATTATCTGTGTCCACCCCCTCAAGAGTTTCCAGCAGCAGATCTGAGGAATCAATACTTTTAATTAGTGGTGCACGATATATCGGCCGCCGATATAATATCGACCGATATGGTAATATTTTTTACACACCGGTATCGTTCCGATGTCAAAATATTATATCGGCGGCCGATATTTCGTGCACCACACATTTTTATTTAAATATTTGTTTTTATTTAAATTAACATGTTCCAAAAAAATGCCTTTTGGAAAATAGCTCTTTATTTGATTATCATAAAAAAGTTGTTTTCTATACAGAGATATCGACATCGGTAAATATCGGTATCGGCCAGAACAGCAATATTAATATTGGGTATCGGCCACAATTTTCACATCGGTGCATCACTACTTTTAATGTTACCTGTCAATTTCTTCTTAATAATTTTTTTAAATAATTTTATTCATGCAATCTTTTTTAAAATCTTTTCACCAATGTGTTTAAGTTTAAATAATTAAGGTTTGTCTAAATATTCTCTTTAGTCTATGATATTAAATAATTGCTATCATTTAGACATGTACCGGGCCAGTTTCTAATTGCAGTCACCCATAGGTGCTCTTTGAGAGTGGTTTTGAAGGAGGGTAGGGATTTACATTATTTTACGGCTGTGTGTCTCTGTATTGTTCAACAGAGACACATTACATAGCTTCTCTTTATAGAGGTAGTTCTCACAATACATTCAACAAGCTTACTGTCATTTGTATTTTAAATGCAGATGTTCTTTTCTTACCTTTAATCTCCACATACTGTTGTAACTTCCCAAGATTAGAGTACTCCATCGTCTCCATGCTCTTCATACTCTCCACTGTGATCCTCATAGCTCCCTCAGAACCGTATGTCTCCACCATCTGATCCACTGTGGTCTTCATGTCAGTGTTCCTCAGCTGGCTCTCAGGGATGGTAGGACAGCCAGGCAGCAGGTCAGTGGTCAGAAGAGACTGAAACTCCTTCAGATTATCTGTGTCCACCCCCTCAAGAGTTTCAAGCAGCAGATCTGAGGAATCAATACTTTTAATTAGTGGTGCACGATATATCGGCCGCCGATATAATATCGACCGATATGGTAATTTTTTTACACACCGGTATCGTTCCGATGTCAAAATATTATAGCGGCGGCCGATATTTCGTGCACCACACATTTTTATTTAAATATTTGTTTTTATTTAACATGTTCCAAAAAAATGCCTTTTGGAAAATAGCTCTTTATTTGATTATCATAAAAAAGTTGTTTTCTATACAGAGATATCGACATCGGTAAATATCGGTATCGGCCAGAACAGCAATATTAATATTGGGTATCGGCCACAATTTTCACATCGGTGCATCACTACTTTTAATGTTACCTGTCAATTTCTTCTTAATAATTTTTTTAAATAATTTTATTCATGCAATCTTTTTTAAAATCTTTTCACCAATGTGTTTAAGTTCAAATAATTAAGGTTTGTCTAAATATTCTCTTTAGTCTATGACATTAAATAATTGCTATCATTGATCATCTGCAAATTATGACGCTTTTTTATAAACACGCATTTTGTGAGGGCTGGAAAGGACTGCATGCTGCCCAACGAGGGGGCGTGCCGCTTTTCTGCTTGAGAGGAGTTTGCAATCAGCTCGGATGAGAGTACAAGTATTGCAGACTCCCTTCCACTCCTTGCCGGGTCATCTTGTTACCACCATCTACTGCCGCGTCTCCGGCGTGAGACGTCGTGCCACCTACATCCTACCACCTGCTGCCGCATCCGCTGTGTGAGATGTCGGCGGCGTTTTCCTGCTCCTGTGGAGATTCCCTGTGTCCTACTGTGTGAGATGTCGGCAGCGTTTTCCTGCTCCTGTGGAGGTTCCCTGTGTCCTGCTGCCGCGTCCCCTGTGTGAGATGTCGGCGGCATCCTCCCGCTCCTGTGGAGATTCCCTGTGCCGTATACTCCTGTGTCTCCTGTGTGAGACGTTGCATCGCTCCCCACCGTCCCATGGATGTTTTCCCTGGGCGCTCGCTCTCTTTCCTGGGATCCATGTTTTTGAATTGCCCGTTCAGCAGTTGCCCCCTGGTGAGTCCTTCACTGATGGCACTCCGAACCGTGACATTATTACGTTGACTGTTTTTGCCTTGAGAGGAACAGTGCTGCATTTTTTGTTCATGATTCCTGGACTCTAGTGAAATTTACCCTTAAAGGAACAGTGTTGCCTTTTTTCTGTTGTTTAATAAATACGCCCCTTGGTTTTGGCTAACTCTGAATACCTGTCTGTGTCGTGCAATTGGGGTCGCATTACAAACCATAACATATTTAACTCATTCTGCACCATCGCTTAATGCACGAGAGGGCGCTAGAATGCCTCCGCTTTAATCAATGGGGACTGCGAGATTTGCGAGTGCTTAAAATATATCTTATATTATAGCTATGGGTCTAATACACCCGTCGAGTTGCTTCCAGTCAACATGTACAAAACGGATTGTTTTTTCATCGGTACATTTCCGTTTTGAATATGAATATAGTTTGGGTGCTTCTGAGTAATTCCAGGAAAATATGCGATAATAGCCCTTTAGTGGAATACACTAAACACGTTGTCATTTTTCGCCTGATTATCGAATTTTCCTCAAATCAACGCTAGATCATCATTATTATCCTTCCTCATGCAAGAATGAAAAGAGCCCTGGACCGCGGAGCTCCCCCGCCACCTCCTCCCACCTAATGGCACACAGCCACACACAGACAGCCGCGATCGGGGTAGAAAGAAATATCCGATCAACGCAAGCTTTTATATATAGTGTTCTTACCTGGTATCTGATGCAATGCAAAAGAAATAATCCAATTATCTGATCGCCATTCAAAATACTGCTTGTGGAGGTCCGTCCCACATTACGAGCGTTACACACGAGCGGGCGGGCGGGGTTACTGTTCCATACCATCGTTACAAAGGCCTACCTCGCCTGAGCACCTAAACCCACATGGCTCGGATCGTCCCAGAAAAGAAACTACACCATTTATAATGGAGTGCAACACCAGCTGGAAGGCGGCGGTAATTGCCCTTTTGCGAG
Organism: Notolepis coatsorum; assembly: GCF_963971535.1. Lineage (NCBI taxonomy): Eukaryota > Metazoa > Chordata > Actinopteri > Aulopiformes > Paralepididae > Notolepis > Notolepis coatsorum. The sequence continues at coordinate 86,190,692 of NC_140180.1, read as the reverse complement.
CTCAGACCCATTCCCAATGATAACATCAGGCTGGATGGATGAAAATTAATGGTTAGCTCACTGATTCTTGAGAGTTGGGACAAAACATGTCCTACATAGAAAAGTCTAATTTATATAAAAAAGAAAGAAATTCATAATGATTGACATACTCACAAAGTTACATCTAAAGGTATTGTGTATACTTACTGATGTTATGTTTTAGCACATATATTTGTTTTTTGGGGGATATTTGTTTAAATGTGTAATCTGTGGTTAGAAGCTCCCATGTTAATTATCTTGTCCTCAGCAAGGGGTCACATTATTGACCAGCCCAAAAACGCTTGAAAGACCTCTCCACTTGTGAAAACATACAGATGAAGCCCTTCAGATTCAGGTCCCTTTTGCCACTCCTCTGTCACTTTAGAACTAGTACTCAGGTGTTAATTTTCGGGGGCTGGTGGCTGGGTCTAAACATAAACAAATGAAGGGTACTTAACTTAAGTGCTTCCCCAGGGAGGCGGTCGGGGGCTACTGCCCTCAGACCCCCAAGATAATTTTTATATGGGCAGTCTGACTTGGGGTAGGCCTACTGACCATATATTAGTGTTGCAATGCATGATAAATAAACAGTGAAAACATCTAAGAAATCGGATGGGGCTGGGACATTTGGGACGAATAAAAATGTAAGATGAAAATCTCCCCAGCCTGTGGGAGGCAGTGGAGGTGTGAAATCTGGCCCGGTCCAGAACAATAAGAGTCACAATCAGTTTGGAGTGGAGTGGTGGAGTAGTGGTAGAGGAGCAGTAGATGCTTGATTCTTCAGGGCTTTATCTGTACATATCAAATCAAAGATAAGGGTTATACGTGTATAAAACAATGCATGTCGTGAAACTCAAATAATATTTTCCATAGAAATCAAAGTTGTGTCCTCAGTTTATGTCAACTCTGTCAGACCTTTTCATAAACCTAATTAAATCAGGCAATAGCACGGCCAGCTCTATCCCTGAGGACCCATTTTCCTTCCCCTGAATGTGGTGAATGCAACACGAGTTTTACACTTTTTGATATTTTAGACAAACAATGTCAATATTCCGATGGTCACAGCTGGAACATGTCAACACCGTCTCTCCATTATTATACTTTTAAAAAACAATAGTGGATTGAATTCAAGTGTTTCAGTGAGATTATTAATTAAGACGGCTAGCAACTGCCAAAAAACTAGCTAGCTGCAGTGCACAATACAGGCTTGGAGGGAAAATGTGTGCCCTTTTGTCAACTCCGTCAGATGTCAACTCCATCAGATTTTGTGTCTGACGGAGTTGACGTGTAAGCTGACGGAGTTGACAAATCCATCAATAACCTCATAATATGCTATTATTATACTATTTTTGAACATGGTAAAGGATTTAAATGTTATTTCAGAGTTTTATCTGCACAGAAGTGTGCATATAATAGCATGCATTACAATACACTTCTGACTTTTAGAGCATGGGCAGGCTGTGGTCTGCTTATTGAATAATTGTCTTACTTTCCCAGCACATGTGTTAATAAATAAATATAAATATATCACTTGTCTACGTTGATTGATTGATTGATGTAAAATATGGTGCAGTGTGTAGTTTTCACTACCAAACATCTACACTCTTGCCTCTTATTGAGCGGGGAAGGAGTTCCATGTTGCCCTTTCATATCCCAGAAGGGATACAAGACATACATGCCAGAGGCACACATACACGCATATACTCACTTGTAGGGAACAGGCATACACACACATACTTATACACATATTTGAAGCATAAGCTCTCACTTACACATATAGGGGATATACACATACATAGGGGACACACACATACATAGCTGAGACGCACATGCATATACACACCTGAGATATACACTCACACAGGTGGCAGAGACGCACATGGATACGAGACACACACAGAAGGTAGGATTACAGTCACATACCTGAGAGATGCACACACACACACACGTATGAGACATACACACATACTTACGTGAGACACGTACCCACATACACATATCTGAGACACACATTCATACATGTTCTCACGCACACCTACATATATTTGAGACTCATCCTCTCACATGCACTATGGAGAAAGATGGCATCCCGATAGAAGATGCAGCACATACCTGCTCGCAGGTAGATCGGTCTACATGTAACGTATGTGCATCAGGGATATATATGCACAATGTATAGTAATGTTCTTTTTTGTAAGTGCTTTTTTAATTTCCATCAGTTGTTAATATGTTTGTATGAGTCTTTTGTATGTTTTGTATGATGTTACGAAAAAGAAAAAGACAATCTTGGATGTTGCATATTATGCTGTGGAAAGATGTCTTGTGAATATTAGAAAGATTTGTGGAAAAATATCAATAATAAAAAAAAAAAGGGATACAAGACAGAAGAAAACAGTTATTCTTGTTCTTATACTGTTTACTTAGATCATCAGAGCAAAGGTGCACGGTGTAAACTGTGGATATTTCATCTTAATATCTTTATAATAATTCTTAATATAGGACTGGTCCAGTGTCCATGCATGTCTAGATTGCTGATCATCCTTTCTCTGACTTTCCATCCATAGTGTAATACATTATGGTATGGAGTGATCAACAGGATAATTTTTTGCTAGTCAGTTGTCACAATCTTATCAGTTGTAATATACCCTATAGGAATATTGGAATGACTGTCTTCTTGAATTTGCTCCCACTGCTTCCACTGAACATGGATGTTGTCTGCACAAGCCAGTGTGAAGATGTTTGCAACATCTAGTTGTAGAAACTATGCACTGCAGCTTTAAGATTTAACGTCAATCAATCAATCATGTTTAGTAAATAGACACCTGATTTTATAGTCTTATTCTAATAAATGTTCATGACTTTTGTATTATAGGCAAGCATGGCTAGACAAAAATTGTCAGTTGAGGAGCGAAGGAGAATAAATAGAGAGTACCAATGAAAGAGAAGAGAAAAATTACACAGTGACGAAGAGAGCAAACATGTCATGCAAGAGCAGGAAAGACAAAGGTGGAAAAAGAGGGTTCAAGACAAAAAAGTAATAGAAATATAGACAAGATGGGAGACAGGGTACAGAGGTATCGGAGAAAATATTGGAGCGAGGTCCAGAAAAGGTCCCATGAAGGTGCGGTCCTGGAAGCAGACACCCCCCCAGATCAGGATATTCTAGATAACAATGCCAGACAGCGCAGAGAGTCTCTCAGACAGAAACAGAAACAAAGTAAAACGCGAAAAAGGCATTCAAGAGAAATACAAACTTTGAAAGAGAAGATTACAAATGTAACAAAGCAACTAAACAACCTGAGAAAAACAATAATGTGCTAAAAAAGGCTACAAATACATCACCACTGGACTCTCCAGGCACGGAAACAAAGAATATGCTATCAGGAAGCAAAGTAAGGAATCAGAAAATCCAAAAGGCCCTGCTATTCCACCACATCCTCAGAAGAGAGCTGAAGACAAACAAAGGCGCCAAAAACCAGCACTGAGTATGTCATCAGGCATGATTCTTAAAAAGTATTGTCTTCTTCAACAAATGAAAGACTTTGGGTTAACCTATAAGTTAATGAGAGAAAGGGAGCATCCTCAGAAAAGGCCAACATTCATACAGGGTATAACACAGACTGTCCATGATTTCTTCCTGAACTCTGCACGTGTGACGATGTGTGATGATGGATAGTGCTAATGATGGCTTTGTCATTATAAATGATTTCCCATATCTTTTAAAATCTTCGAAAGGGGATGGGTAGGCCTACATTTGGAAATTTTGCAATACAAAATTATGTAGGTTAAAGTTATCCTAGCCCAAAAATGTACTCATATTTAAATTCCCCATTAATAAACACATCATTTAGACACCTTGCATGTTAGGATTTCCTTCAGATTCATGTTGGCATCCATGTATGGCGAAGGCCCAGACTGGCCATCGGGAGCTCTGTCTGTCTGTCACACACACACAAAGGGCGTCGCAGGTGATTGGTGGAGGCGGGACCAGGCCATACAACTGTTTGACAGTGGAGATGGCGAATGGAATGGCAGATGGCACTTCTGCAAAATGACAGGGAGAGACAGAGCGAAAGACAAAAAATGTCAAGCATAACCTGCGCTTGAAGATGGACAGTGGAAAAAGAGGAAGGGTCGAGCAGAGAGGGAAAGAGAGAAAAATACATACTGCTTTCTGCTTGTATTTCACAGAACAGTCAGATGGAAATGACTGGAAATGAAATGTTTCAACAGTGGAAAAAAGAGGAAGGGTGGAGCAGAGAGGGAGGGAGAGAAAAATACATACTGCTGACTGCTTGTATTTCACAGAACAGTCAGATGGAAATTACTGGAAATTAAATGTTTCAACAGTGAAAAAAAGAGGAAGCATGGAGCAGAGAGGGAGAGAGAAAAAAAAGAAAGGCCCTTGCAGGAGATGCCGCTAAATGTGGCAACATTGACCAAATTGACAACGCGGAAATAAGCACTGACTGCGCTCCGCGTAACTCAACTCGTTATTATTTTGCGCATATATTGCAGAAATACGGGAACGTTTTGATTATATTTAAAAGGCTTTGCCATTGTTAAACGTAATAAGTGGAACCCCGAAGCTGTAAGCAGAATACAAGTCATATGAACACCCACGATATAAACGCATTGCAACGAGAACAGACAGAGGTTATTTGTTGAGTGTATGTGTGTTATGGTTTGTAACCGACCCCAATCGCACAACACAAGACAGGTATGAGGGTAAGCCAAGAAACGGGCATTTCTTGAAACAAAGGGAAACCGGCACTGTCCCTTTAAGGGAGAAACACAAAATACTGGAAATAACAAGAGGGGAAGGAACAGGCTAAGGGAACGCTAGGGGAAGGTTAAGGGAACACTAAGGGAAGGCTAAGGGAACGCTAGGGGAAGGTTAAGGGAACACTAAGGGAAGGCTAAGGGAACGCTAGGGGAAGGTTAAGGGAACACTAAGGGAAGGCTAAGGGAACGCTAGGGGAAGGTTGGAAGAAACAGGGAGGAACTAGGAGGACCGGACGGGAGGACTAGGAGGAACTAGAGAGGGGAGAACTAGGGACAGAGGGACAGGTACTGGGGGACATAGGGAACAGGTTCTGGGGAACAGAGGGCCAGGTTCTGGTGACAGAGGGACAGAGGCCCGCGGAGGCGGGCTGGGGACGAGGAGGACTAGAAAGGGGAGAACAGGGACAGAGGCCCGCGGAGGCGGGCTGGGGACAGGGAGGACTGGGAGGACTGGTGGGAAACATCAGGGCCGCTCTGCAGAACTCTCTCGGCAGATCTCCGAGGTGGGTAACGGCGGCCGAGAGGGAGAGAGGAGAGGGTTAAAGTACAAAGGGGAAAACAGAGCAGATGCAGGAGAGGTGACTAGTCCAAATACAAAAGTTATCAAAGTAAAAACTATCTTCGTGTAAAATACACAAAGAGCAAAGTTCCAAAAACAATCCAAAAGTGAATACTAACTTCGGTGTGAACAAACACACAGTGGGAGATGTAACGTCCAAAATAATATCCCAGTGAAAACAAACAGAGGCACACGCTGGGTGAGTGACTGTCTGATTAAAAAGGTGGTTATCTTCAGTGTTAAGAAACACACGAAAACGGAGATGATCAAGACAGTCAAATAAACTCACCCAGACGTAATGCGTATAATGCGTAAAGGAGCTGGAACAGCAGCGGGGCGAGGGCGTCGCCACCGGGGAGCCGGCTGTCCGAGCCGAGGTCAGAGTGGTGCTGGAACAGGCAGCGGGGCGAGGGCGTCGCCACCGGGGAGCCGGCTGTCCGAGCCGAGGTCAGAGTGGTGCTGGAACAGGCAGCGGGGCGAGAGCGTCGCCACCGGGGAGCCGGCTGTCCGAGCCGAGGTCAGAGTGGTGCTGGAACAGGCAGCGGGGCGAGAGCGTCGCCACCGGGGAGCCGGCTGTCCGAGCCGAGGTCAGAGTGGTGCGCCACTGCTTGGAGTGCGCGCCGGAACCGAGAGACGCATCTGGGGTGCGTCTGCGTGGAGGAGTGTGCCAAGCTTGGAGGTCTGGATGATGCGCGTCTGTGCGCTGGTACGGAGGAGCGTGCCAAGCTCGAAGGTCTGGAAGATGCGCGTCTGTGCGCTGGTACGGAGGAGCGTGCCAAGCTCGAAGGTCTGGAAGATGCGCGTCTGTGCGCTGGTAAGGAGGAGCGTGCCAAGCTCGAAGGTCTGGATGATGCGCGTCTGTGCGCTGGTACGGAGGAGCGTGCCAAGCTCGAAGGTCTGGAAGATGCGCGTCTGTGTGCTGGTACGGAGGAGCGTGCCAAGCTCGAAGGTCTGGAAGATGCGCGTCTGTGCGCTGGTCTGGATGTGCGTCAGGTCGATAGCTGCGTGGGGGTCTGAAGTGGATCACTGGGATGCCTCCCGTGGAAGTCTAGGGAGCGCAGACCAGTCTCCCCCTCAGGCAACGGCGACAGCAGGCGAAGGCTGGAGCAACATCTCTACGCCGGAGAATCAAAACAGCATAGGCAGAACAGAGGACCTCCCGAAGGAGTCTTGATGTTTGAGAATATGATACGGCATGTTTACAACACGACCCCACGCCGAAACGAGGGGAAGAGCCCTGGTATTTAAAGCCCACAGGGGAACTAATTAGCCTGCCACCACAGGTGCGAGAGGTAATTGATAATCGAACTAAAAGTGTGAGTTCGGCACCAGACCAATCAAACACAAAATGACAGGTAGTCCAGGTGTGGCCACTGAGAGTAAACGAGAGTAAAGAACGAGAGGGTGGGGGCTAGAGAGAGTGAGTGAGAAGGGAATTCCTAAACAGTAGGCTTAAAGAAAACAGAGAAAGTTGGTGAGCAGCGGACAAAACCTCACAGTACCCCCCCCTCAACGGGAGCCACCCGGCGACCCAAAAAAAATACAGACAGAGTGGCAGGGGGCAAAACAAGGCAAAAACAAAAGGTACTGGCCAAGCCAGCAGGGGAAGCCACCACAAGAGTGGGGCTAGCAAAAGAAACAGGGTCGCCGAGGGGTAACTAGGGTAGCAGAGGGGCAACTGGAGGAGCTGAGGGGTAACCAGAGGAGCTGAGGGGTAACTAGAGGAGCAGAGGGGTAACCAGAGGAGCCGAGGGGTAACTAGAGGAGCAGAGGGGTAACCATGGTAGCACCGGGAAAAGGACTAGCAGAGGGAAGGTTAGCTGCCAGGGCACTGATAGCTACAGGGCCTATGCTAGCTGTACTGCTACATCAACATAGAGGCTGCGCAAGCTGCCGGAGCTAGGCTAGCAGAGGGAAAGGGTAGCTGCCAGGGCACTGATAGCTACAGGGCCTATGCTAGCTGTACTGCTACATCAACATAGAGGCTGCGCTAGCTGCCGAGCTAGGCTAGCAGGGGGAAAGGGCAGCTGCCAAGGCACTGATAGCTACAGGGCCTATGCTAGCTGTACTGTTACATCAACATAGAGGCTGCGCTAGCTGCCGAGCTAGGCTAGCAGGGGGAAAGGGTAGCTGCCAAGGCACTGATAGCTACAGGGCCTATGCCAGCTGTACTGCTACATTAACATAGAGGCTGCGCTAGCTGCCGGAGCTAGGCTGGCAGACAGGGCTGGACCAGCATGAGAGAACAAGCTAGCTGGAAGGACAGTCCTAGCTGTGTGAGAAACTGACCTTGCTAGCTGAAAGGGCAGTCCTAGCAGTGGGAATACTGACCTTGCCAGCTGAAAGGGCAGTCCTAGCAGTGGGATAAACTGACCTTGCTAGCTGAAAAGGCAGTCCTAGCAGTGGGAGCAAACTGACCATGCTAGCTGAAGGGGCAGTCCTAGCAGTGGGAGAGAAACTGACCTTGCTAGCTGAAAGGGCAGTCCTAGCAGTGGGAGATAAACTGACCTTGCTAGCTGAAAGGGCAGTCCTAGCAGTGGGGATAAAACTGACCTTGCTAGCTGAAAGGGCAGTCCTAGCAGTGGGAGATAAACTGACCTTGCTAGCTGAAAGGGCAGTCCTAGCAGTGGGGAAACTGACCTTGCTAGCTGAAAGGGCAGTCCTAGCAGTGGGAATACTGACCTTGCTAGCTGAAAGGGCAGTCCTAGCAGTGGGAATACTGACCTTGCTAGCTGAAAGGGCAGTCCTAGCAGTGGGAGAAAACTGACCCTGCTAGCTGAAGGGGCAGTCCTAGCAGTGTGAGATGCTACACAAAAAAGTGGAGGCCATGCAGAGGGACCGGGTTAGCTGCTTGGGCCTGGCTAGCTACAGGGCCTATGCCAGCTGCAAGGCTGCATTAACATAGAGGCTGTGCTAACAGCCGGGGCCAAGCTAGCAGACCGGGGCCATGCAGAGGGAATTGGGTTAGCTGCCTGGCATGGCTAGCTACAGGGCCCATGCCAGCAGCAAGGGCTGCATAAAACATAGAGGCTGTGCTAGCAGCCGGGGCTAAGCTAGCAGACTGGGGCTCTGCTGAGGGACTGGGTTAGGTGCCAGGGCAAGGCTAGCTACAGGGCCTATGCCAGCAGCAAGGGCTGCATAAACATAGAGGCTGTGCTAGCAGCCGGGGCAAGGCTAGCAGACAGGGGCCATGCTGGTAGTAGAGGCCTAACAAGCTGCAGGGGGGTCAAACAGGGCTAACAGGGAAGCCAACAGGGCTAACAGGGGAGCTAACAGGCTAACAGGGGAGCTAAACTGGGCTAACAGGGAAGCCAACAGGGCTAACAGGGGAGCTAACAGGGGAGCTAGAGGGGAACTAGAGGGAACAAGAAAAAAAAGGCAAACTCAACATACACCGTCTGTGCTGGCTGGGGTCGTCGATTTGGTGGGGTCGTACTGTTATGGTTTGTAACCGACCCCAATCGCACAACACAAGACAGGTATGAGGGTAAGCCAAGAAACGGGCATTTCTTGAAACAAAGGGAAACCGGCACTGTCCCTTTAAGGGAGAAACACAAAATACTGGAAATAACAAGAGGGGAAGGAACAGGCTAAGGGAACGCTAGGGGAAGGTTAAGGGAACACTAAGGGAAGGCTAAGGGAACGCTAGGGGAAGGTTAAGGGAACACTAAGGGAAGGCTAAGGGAACGCTAGGGGAAGGTTAAGGGAACACTAAGGGAAGGCTAAGGGAACGCTAGGGGAAGGTTGGAAGAAACAGGGAGGAACTAGGAGGACCGGACGGGAGGACTAGGAGGAACTAGAGAGGGGAGAACTAGGGACAGAGGGACAGGTACTGGGGGACATAGGGAACAGGTTCTGGGGAACAGAGGGCCAGGTTCTGGTGACAGAGGGACAGAGGCCCGCGGAGGCGGGCTGGGGACGAGGAGGACTAGAAAGGGGAGAACAGGGACAGAGGCCCGCGGAGGCGGGCTGGGGACAGGGAGGACTGGGAGGACTGGTGGGAAACATCAGGGCCGCTCTGCAGAACTCTCTCGGCAGATCTCCGAGGTGGGTAACGGCGGCCGAGAGGGAGAGAGGAGAGGGTTAAAGTACAAAGGGGAAAACAGAGCAGATGCAGGAGAGGTGACTAGTCCAAATACAAAAGTTATCAAAGTAAAAACTATCTTCGTGTAAAATACACAAAGAGCAAAGTTCCAAAAACAATCCAAAAGTGAATACTAACTTCGGTGTGAACAAACACACAGTGGGAGATGTAACGTCCAAAATAATATCCCAGTGAAAACAAACAGAGGCACACGCTGGGTGAGTGACTGTCTGATTAAAAAGGTGGTTATCTTCAGTGTTAAGAAACACACGAAAACGGAGATGATCAAGACAGTCAAATAAACTCACCCAGACGTAATGCGTATAATGCGTAAAGGAGCTGGAACAGCAGCGGGGCGAGGGCGTCGCCACCGGGGAGCCGGCTGTCCGAGCCGAGGTCAGAGTGGTGCTGGAACAGGCAGCGGGGCGAGGGCGTCGCCACCGGGGAGCCGGCTGTCCGAGCCGAGGTCAGAGTGGTGCTGGAACAGGCAGCGGGGCGAGAGCGTCGCCACCGGGGAGCCGGCTGTCCGAGCCGAGGTCAGAGTGGTGCTGGAACAGGCAGCGGGGCGAGAGCGTCGCCACCGGGGAGCCGGCTGTCCGAGCCGAGGTCAGAGTGGTGCGCCACTGCTTGGAGTGCGCGCCGGAACCGAGAGACGCATCTGGGGTGCGTCTGCGTGGAGGAGTGTGCCAAGCTTGGAGGTCTGGATGATGCGCGTCTGTGCGCTGGTACGGAGGAGCGTGCCAAGCTCGAAGGTCTGGAAGATGCACGTCTGTGCGCTGGTACGGAGGAGCGTGCCAAGCTCGAAGGTCTGGAAGATGCGCGTCTGTGCGCTGGTAAGGAGGAGCGTGCCAAGCTCGAAGGTCTGGATGATGCGCGTCTGTGCGCTGGTACGGAGGAGCGTGCCAAGCTCGAAGGTCTGGAAGATGCGCGTCTGTGCGCTGGTACGGAGGAGCGTGCCAAGCTCGAAGGTCTGGAAGATGCGCGTCTGCGCGCTGGTCTGGATGTGCGTCAGGTCGATAGCTGCGTGGGGGTCTGAAGTGGATCACTGGGATGCCTCCCGTGGAAGTCTAGGGAGCGCAGACCAGTCTCCCCCTCAGGCAACGGCGACAGCAGGCGAAGGCTGGAGCAACATCTCTACGCCGGAGAATCAAAACAGCATAGGCAGAACAGAGGACCTCCCGAAGGAGTCTTGATGTTTGAGAATATGATACGGCATGTTTACAACACGACCCCACGCCGAAACAAGGGGAAGAGCCCTGGTATTTAAAGCCCACAGGGGAACTAATTAGCCTGCCACCACAGGTGCGAGAGGTAATTGATAATCGAACTAAAAGTGTGAGTTCGGCACCAGACCAATCAAACACAAAATGACAGGTAGTCCAGGTGTGGCCACTGAGAGTAAACGAGAGTAAAGAACGAGAGGGTGGGGGCTAGAGAGAGTGAGTGAGAAGGGAATTCCTAAACAGTAGGCTTAAAGAAAACAGAGAAAGTTGGTGAGCAGCGGACAAAACCTCACAATGTGTATACAAAACCCTTGCAATAAATGTGTCTTACATGAATGAAAAGCATACATGCTCTGGACACAGAGCATATATCGTGTGGGTGATATCATGACTTGTATTCTGTGTCAAAGCCTAAATCAAAACGTTCCCGTATTTCTGCAATCTATGCGCAAAATAATAACGAGTTGAGTTCTAACAAAGAACGTATTACATGCTGGTAGGCTGATAGAGTAAACTATGATATGAATATGATATGATCATATAAATACTGGTCCGTCCGCGAGGATATCGAGGACTCGGATAGCCATTAAGCCATTTGAGAATATAGGCGGCCTATAGCCTATACATATTATTTAATGTTTTCATAAGCGTAAAGATACAACAGCTAGATTAATGATCAAGTTAGTTTACTGTATGCAGCCTTCGCAGGGCTGTGTGTTATATATGCGCAAGTTACTGTTGCATAATAATGTAAGCTGGCTGCTATTCATAGGCTACCTAATACCAACAACGAAATAGATTGTATCATATGCCTCTACACACATTATATTATACACATCATATTATATCTTGGTTCGGCAGCGCCTCTGTGAACAATCTCTCAGAGTTTGCTCCATCAATAAACGCGCATTTTGGCTGATAATGTGCCGGTGGCCGGAGTCTCATTCAGGCCTAATTGTATTTAATTCAATTGTAATGTTATTACTGGGGTATCTAAAACATCACAATGTAGATCAGGGTTATCCACTGAAGCCATAATGACTCTGATCAGAACCACGGACTCATGACGAGCGCACACAATAGGCATTGTAGAGCGCAGAGTTGGCGTGCTGAAATTGATTTAATTTCAGTCATTACAGTGCTTAATGTCGGGTCATCTCTTGTCATTTATTTCTGTCTGTAACTGTCACTCTTGCAATGATGAAGCAACTCGTCTTTGATGTTTACTGATTGGCTTTATTTCCGTTCGAAGAGAACATCTTTATTCCGAACCGTAAAACTGTGAAAACATACATGAAATACAATCAATCACGGATCAACCCATAACAACATACATACAATTTATCGGTCGTTACAAGGGTGGTTGTTAACCGACTGAACTTAACTACGAGCGCAGTACGGTCCCAAACGTACCTTATTGACTGCATGCAATATGAGAGGACTGTTATGGAGCTTGGTGTCGATGTGGCTTGCCAGAAGATGGTGAGGAGTGAAAGGGCGAACCTTATGGGTTCTCAATATTTATACACTAGTGGCGATCTATTATGACATCACAAGGCAGCAGGACCGCCCACACAGGGCGATCTATTATGACATCACAATGAACCAGGGCATTCTAGCCTGTTATAACCGGTTCTATTATGACATCACCGCTGCAGTTACACTCCCACCAAGCATATATAAGCAGTGTATATGATTCTTACGATAACTGCCCACATAATGCCTAAACGTAACGCAATAACTACAAATAACAACACAATACTATGGTCCTTGGCCTCCACCGGACGAATCACCTCAGCCTGCGGAAAAGCGAAAAAGATAGAAAGATAGAATGATAGAGACAGCTAGAGGGCGCAAGAGGCGTCATTCTGCTTCCACCAGCGTCACCGTCTTATGGATGGGCCTCTCCAGGACGACTGGTGCGGAGATGCGCTTGCCTTTCTTATCCAACTTGGGGTCGCTCATAAGCAACTTAAGGCGTCGCACTCTCCCATCTATCCCTGGACACACTTCGATAACCTTAGGGAAGGCTTGTAGAGACCACACCTCAGCGGCGGCGGTGTACCTGCGGCGAGGGCTGCTGCCTGTCTTGCCGGATGATTTAGCGCCGGCTGCGGCGGAGTTCCTGTGGCGTGAGCTGATGCCGGTCTTGCTGGATGATTTAGCGTCGGATGCGGCGGAGTGCCTGTGGCGCGAGCTGGTGCGTGTCTTTCCTGAGGCTACCGACGCGCTCGCGAGAACGTCTGCTTCTTCCAGCTCGCCCTGTATGGGCTCTGTTGCCTCGAACCGCTTCCTTGCGGAGTTCCTGTGGTGCGAGCTGGTGCCTGTCTTTCCTGAGGCTACCGACACGCTCTCGAGCACGTCTGCGTCTTCCAGCTCGCCCTGTATGGGCTCTGTTGCCTCGAACAGCTTCCTTGCGATGTCCGCTGTCTGCTGGCTGCAGCGGTCGATGGTTTGCCGTACGGAGTCTTCCGGCACTTCCATGCGCTTCCACTCCTCAAAGGCCGCCACCAGCTTCTTGTTGGCGCCGCCAATTGCAGTGATATGGTGCACTGCGTCGAGTATGCCCGCTGGGGCACATGCGCCCGTGACGCTCAGCTCTGCCTCCCGCATCGCCGCCTTCCATGCCTCATGGCACTTAGAGAACTTCCGTTCAATCTTTGTCCTTCGCTCATCCTGCAGTTCTTGAGCCGCGGCCGCCCGCCTGCGTGCTCGGCCCTCTGCCACGGATGTGATCTCCTCCTCCACCACCGTCTGGGACTGGCTGCCACTATCAGACATCTTGATGTAATGCCAGGATGTTCGATGTTCTAGAATGTTCCGGAAGGTTGTGGATGTTCGATGTTCTAGAATGTTCCGGAAGGTTGTGGATGTTCGATGTTCTAGAAGGTTCCGGAAGGTTGTGGATGTTCGAGGTTCTAGAATGTTCCGGAAGGTTGTGGATGTTCGATGGTCTAGAATTGCACGGTCATCGTGGTGCATATAAGTTTTACTGTAACTGTCACTCTTGCAATGATGAAGCAACTCGTCTTTGATGTTTACTGATTGGCTTTATTTCCGTTCGAAGAGAACATCTTTATTCCGAACCGTAAAACTGTGAAAACATACATGAAATACAATCAATCACGGATCAACCCATAACAACATACATACAATTTATCGGTCGTTACAAGGGTGGTTGTTAACCCACTGAACTTAACTACGAGTGCAGTACGGTCCCAAACGTACCTTATTGACTGCATGCAATATGAGAGGACTGTTATGGAGCTTGGTGTCGATGTGGCTTGCCAGAAGATGGTGAGGAGTGAAAGGGCGAACCTTATGGGTTCTCAATATTTATACACTAGTGGCGATCTATTATGACATCACAAGGCAGCAGGACCGCCCACACAGGGCGATCTATTATGACATCACAATGAACCAGGGCATTCTAGCCTGTTATAACCGGTTCTATTATGACATCACCGCTGCAGTTACACTGTCAATGTGCTGGTTCTGTAGCAGGACTGGGTCAGTCAACATCCTTGGCTCCCGGCGCATCGAAGATTATACGTTCAAGTTGTTGGTCGGACCTCGGTGATCAATCTCGCTCTCAGTGAAGTCTCTCAGAGTTCGCTTGGGTTAGTCCACTTTTCCACATTTCATGGGGGTGTTCCATTACCGTATATGGTTAATCGGGGCGGTTCTGGTATGCAAATACGTGAAAGTGTGCACGAGCCTCGGCGTAGGACCAAGGTGATATTTATCATGACAGGTGTGCGTAGGACCTGTGTACGCACGTGTGTGCTTAAGTATGGAAATAGAACATTTTCTACGTCACGTTGATGAATGAGGGCCCTGGTGTCTCTGAAGCGGTGCTCTATCCTCTTGGTGTACTGCCTTTTGGCATTTTTGATGGCACGGTCCAAGTTGGCCCTGGCTGTTCTCAGGCCAGCCTCGTCGCCTGCCCTGAAGGCGGCGTTCCGGGCCCTCAGTAACACATGGACTTCCCCTGCAGGGCTAGAAATTGAGACCGAATTGGTCGGATATGCGACCGAAATTGTATCTGTGCAACCTCAAAATATAATTGGGAGCATTCGTGCGAGTGCAAATAATTGTTCTGGTGCAACCTCCCCCCCCCCCCCCTCTCCCCGAACGTCCCTTTCTCTGTACATTCGCTAGTTTGTCACTCAGTATGTGCCTTGTGAGTTGACAGTGACCATTCTAACCAATCAAACGTGAGTGGTGCAGATGAGGAGCTTTGCGATCTAATGCTAAATTGGCAGTAGTGCTGCTCGATTATGGCAAAAATCAGACAAACTCTTATTTATTTCTTCTTTGAGTTCGTCTTGTCCTTTTTTTACTTCTTCTCTGAGTCTGTCTATACTTTTCTGTATGCTTTGCGTGTTTGCTTCGTAGTTCACGCTAGTTTGCATGCTTGCCTGTATGTCCCGAATACTAGCTCCGAGTTCCACAGCCCAGCTGGGGATCTCCGTGTTAGCTTGTTGTAGCTGCGCCATTTCTTCACGTCGTCCCGTTGTTTCCTTTTCTTCTGGGGTCTTTTTTCTTTTCACATTTGTCCACCTGTTCTTCCTCGCTTTTGTCATTGAATGCTTACTTTTTTCGTTTTCAGATCATGTTATTCCACGTTTGTTTTGATTTGCGACCGGGAGCTTTTTTCAATGGCTGCTCACTCAGACATTTCAAACCAAAAGTCAGATTGTTTTTTTATCGCTTCATTTCCGTTTGATAGCATTTTGAAAAGCACCCGTTTTCAGGTGAAAAACAACACATTCTATGATAATCGCCTTTTACTGGAATATTCCAGAACGTTGATATTTGTCGGCCTATTTATGAATCGTTTTCAAATAAACGCTAGATAATCTATAGCAGTGGTTCTCAAACTTTTTACACCAAGTACCACCTGAGAATGTAGCTGGCTCTCCAAGTACCACCATATGACCGGCGTTAAAATACAGTCTATTCAGCTATGCATGTGTCAATGATTAGCAGCAACACAGATTTTGATGGATTTTTTGTAATGTCAGATTTAACACTAACTCTTTTCAGAAAAGTGGGAGTACTTCATTTTTTATCTGACATTACAAAAAATCTAAAAATAAATGGTTATGATCAGGGCTGAAGTTGAATTAAAGATTTATGACTGTTTAGACTGCATTACTCTCTGTCACAGTGATCTCCTGGTTGTTCCCCACTTAGGTTATCTAACTATCGCGCCGCCGCAACCAGAAACACTGGCCTGGCCTGCTTCTAAACTTTTTTTTTTTTTTTTTTTGTGCTTTTTTGGAAATGTTTTCAAGTACCACCAGCAGTACCACCAAGTACCACTAGTGGTACGCGTACCACAGTTTGAGAACCACTGATCTATAGTATATGTGCACGCATGCACGTTCGAGCCGCGCGCTGATAATAGCTGCTCTCATTTCCTCATGGCTTTTACAGTGAAAACAGCTAGAGCACATATCACAGAAAAGCTTATATCTCTGTGAAAACGAGTCTGATTATCCTAACACTGATAACATAGATTCCTTACCTGACATCAGATGGTATCCAAATGGTATATTCCAATTCCTGATCACCATTCGAAAAAATCGACAAGTGTATAGATCCAACGTGATACAGTAGGAACTCATGATCCACGTGGCTCAGAGGCTCCAGGATGAAATCTGGTAACCCCGGCTGCATCAGTGAAAAGTAAAATGTGGAGTCAGAAATCCGTTCTCCCATTCACTTTCATTGAGTCCATTCCAAAAGGGTGATTTACCACCTGGGAGACGATAGGGGGCGCCTTTTTCAGATCTGAGCGGCGGTGGTCCCTGGATCTCCAACGGTAGGCTCGCGTGATGCAATATGATTTCAGATCGCTAATAAAAAATAAAAATAAAATTCCGAGAATACTCGTGACGTGGCATTCAGCGGTCGGGGCGTAAACCTGAGAAAAGCTGTGAGTGGCATACAAAGTGTTAAGGTTACCAATGAAATTGTAATGGCTGCAGATGATGGTAAACACACACTATTAGTTGTATTGGACCTCAGCGCAGCCTTTGACACGGTTGATCATGTGGTTATGGTGCGTAGGCTCAATGATGTGTTTGGGATCTCTGGGTCGGCACTGAGATGGTTCTCATCTTACCTAGCTGATAGAAGCTTTTCTGTGTCAGTGGGTCAGTTCATGTGGGACTCTACCCCACTGTCCTGTGGGGTTCCGCAGGGTTCTGTGCTAGGGCCAATGCTGTTCTCCCTATATATGTTTCCCCTAAGCCAGATTATTAAACGTTTTAATGGAATATTTTATCAATTTTATGCGGATGACATCCAATTGTATTGTTCTTTTAAGCCCAGTGAGTGTAATAGTTTTTGCATTATTAATGAATGCATCGATGCCATCAAGAGCTGGATGGCTGATAATTTACTTCAGCTTAATGCAAGTAAGACAGAAGCCCTCATTATTTCTCCCGACCACATCATCCCCATTAAAAAAAATTCTATTGGACCTTTAGGTCAATGTGTCAAACCTCATGTGAGGAACTCTCTGTCTTTTAACAGCCATGTCAACCAGCTCACACGGTCATGTTTTTATCAGCTCAGAAACATTGCCAAATTAAGATTTGTTGTTTCTAGAGCTGAAATGGAAATGATCATCCATGCTTTTATTTCATCACGCCTGTACTATTGCAATACAATTTTTACCTGTCTGGATAAATCTGTGCTAAACCGCTTGCAAATCATTCATGCAGCGGCAAAGGCTTTTAACTGGGACAAGTAGGCGTGCCCACATCACCCCCATTTTATCCACTCTACATTGGCTCACCATTAATTATCGTGTCCATTTTAAAATTCTTGTTTTAACTTTTAAAGCCCTCGGGCGGCTACGTGGCATAGTGGGCAAGGCGCTCGCCACGAAATGCTGGAGACGCTGGGCTCGTCAGTTCGAGCCCAGCGCTCCACATTTGCTTTCAGTTTAGCTGGTCGTCCGTACTAATACACATTGGCCGTATTAGGGGGTGGGAAACTGATGGGTGGGGATCGGGCGTTGTGGACAGCGACTCCTACAGGTTGGTTGGTGCGCCTGCGCAGTAGAATCAGGAAGTGTCGGGGGCAGCGTGAGCCTCCCACGCGTTACTCCTCGCCACTGAGAGATCGAGCTGCGCAGGTGAAAAGATGCGACTGCTGTTACCTCAAGTACTGGAGGGGACTTGTGCTATGTATGACTTAGTCCACATTGCAGCCGGCTTGTGGGAGGCAAGAAACAGCGTCCGTGACAGGGGAGGGTTGAATTGGATGATACGAAATTGGGATGGGAGAAAAATATAGAAAAATGGGGGAAAAAGTGGATAAAAAAAAAACTTTTAAAGCCCTCCAAGGTAAATCCCCTGTGTACATTTTTTATTTACTGCGCCCCTACTCCCCCAGTCGTGCACTTAGGTCCTCCCACCAAAATCTCCTGGTTGTCCCACGGACCCGGTTAATAACAAAAGGTGACCGGTCCTTCCAATTTATGGCCCCTACCCTTTGGAACACCCTCCCCGTTTCTATGCGTTCACTTGACTCCCTATCCACTTTAAAGGAACAGTTGAAAAATATTTTTATTCAGACAGGCTTTTTTTTTTTTTTTTTTATATCTTTTCCCCCCTCCTTTTTCCTCCGATTTTCTCCCATCCCAATGTTAGTCGTTATGCCAATTCCCAATCCCCTTCCTGGTCGCTGCGCACTTACCCCCCACAGTCGGTCTGGGAGAGTGGAGGCTATCACGTGCTTCCTCCGACACACGTCTAGCCAATCAACCGCTTATTTTCACCTGGCAGCGCGGACTCTCACTGAGAGAGTGTAACATGTGGAAGGATCACACTACCCCCCTTAGATCCTATCCGCGCTGAGCAGGCGCCCCGACCGAACTGTAGGAGTCGCTGTTTACAAGGACCCGGACCCACCCCGTCAGCTTTTCCCACCCTCTAATACTGCCAATTGTATTAGTGTGAACGGCCAGCCAAGCTGAGACAATGCCGGGAGCTGGATTCGAACAGGCGAATCCAGCGTCTCCGTCGTTGGTGACGAAAGCAATCTCCGCTACGCCACCTGACCGCTCATTCAGACAGGCTTTTAATTAATTCCTGGTTGTATACTTTGTTTATTTATTTATAATTGTTGTTTTGTTTTTAGGACTGACATTTATGTTGCACTCATATTTAGTTATTTAACTGTCTTATGTTATGCCTATGCTTACGATGTGTCAGAATTGTTTTATGTGTAGTGCGTTCATCTCTATGTAACTGTTGCTATGTTTTACTTCTGTGAAGCACTTTGTGATTTTATCTGTGAAAGGTGCTATACAAATAAAGTTGAATTACTTACTGACTGACTGACTGACTGACTGACTGACTGACTGACTGACTGACTGACTGACTGACTGACTGACTGACTGACTGACTGACTGACTGACACACTGAGTGAGTGAGTGGATATTTATTTGTATAACAACAACATAAAACAAAGACAAGATATTGTCAGGGAGGTAGGTGTCATAATATTTATCTTTCCACTGATTCTGGCTATTTTATAGATAGGTTATTATGTTACTTCATTAGATTAGATTAGATTCAAATGTATTGTCATTATACAGCACAAGTACAGTACAACGAAAATAAATTTGGCATCCAACCAGAGTACATTAAATGTAACAGTAAAGTGCAATAGTAATATGCAATGTACAGGTGATTAAACTGGGTATAAAATATATAAATTAGTACTACTGGGTGTAGTGCTAATCAGATGTATGTACAGCCAGTGTTGTAATACCAATATGTACAGTGATACAGGTATAAAGACAGTATGGTAGTAGTCATACTGGCCAGCAGCATAACTAAGAGTAGTTAAGGGATACTGTATGTAACCCTTTAGTACTATCACACTACAGACGGTTAACCGTCTGTAGTGATAGTAAAGGGTGAACCTTCTGTAGTGTGGTAGTGAAAGGGTTAATACTGCGTTAACTTTGACAGCCATAATATATATATACATCTGTACATACAGTATCCCTTACCTACTCTTAGTTATGCTGCTGGCCAGAATGACTACTACCATACTGTCTTTATAAATTTTTTTTTAAATGTACATTTATTTTTTATTTTATTTTTTGACTTCACTCAGGTGTATTATTGATGCTCTCATTGATACTATGTTTGTTTCTGAAGTGTGTGTGTGTGTGTGTGTGTGTGTGTGTGTGTGTGTGTGTGTGTGTGTGTGTGTGTGTGTGTGTGTGTGTGTGTGTGTGTGTGTGTGTGTGTGTGTGTGTGTGTGAGATATAGAGAGAGAGGGGGGTGAGAGAGATGAGGAAGGGGCAAGAGCAGGGGCGTATCTAGACCCAGCACTCAACTGGGGCACAGGGGGGCACAGAAGTGAAGGGCGCGCGCGTAGATAATGACAGCGCGCGTCGGCGAAAATGGGTGGATTTTGTAAATATTTTTTTTTAACTTTATTTCGGTTTTAGGGTTAGGTTAGGGTTATGTTATTTAATTATTTTGGGGAGCCAGCCCCCCAAACTCCTGAAATGCATAGAAATCTATGAAA
This sequence comes from Notolepis coatsorum, assembly GCF_963971535.1. Classification (NCBI taxonomy): domain Eukaryota; kingdom Metazoa; phylum Chordata; class Actinopteri; order Aulopiformes; family Paralepididae; genus Notolepis; species Notolepis coatsorum. Next base: position 86,170,456 of record NC_140180.1, on the reverse strand, counting down.
TAAATAAAACAATCTGACATTTATATTAAAAAGAGCTAGCCCCCCAAACCCCTAAAATACATAGAAATCTATGCATTTTGGAACAGTTACTATATATATAGTTAAGAAAGCATTTAGTCATACTTAAAGTTTAAAGTGCTTTACTTGCATTGAACATTGCATTGAACATTGAACATTGAGGAGACATCATTAGAAAGCACAATGTATGTTTCCATAGTTACGCAGATGACACACAATTGTACATCTCCGCTGAACCAAATGATCACACAGCTATAAACTCCATTTCCGCCTGTCTCTTAGCAATAAACAAATGGATGACGAACAACTTCCTAAAATTAAATGAGGGCAAAACTGAAATCCTACTAGTCGGTCCTATAACAAAAAGAGAAATGTTACAGAGCAATATGGGGCAACTTACTCCTTGGATCAAACCCGAAGTTACAAGTAAGTAACCTACACTGGCTTCCGGTAACATTTAGAATTGATTTCAAGGTCCTCCTCCTTATATACAAAGTATAAACATTGCGATCATCTACTACTGGTCTATTGAAGGTTTCAAGCCACAGTCTAAAGAAAATCGGGGATGCAGCCTTTGCTAACTATGCACCAAAGTTATGGAAGCTAGATCTCTTAATATTTTCAGAAATAAGCTAAAAACGTACCTCTTCACCATAGCCTTCTAATACACCCCGCTGTTGATTGTACTGTAGCACTATTTTACTCTGGCCATTCTATTGCATAATTTTATAATCTATTCTACTATTCTATTATTGCACTGTATTATTGGTGTGCAAACCAGTCAACTTACAAAAAAGAGCCTGTTGGAGGATTTCAACAAGATAAATGCGACAACAGTGCAAAATATTTCACTATAATATTTCAAAGCGAAGTAAAAAATATTATAATAATTATTTGATCATGTTAAATGATCATTTGATCATGTTAAAAAGGGGAAAATAAAAAACATTTGTTAAAAAATATATATATATATATAATAATATTATCAGTGGGGCACAGATGATCATCAGTAGGGCACATGCTTGGAACTTGAAAAAGATCTGTTTAAGGTAGAAATACATATATTTTTTTAATGCTATTAATTTGCGATTAATCATGAGTTAACTATGGACAATCATGCGATTAATTGAGTAAAATATTTGAATCGATTGACAGCACTAATATATATATGATATCTGATTAATCGCATGATTGTCCATAGTTAACTCGTGATTAATAGCAAATTAATCGTTATTTTTTTTTATCTACCTTAAACGGATCTTTTTCAAGTTCCATGTTTTAATACTCTTATCAACATGAGAAAAATAGTTTTCCTTAAAAGTTAATCGTGAGTTAAATGTTTTTTTGGCGTTAATAGAATTGGGCGTTAACGCGTTAATACCGCGTTAACTTTGACAGCCTTAATATATATATGGTATATACAGCATTGTTGTACATGCTACGATACAGAGTTATACGAGTTATATGCAGGTATGCAAGTGTATAAGTAGGTATATAGGAGGATTATATGCAGACAGATATGGATATGTATGTGGTAAATATATAATGTTGATGGGGTTGATGTTGAGGTCCTTGGTTTCCATGAGGTCACCAAGTTTGGAGATGTATTGAGTTATTGATTGATTGATTGATTGATTGATTGATTGATTGATTGATTGATTGATTGATTGATTGATTGATTGATTGATTGATTGATTGATTGAAAACTGTATTAACAGATTGCAGAATGGGTACAATACAGTACGGCTCAATACAAACAACTGCTACGAGGATGCAGACCAGAAAATATTATTTTGTCTTGTTTACATCAGGGTCCTCCATTTTCAATTCATCATGACATTTATGACATACAACACATACAAATATACAGTACTATGTAAGAAGAAAAAGAAAATCATAAGAAAAATGATATACATCTGAAGGGGAAGAACCTGTACATTGGGTGGGTGGGTGGGGGGTAATTTAGACATGTACCGGGCCAGTTTCTAATTGCAGTCACCCATAGGTGCTCTTTGAGAGTGGTTTTGAAGGAGGGTAGGGATTTACATTATTTTACGGCTGTGTGTCTCTGTATTGTTCAACAGAGACACATTACATAGCTTCTCTTTATAGAGGTAGTTCTCACAATACATTCAACAAGCTTACTGTCATTTGTATTTTAAATGCAGATGTTCTTTTCTTACCTTTAATCTCCACATACTGTTGTAACTTCCCAAGATTAGAGTACTCCATCGTCTCCATGCTCTTCAGACTCTCCACTGTGATCCTCATAGCTCCCTCAGAACCGTATGTCTCCACCATCTGATCCACTGTGGTCTTCATGCCAGTGTTCTCCAGCTGACTCTCAGGGATGGTAGGACAGCCAGGCAGCAGGTCAGTGGTCAGAAGAGACTGAAACTCCTTCAGATTATCTGTGTCCACCCCCTCAAGAGTTTCCAGCAGCAGATCTGAGGAATCAATACTTTTAATTAGTGGTGCACGATATATCGGCCGCCGATATAATATCGGCCGATATGGTAATTTTTTTACACACCGGTATCGTTCCGATATCAAAATATTATATCGGCGGCCGATATTTCGTGCACCACACATTTTTATTTAAATATTTGTTTTTATTTAACATGTTTTGGTCTTAATTATTGTTAAAAAATATCAGTCATTTCTGAAAATAAATTACAAAAGTAAAAAAATAAAAAATGCCTTTTGGAAAATAGCTCTTTATTTGATTATCATAAAAAAGTTGTTTTCTATACAGAGATATCGACATCGGTAAATATCGGTATCGGCCAGAACAGCAATATTAATATTGGGTATCGGCCACAATTTTCACATCGGTGCATCACTACTTTTAATGTTACCTGTCAATTTGTTCTTAATAATTTTTTTAAATAATTTTATTCATGCAATCTTTTTTAAAATCTTTTCACCAATGTGTTTAAGTTCAAATAATTAAGGTTTATCTAAATATTCTCTTTAGTCTATGACATTAAATAATTGCTATCATTGATCATCTGCAAATTATGACGCTTTTTTATAAACGCGCATTTTGTGAGGGCTGGAAAGGACTGCATGCTGCCCAACTAGGGGGCGTGCCGCTTTTCTGCTTCACGCACCTGAGAGGAGTTTGCAATCAGCTCGGATGAGAGTACAAGTATTGCAGACTCCCTTCCACTCCTTGCCGGGTCATCTTGTTACCACCATCTACTGCCGCGTCTCCGGCGTGAGACGTCATGCCACCTACATCCTACCACCTGCTGCCGCATCCGCTGTGTGAGATGTCGGCGGCGTTTTCCTGCTCCTGTGGAGATTCCCTGTGTCCTACTGTGTGAGATGTCGGCAGCGTTTTCCTGCTCCTGTGGAGGTTCCCTGTGTCCTACTGTGTGAGATGTCGGCAGCGTTTTCCTGCTCCTGTGGAGGTTCCCTGTGTCCTGCTGCCGCGTCCCCTGTGTGAGATGTCGGCGGCATCCTCCCGCTCCTGTGGAGATTCCCTGTGCCGTATACTCCTGTGTCTCCTGTGTGAGACGTTGCATCGCTCCCCACCGTCCCATGGATGTTTTCCCTGGGCGCTCGCTCTCTTTCCTGGGATCCATGTTTTTAAATTGCCCGTTCGGCAGTTGCCCCCTGGTGAGTCCTTCACTGATGGCACTCCGAACCGTGACATTATTACGTTGACTGTTTTTGCCTTGAGAGGAACAGTGCTGCATTTTTTGTTCATGATTCCAGGGCCCTCATTCATCAACGTGGCGTAGAAAATGTTCTATTTCCACACGTAAGCACAGAATTTAGAATCAGTGCACGCACAAAAAAAAGGGGATTCACCACACGTGCGTACGCAGGTTCTACGCACACCTGTCTTGATAAATATGACTTTGATCCTACGTTTGAGCTCGTGCACTGTTTTAAGTATTTGCATACCAGAACCGCCCCGATTAACCATATACGGTAATGGAATACCCCCATGAAATGTGGAAAAATGGACTAAGCCGAGGGAAGCGTGTTATGTGACAGGCTGACAGACGTGTACACGTAGATGTCGGATATGATATCTATTAACCATTGCTGCCTGGGCAGCGCAAACACTAATAAAGACCGTGCTGGAATATGACTGCCTTTTCCCGTTTTGTTTGATTAATACCCAGGGATTAAAGTTCTCCTCAATTTTATTCCAAATCGCGACGGATTTTCCGTCAATTTTCTACCTGCTGCATGTGATTTCTAGAGTCATACAATCTATTTTGATGTCAGTATTGGGTAGCCTATATAAACAATAATACGAGAGCATATACAAGAACAATGAATCTCACTGCCAATGATGTAGCGATACGCCATGTGTAGCCTGCCTATATGTGATCAATACAAACTTGAACTTGAATTCCATCATGTCTGTGTGCGGGTCACTGCGGGAACTCACAAGGCTGTTGTCACAATGTAAATAAGAACGTGCACTGAAAAGTTACAGTATGTAGTTGGTTGATTATTTGTATGACAGTCAGTAAACCCTTGCAAAAAGTATCCGTTTTATTTAATGAATTGAAAACATTCAGCATCGCCTTCCTCCCGGCATGCAGCAACAACATGTATCAGGCAAATGCGCATCGCAACATTGACTTAGTGGAATCCCTTTCTATTCACATAACTGCATTTGTGATGGAGCTTTGACAGCTACAGTAACAGTCTATTGCTCGATCCATCTCCAATATCACGATGGACCGTGCCGGTGGCAAAGACCCGAGGGTGGAGAGGATCTTGAATGAATTCCATCATCATATTTATATGTTGTGTGTCTGTCCACTATGTCTGTTACTTTGTTATTCCCCCCCCCTATCTATGTAAAGCGACCTTGGGTCTCTTGAAAGGCGCTATATAAAATGAAGCTATTATTATTATTGTTATTATTATCACATCTGAGCGGGAGCTCACAAATAGACTGTTAGTCTCAGTGAAGTTTCAACAGAGGTCATGTATTCTAACCAACAAATTGAAGTAGAAAGCATTTCGTGACCAATCTTATTTGGAAACATGAAACACAAAATAATTCGCTTTTTATTTGAAACAATATTTAATCGCGTTTGGAGGTTGGTGTTTTGCGTCTGCCCCCCCGTGCCAAACAAGCAGGCCAACCTCTTGTTCGCGTGTGAGCCCGTTATAATTACACTACTGTCGCTATTTTATAATGAACTATAATGAATTACGGGTCATACAGAAGTTGAACACTAATGCACGGAAGCTTATTTCCGCCTTGAAACTAATGCAGAACTGAGGAGCGCTTATGCCGTAGTAACGATGTTCTACCACTGGGCGTCAGCTAAGTGTGCTCCGAGCTGTGCATACACATAAGCACGGAGTCAAGTTCAAGTTGAAATTGATGAATCCCACTAGGGGTGGACGGTATGGTCTAAAATTTATATCACGGTATAATTTGAAGCATAGACGGTAACGGTATATATCACGGTATCATCGTTTTTGATATTTTTTTTTTTATTTTATATAATTTTTTATTTTTATTTTTTTATAAAATATATATATTATATAATTAGACTTGTACTGGTATTATCTGCGAGACATCGCCACCACGCAACAAGCTCCACTGTCTGTGTGTACTCTAGTAGCCTCCAGCTACGGCCAGTATTCTCCGGAGCTGCACCTGGACCTATACTCTAGTAGCCTCGAGCAGAGCTACGGCCAGGATTCTCCGGCGCTGCACCTGGACCCTATTGTATTGGTATTATAACGTTAGCAAGCCCTCAGCTCGAATACGCATCGAATCAGTGTTATAAGACATTGATATCATGAGCTATCTGTAGCTACTGCATATATAACGTTAATACAACGCCTCAGTGAATTATTTAGTTCAATGGGACATTTCGTTTTGAACGGTGAACTAAATTGCGTTAACGTGAGCTAACAGGTAGCATACACGTCTCTAGTACTAGACTTTGTGGAGCGTTTGTTGATGTCAGGAGCTATCGGTAGCTGGCCGACTAGATACCGTTCGGTTAGACAATGCCCCATCATGTATTAAACTAAAAGTGAATAGTTGACTGGGTCATTTTGTAACGGTAGCTAAGCTCACGTTAGCTCAGGGAGACGCCGACAGCTCCCGTGTCCCGTCCCACTAGACTACTAGACCCGTGTTTACATGCGTGCGGTAGGGGCTGGCACGCCCACTGCGCGAAGCCTCCTAAAAAACTTTTTCCAGTTCGCACATATCTATTATCTATGACTAATTCTATCTATTTTTAGGGGCAAATGCGAGTTAAATAGTCGCGCTGTGGTTACATGACGTCATTGCTATTTTAGAGCTGCACTACCGGTTACACGGTATACTCAAAATCCATACCGTAGAGCAAATTCATACCGTTTATACCGTATACCGTTTATACCGTCCACCCCTAAATCCCACTCTTTGCTTAGAAATGGTCGTACGCACAGGTTAAGCACAAATCTGTGCGTAAGTCGGGTTGATGAATGAGGGCCCTGGACTCTAGTGAAATTTACCCTTAAAGGAACAGTGTTGCCTTTTTTCTGTTGTTTAATAAATACGCCCCTTGGTTTTGGCTAACTCTGAATACCTGTCTGTGTCGTGCAATTGGGGTCGCATTACAAACCATAACATATTTAACTCATTCTGCACCATCGCTTAATGCACGAGAGGGCGCTAGAATGCCTCCGCTTTAATCAATGGGGACTGCGAGATTTGCGAGTGCTTAAAATATATCTTATATTATAGCTATGGGTCTAATACACCCGTCGAGAGGTACGTTTTTAAAACGGATTGTTTTTTCATCTGTACATTTCCGTTTTGAATATGAATATAGTTTGGGTGCTTCTGAGTAATTCCAGGAAAAGATGCGATAATAGCCCTTTAGTGGAATACACTAAACACGTTGTAATTTTTCGCCTGATTATCGAATCTTCCTCAAATCAACGCTAGATCATCATTATTATCCTTCCTCATGCAAGAATGAAAAGAGCCCTGAACCGCGGGGCTCCCCCGCCACCTCCTCCCACCTAACGGCACACAGCCACACACAGACAGCCGCGATCGGGGTAGAAAGAAATATCCTATCAATGCAAGCTTTTATATATAGTGTTCTTACCTGGTATCTGATGTAATGCAAAAGAAATAATCCAATTATCTGATCGCCATTCCAAATACTGCTTGTGGAGGTCCATCCCACATTACCGAGCGTTACACACGACCGGGGGGGCGGGGTTACTGTTCCATACCATCGTTACAAAGGCCTACCTCGCCTGAGCACCTAAACCCCGCCCACATGGCTCGGATCGTCCCAGAAAAGAAACTACACCATTTATAATGGAGTGCAACACCAGCTGGAAGGCGGCGGTAAGTAGGCGGCGGTAATTGCCCTTTTGCGAGCTCAGACCCATTCCCAATGATAACATCAGGCTGGATGGATGAAAATTAATGGATATAGCTCACTGATTCTTGAGAGTTGGGACAAAACATGTCCTACATAGAAAAGTCTAATTTATATAAAAAAGAAAGAAATTCATAATGATTGACATACTCACAAAGTTACATCTAAAGGTATTGTGTATACTTACTGATGTTATGTTTTAGCACATATATTTGTTTTTTGGGGGATATTTGTTTAAATGTATAATCTGTGGTTAGAAGCTCCCATGTTAATTATCTTGTCCTCAGCAAGGGGTCACATTATTGACCAGCCCAAAAACGCTTGAAAGACCTCTCCACTTGTGAAAACATACAGATGAAGCCCTTCAGATTCAGGTCCCTTTTGCCACTCCTCTGTCACTTTAGAACTAGTACTCAGGTGTTAATTTTCGGGGGCTGGTGGCTGGGTGTAAACATAAACAAAGGAAGGGTACTTAACTTAAGTGCTTCCCCAGGGAGGGGGTCGGGGGCTACTGCCCTCAGACCCCCAAGATAATTTTTATATGGGCAGTCTGACTTGGGGTAGGCCTACTGACCATATATTAGTGTTGCAATACATGATAAATAAACAGTGAAAACATCTAAGAAATCGGATGGGGCTGGGACATTTGGGACGAATAAAAATGTAAGATGAAAATCTCCCCAGCCTGTGGGAGGCAGTGGAGGTGTGAAATCTGGCCCGGTCCAGAACAATAAGAGTCACAAAATCAGTTTGGAGTGGAGTGGTGGAGTAGTGGTAGAGGAGCAGTAGATGCTTGATTCTTCAGGGCTTTATCTGTACATATCAAATCAAAGATAAGGGTTATACATGTATAAAACAATGCATGTCGTGAAACTCAAATAATATTTTCCATAGAAATCTACCTATCAAACTTGTGTCCTCAGTTTATGTCAACTCTGTCAGACCTTTTCATAAACCTAATTAAATCAGGCAATAGCATTGCCAGCTCTATCCCTGAGGACCCATTTTCCTTCCCCTGAATGTGGTGAATGCAACACGAGTTTTACACTTTTTGATATTTTAGACAAACAATGTCAATATTCCGATGGTCACAGCTGGAACATGTCAACACCGTCTCTCCATTATTATACTTTTAAAAAACAATAGTGGATTGAATTCAAGTGTTTCAGTGAGATTATTAATTAAGACGGCTAGCAACTGCCAAAAAACTAGCTAGCTGCAGTGCACAATACAGGCTTGGAGGGAAAATGTGTGCCCTTTTATCAACTCCGTCAGATGTCAACTCCATCAGATTTAGTGTCTGACGGAGTTGACGTGTAAGCTGACGGAGTTGACAAATCTATCAATAACCTCATAATATGCTATTATTATACTATTTTTGAACATGGTAAAGGATTTAAATGTTATTTCAGAGTTTTATCTGCACAGAAGTGTGCATATAATAGCATGCATTACAATACACTTCTGACTTTTAGAGCATGGGCAGGCTGTGGTCTGCTTATTGAATAATTGTCTTACTTTCCCAGCACATGTGTTAATAAATAAATATAAATATATCACTTGTCTACGTTGATTGATTGATGTAAAATATGGTGCAGTGTGTAGTTTTCACTACCAAACATCTACACTCTTGCCTCTTATAGAGCGGGGAAGGAGTTCCATGTTGCCCTTTCATATCCCAGAAGGGATACAAGACATACATGCCAGAGGCACAGATACACGCATATACTCACTTGTAGGGAACAGGCATACACACACGTACTTATACACATATTTGAAGCATAAGCTCTCACTTACACATATAGGGGATATACACATACATAGGACACACACACATACACACACACATACACACACACATGCACATGCATATACACACCTGAGATATACACTCACACAGGTGGCAGAGATGCACATGGATACGAGACACACACAGAAGGTAGGATTACAGTCACATACCTGAGAGATGCACACACACACACACGTATGAGACATACACACATACTTACGTGAGACACGTACCCACATACACATATCTGAGACACACATTCATACATGTTCTCACGCACACCTACATATATTTGAGACTCATCCTCTCACATGCACTATGGAGAAAGATGGCATCCCGATAGAAGATGCAGCACATACCTGCTCGCAGGTAGATCGGTCTACATGTAACGTATGTGCATCAGGGATATATATGCACAATGTATAGTAATGTTCTTTTTTGTAAGTGCTTTTTTAATTTCCATCAGTTGTTAATGTGTTTGTATGAGTCTTTTGTATGTTTTGTATGATGTTACGAAAAAGAAAAAGACAATCTTGGATGTTGCATATTATGCTGTGGAAAGATGTCTTGTGAATATTGGAAAGATTTGTGCAAAAATATTAAAAAAAACTAAAAAAAAAGGGATACAAGACAGAAGAAAACAGTTATTCTTGTTCTTATACTGTTTACTTAGATCATCAGAGCAAAGGTGCACGGTGTAAACTGTGGATATTTCATCTTACTATCTTTATAATAATTCTTAATATAGGACTGGTCCAGTGTCCATGCATGTCTAGATTGCTGATCATCCTTTCTCTGACTTTCCATCCATAGTGTAATACATTATGGTATGGAGTGATCAACAGGATAATTTTTTGCTAGTCAGTTGTCACAATCTTATCAGTTGTAATTAACCCTATAGGAATATTGGAATGACTGTCTTCTTGAATTTGCTCCCACTGCTTCCACTGAACATGGATTTTGTCTGCACAAGCCAGTGTGAAGATGTTTGCAACATCTAGTTGTAGAAACTATGCACTGCAGCTTTAAGATTTAACGTCAATCAATCAATCATGTTTAGTAAATAGACACCTGATTTTATAGTCTTATTCTAATAAATGTTCATGACTTTTGTATTATAGGCAAGCATGGCTAGACAAAAATTGTCAGTTGAGGAGCGAAGGAGAAGAAATAGAGAGTACCAATGAAAGAGAAGAGAAAAATTACACAGTGACGAAGAGAGCAAACATGTCATGCAAGAGCAGGAAAGACAAAGGTGGAAAAAGAGGGTTCAAGACAAAAAAGTTATAGAAATATAGACAAGATGGGAGACAGGGTACAGAGGTATCGGAGAAAATATTGGAGAGAGGTCCAGAAAATGTGCAGACAGAAAAGGTCCCATGAAGGTGCGGTCCTGGAAGCAGACACCCCCCCAGATCAGGATATTCTAGATAACAATGCCAGACAGCGCAGAGAGTCTCTCAGACAGAAACAGAAACAAAGTAAAACGCGAAAAAGGCATTCAAGAGAAATACAAACTTTGAAAGAGAAGATTACAAATGTAACAAAGCAACTAAACAACCTGAGAAAAACAATAATGTGCTAAAAAAGGCTACAAATACATCACCACTGGACTCTCCAGGCACGGAAACAAAGAATATGCTATCAGGAAGCAAAGTAAGGAATCAGAAAATCCAAAAGGCCCTGCTATTCCACCACATCCTCAGAAGAGAGCTGAAGACAAACAAAGGCGCCAAAAACCAGCACTGAGTGTGTCATCAGGCACGATTCTTAAAAAGTATCGTCTTCTTCAACAAATGAAAGACTTTGGGTTAACCTATAAGTTAATGAGAGAAAGGGAGCATCCTCAGAAAAGGCCAACATTCATACAGGGTATAACACAGACTGTCCAGGATTTCTTCCTGAACTCTGCATGTGTGACGATGTGTGATGATGGATAGTGCTAATGATGGCTTTGTCATTATAAATGATTTCCCATATCTTTTAAAATCTTCGAAAGGGGATGGGTAGGCCTACATTTGGAAATTTTGCAATACAAAATTATGTAGGTTAAAGTTATTTAAATTCCCCATTAATAAACACATCATTTAGACACCTTGCATGTTAGGATTTCCTTCAGATTCATGTTGGCATCCATGTATGGCGAAGGCCCAGACTGGCCATCGGGAGCTCTGTCTGTCTGTCACACACACACAAAGGGAGTCGCATGTGATTGGTGGAGGCGGGACCAGGCCATACAATTGTTTGACAGTGGAGATGGCGAATGGAATGGCAGATGGCACTTCTGCAAAATGACAGGGAGAGACAGAGCGAAAGACAAAAAATTTCAAGCATAACCTGCGCTTGAAGATGGACAGTGGAAAAAGAGGAAGGGTCGAGCAGAGAGGGAAAGAGAGAAAAAATACATACTGCTTACTGCTTGTATTTCACAGAACAGTCAGATGGAAATGACTGGAAATTAAATGTTTCAACAGTGGAAAAAAGAGGAAGGGTGGCGCAGAGAGGGAGGGAGAGAAAAATACATACTGCTGACTGCTTGTATTTCACAGAACAGTCAGATGGAAATTACTGGAAATTAAATGTTTCAACAGTGAAAAAAAGAGGAAGCATGGAGCAGAAAAGAAAGGCACTTGCAGGAGATGCCGCTAAATGTGGCAACATTGACCAAATGTTTTCTTGCACCACGGGACCACCAGGTTAGTCAGTGATAAAAATAAACATGCTAGCTAGCTAACATAGCTAACGTTACCATGCATCATCAATGTCCCCTGTCACCTTTTTTTCCATAAATCTTTTATTCAACTTCAGTCCCGATCATAACCATTTTTATTTTTCATTTTTCTTGTAATGTCAGATTAAAAATTAAATACTCTCACTTTTCTGATAAGAGTTGTTGTTAAGTCTGACATTACAAAAACTAAGTAAATATCCATCAAAATCAGTGTTGTTGCTAACCATTGACACATGATGATTATAACAATTATTAGCCTGTAATAATCCCCCCCAGAAAAATCCACTTTGCATTTGATATATTGAAAATATTTACATTTTTGTGTTTTTTTAACAATAATTTGTGATGCCATCACAAACAATGGCATTTAAAGGGTAAATATTTTAAAAGTCCTGCACCAGCATGCAGGGAATTAAGTCTTTGTAACAAAAATCTTCCTGGTGGGGGAGCGTCTATGCCTTCTACAATGCTGTTCGGTTTCTGCGTTGCCGTTTTGCGCTCTGATTGGCCGAGCGCGCGCATGAGCCGTGCCGCGGGCCTCAGCCGTGCTGCGATCAGGCTTTCGCCATCGGGGAGAGTGGCGCCGTGAGCGGCATTGCTGCGCTCATCAACGACCCTCCGTGCTCCGGCTTTCAACAGCGGGGAGAGTATTATGGTGAAAGCCTTATCACAGCACGGCTGAGGGGCGGCGATGAAGCCTGAGTCGCACGATTTTTTATTGATTTGTCATGACAAACCAATTACATAATCCAACATATGTGTAAAGAAACAACATATTCCAGTTAACGGTATATTTTTTTAATGATTGCTTACGGTATAAATTAGGTTAACTGGAGCTTAGTATTGCTGCCTGGCGCGCGACTCGGGCTTCATCGCCGCCCCTCAGCCGTGCTGCGATAAGGCTTTCGCCATCGGGGAGAGTGGCGCCGTGAGCGGCATCGCTGCGCTCATCAACGACCCTCCGTGCTCCGGCTTTCGACAGCGGGGAGAGTATTATGGGGCTTATGCCGCGAAGCAGTAACACAACAGTGAACACATAGTTAAGTACGACTGACAGATGCATTGCAACTATGTGTGTTACTGCTTTGCGGCATAAGCCCCATAATACTTTCCCCGCTGTTGAAAGCCGGAGCACGGAGGGTCGTTGATGGGCGCAGCGATGCCCCTCTCCCCGCTGGCGAAAGCCTTATCGCGGGCACGGCTAAGGGCCGCGGCGCGGCTCATGCGCATGCGCACGCTCTGCCAATCAGAGCGCAAAACGGCAACGCGGAAACCGAACAGCGTTGTAGAAGGCATAGACGCGGTGGGGGACCCCCAGACCCCCTGCTTAAAAAGTGGCCTGACTTGGGCTATATTTCGCACTATATTTCCCCAGTCCGGCTCTGCGAAGAGGGTGAAAAATGGTAAAATCTGCCATTTTGAAAACCAAAATGATGTAGGTTAGAGTTATCATATCCGAAAAATTATCCTATATTTGAATTCCCCACAAGAAACACATATTTTAGACACCCCTCATGTTAAGATTTCTTTAAAATTCATGTTTGCACAAAAGTATGGCCCGCCCTAATATGATGACCACTGGTGGATAGCCAAGATCATCGATGTGGATACTGATCAATAAGATGTGAAAGTGGAATTTCTGCATCCCCATGGTCCAACAGAAAAGGTTCTGTTTCTGCCCAGTTCAAGACATCATAGTGAAACTAATCGGAAATGCAGAAGGAAACGAAGAGGAGAAGTGCAGGGTGAGAAAGTGGAGATCAGGAAGTGGTGTAGATGAGATAAGAGGTAGATGAAAACAGTGCATTTTGTGATAGTTGGAAACAGTGTATGTAAAGTTTGTTGTTATTACAATTGAGTTAACAAAATGTTCAGTATAAGACAAGGAGTTATTAGTTCTTATCATTGTCACTTCCATCTGTTTAAAAAATGCATGTGTTCATTTATCAGAGATGCATTATACAATTTTGTCAACTCCGTCAGTTTCTCGTCAACACCGTCAGATCTTTGTCAACACCGTCAGATGTTTGTTTTTGTAAATTTTGGGGAAAATACAAATTCCTTCTTCAGTTTGTGTTGTTTAAGTAATAAAGGAGCATCAGATCTTCATCATCTTGTCTTATTTACTTAATGATCTTTTTTTATCATATCAAAATTAAAAACAAAGTTTGAAAATGCAAATATTTCTAAATCTGGGTTTTCAGAATAGTGTGAAATTACACCTGAGGTTTATATATTATATTTGATTACATACCAGAGTAACTAAACACTATTACAACATACTTCAGAACTTTAGATTCTTGTTGGACTGGAATAATTAGAATTATATACTTTTTTATAACTCTAATTAATATAGTGTGCATTCTCAAAATATAATATTTAAAAAGTGTTTTGTCCCGACTCTCAAGAATCAGTGAGCTAATAAAAGAAATAACGATTCAAACCCGACTTTTCTCGTGATTGGTGTTGAACGGTTGGCGAGTTAACCCGACTTTTTCCGTGATTGGCGCAGAATGAGTTAATGAACAGATATACGATACATTACCTTTACACTTTAAAATCTTAGCATTATCAAACAATCCCATCCTCTTCAGACTCTCCACTGTGATCTTCACAGCTCCCTCAGAGCCGTATGCCTCCACCATCTGATCCACTGTGGTCTTCATGTCAGTGTTTTCCAGCTGGCTCTCGGGGATAGTAGGACAGCCAGGCAGCAGGTCAGTGGTCAGAGAAGACTGAAGGTCCTTCAGATGATCTGTGTCCAGCCTCTCAAGAGTTTCTAGCAGAATATCTGGTACAAAGAGGCAATGAACATGTTATGAAAGTCAAATATTGCTTAACTTTGTATTGCCTAATATTGCTAACATTGTTAGTAATCACCGATACTGTAACATGTTCAGCTAAGATACCCAGCCTCATCTGGTTTTGTGATATATCCATGACAGCATGTGACTGAAATAGTGAGTGAGTGAGTAGGTGAGTGAGTGACATCAAAGTCAACTTTATTGTCAATTTTCCATTTGTGCAAGACACAGAACATTTTAATTGCGTTCCCCCATTCCCACGGTGTATATAATATAAAAAAAGAAGATCTAGACAATATAAAAGTTAAACACAAAAATAACATAGGACACAATATACAACACACAATATACAGGACTGCGAGATATGTACAATATAAACAGTAGCTAAAATTATATGAATGAATGAAATAAAAAAAGCTCAAATTAGTTTAGAGCAAATATTTCCTAGCAGCAGTAGTACATAATAAAATAAAATGGCAGTGAGTCAAGGAAAGTTGCAGTGTGTGTCTGTGGGATGGTGTGTGTGAGTGTGTGTGTGTGTGTGTGTGTGTGTGTGTGTGTGTGTGTGTGTGTGTGTGTGTGTGTGTGTGTGTCAGTGGGGGGGGGGGGGGGGGGGGGGGGGTAGTCCCGAGTCTGTGGGGGCAAGTGGGGGAGTAAGAGGGGGGAGAGGTGGGAGAGTTGAACTTCTTGACAGCCTGATGGATGAAGCTGTCTTTCAGTCTGCTAGTCCTAGCTCGGAGGCTCCTCATTCTCCTCCTGGAGGGCAGGTGAGTGAAGAAGCGATGAGAGGGGGGTGGGTGATGTCGCCCGCGATGCGGAGTGCTTTGCGGGCCAGCCGTGTGTTATAAATGTCCTGGAGGGAGGGGAGGGGGGCACCAACGATCCTCTCAGCTGTCGGACCGTGCGCTGCAGGGTCTTGCGGCAGGATGCCGTGCAGCCACCGTACCACACGGTTATGCAGCTGGTCAGGAGGCTCTCGATGGTGCCCCGGTAAAGGAGCACATGATGGGGAACTGAGGCTCCAGCTCTTCTCAGTTTGCGGAGGAAGTAGAGGCGCTGCTGAGCTTTCGTGGCCAATGATGCAGTGTTGGTGGTCCAGGAGTTTCAAGTTTCTTTATTAGTTGTCATACAAAAATACAGAATACTTTTATATGAAATGCTTTTTTCTGTTTTGCTCCTGAGTGTGCTAGATAAAAATAGATAACTTATAAAATAGAAAGTCAAAAGTACATAAACAAGGTGTAAACAAAGTGTTCATCAATATACATTGATGTGCACACCCAGGAATTTGGTGCTGCTCACTCTCTCCACCGCTGCACTGTTGATGGTCAGTGGAGGGTGCTGGGTGTGCACTGTGCACTCTCCGGAAGTCGACAACGACCTCCTTAGTTTCCTCCACATTGAGAATGAGGTTGTTGTTCCCGCACCACGTGATCAGTTGGCTCACCTCGTCCCTGTAGTGAGACTCATCATTGTTGTTAATGAGCCCCACCACAGCTGTGTCATGCGCAAACTTGACAAAGAGGTTGGTGCTGTGTTTGGTCGTAAAGGGTAAATGGCTGCATTTTTATATATCGCTTTTATCCAAAGCGCTTTACAATTTGTTCCTCACATTTTTACCCATTCACTCACACATTCACACACCGACGGCGGAGGCAACCATGCAAGGTGACAACCTGCTCATCGGGAGCAATTAGGGGTTAAGTGTCTTGCTCAAGGACACATCGACACGCTGCCCGGGAGTCGAACCGGGAATCTCCGGATTGCCAGACGACTGCTCTACCTGACTACCTCCCAAGCCACTGTCGCCCCACTGGTCGTGAGTCAATAGGCTGAAGAACACTGGGGCTGAGCACGCATCCTTGGGGGGCCCCAGTGTTCATGGATGATGGTGCTGGATGTGTTGTTGCCGACCCGAACTGCCTGTGGTCTCCCAGTCCGGAAGTCCAGCAGCCAGTTGCACAGCGAGGTGCTCAGCCCCAGCAGGTCCAGTTTCACTATCAGCTGTTGGGGGATGATAGTGTTGAATGCTGAACTAAAGTCTATGAACAGCATCCTGGCGTATGAGTCCTTAGTGTCCAGATGGGTGGAGGCACTGGAGGGCAGTGGAGATTGCATAATCGGTGGACCGGTTGGCCCGATATGGAAACTGGAAGGGGTCCAGGGAGGGAGGGAGTATGGATTTGATGTGCTGTATGACTAGCCGTTCAAAGCACTTTATAATGATAATGATGCAACGGGACGGTAGTCATTGTAGCAGGCTGGAGAAGCCTTCTTTGGGACCGGTCTGGTGGTGTCTTTGAAGCATGTGGGGACAGTGGCTTGGCTCAGGGAGGTGTTAAAGAGATGTCTGTGAAGACATTAGTGAGCTCCACCGGGTCTTTCAGCACCCGTCCGGGTATGTTGTCCGGGCCCGCAGCTTTGCGAGCGTTGATCCTGGAGAGGGATTGTCTCACGCTGGCTGGGGGACAGGGACAGCATCTGGTCGCCTGGGGGAGGGGGGGGGGGTTGTCTTCTGTGCAGGAGTGCTGTTGAGGGCTTCAAAGAGAGCATAGAAGTCATTCAGGTTGTTCAGCAGAGTGGTGTCACTGTCGCAGGTCTGTGGTCGGGGTTTGTAGTCTGTGATGGTCTGAATCCCCTGCCACAGGCTCCTGGTGTCTCTGAAGCGGTGCTCTATCCTCTTGGTGACTGGTGTACTGCCTTTTGGCATTTTTGATGCCACGGTCCAAGTTGGCCCTGGCTGTTCTCAGGCCAGCCTCGTCGCCTGCCCTGAAGGCGGCGTTCCGGGCCCTCAGTAACCCATGGACTTCCCCTGCAGGGCTCGAAATTGAGACCGAATTGGTCGGATATGCGACCGAAATTGTATCTGTGCGACCTCAAAATATAATTGGGAGCATTCGTGCGAGTGCAAATAATTGTTCTGGTGCAACCTCCCCCCCCCCCCCCCCCTCTCCCCGAACGTCCCTTTCTCTGTACATTCGCTAGTTTGTCACTCAGTATGTGCCTTGTGAGTTGACAGTGACCATTCTAACCAATCAAACGTGAGTGGTGCAGATGAGGAGCTTTGAGACCTAATGCTAAATTGGCAGTAGTGCTGCTCGATTATGGCAAAAATCAGACAAACAGATTCAGTCGTTGTGATATGATCAAATAAATAATCTTGTTTAATAATCATGATTTCAATTTCAAACTAAATAATCATGATTATGATTTTTGCCATATCAAATCAATAAATAAATAAATAATTAATAATATTAGTATAGTAGGTAGTAATAATAGGCAAGGTAGATTCCTTAGTTAGCAAAGTGCATGTTAGTAAAAGACAGTATGGAGGTTAGTATTTTACACATTACACATATTATGTCTTTACTACTATGCACTCAAGACTGTAGCACAAGTTCAACACTGTTTGACAAACAATGGTACTGACCCTTAGCTGCCAGAGTTGTACCCTTCCTGCTGACCTGTTGTACAGAACTTGTAAGTCGCTTTGGATAAAAGCGTCAGCTAAATGACAAAATGTAAAACATTTAAATGTAAATACTAAGATCCCTAAAGATATACTATAAGTTTAAATGCTGTTAGTTGTACTACGACCATCTCACGTCTGAATACCATGACAGAGTCGCCATAAAATTAGAAACAGAGACTTGACTCATATGAATGTAGGCCTAATGATTAATGTAAAACAGCCATTTCTGTCTTCTTAGAACTGAAGCTCTGCTCTGTGTAGGTGGTAGTGTTGTCAAAAATATCGAAGTATCGATACATATCGATACTGAATATTTAAAACGGCTTCGATACTCATTTCCCGAAATACCGATACTTTCTGCAGTATCGGTACCAGCTGGCGAGTGTTCTACAGCAAGTTGTTGACACGCTGTTCAGAGCGCGCTTGCCCCTCCGCCTGCTCCAGCCCTCCCCTCACAGAGTCACATAGCCGTCTTCAGTTTGTAAATAAACATTTTAGCAGTTCCAGCGCGGATCTCCATAAAGAAATGAACGAGGTTCGTGACAGCTGCTCTTTCAACGTCACTGTGACTGAAGCATTAAACCATTAACTCTAGTTTAATACATGATACGTTGTCTACTGATGGCGCATAATATCAACAGCTGATTCGTTGTAACGTTACAGCTACCAGCTAACGTTAACTACAGCTAGCCGTTAGCTCCGTTAGCTTAGCTGGCCACCGTTATAATTACTGCATGGAAACGGAGTAACGTTAGCGTTTAAACGGTATGTCGAGGTCATACAATACTACAGTCGACATAAGGTTAACGTTACCCCGTTTCCATCAAGTGTTTAAATAGCAGCAATCTTGTTGAAAATGTAACGTTACTAAAATGCTCCGAGCATAGCCCCTCTCTCTCTCTCTCTCTCTCTCTCTCTCTCTCTCTCTCTCTCTCTCTCTCTCTCTCTCTCTCTCTCTCTCTCTCTCTCTCTCTCTCTCTCTCTCTCTCTCTCTCTCTCTCGCTCGCTCTCGTTATCTTTAAATAAAAATCGAAACTGTTACTAACTGTAATACAAACAGTTCAGTTTGTCAGGTACATGCAACACAGATTACAGTGTTTACATCTGTCTGCTTGAGAAAATACCATGTTCTGCATTTGCAATAAAAATGATTGAAGTGAGATGAACAGTTATTTTTAAATGTGTGATCTAAAGATAAACAAAGGGTTTTAAAAGTGTTATATTTATCTTCTCTTATAGTACCAGAGAGAAGCTGAGGAGAATCAACGAGCAACAAAAGCTAAATTTGTTTAAAAAAAAATATATATATATATATATATATATATATTTTTTTTTTGGTATCGAAATGGTATCGAAGTATCGATACTTTTCAAGGTATCGTATCGAAGTCGAAATTCCAGTATCGTGACAACACTAGTAGGTGGTCTGTAATATAATGGTTGATAAAACCTTGCTGGTTTACAGATCATGTAGCCTGAAAGTATATAATAAAAAATAAAAAGAACTTTGAATTATGTGGATTTGTTTTTGCTATTAAGTATTAAGAAGTTTAACAAGTGAAAACTAACAATAAAATTAGTTTCGTTTAGTTTTCGTTTGTTTAAATATAGCTGCAAATATAGCTGCAAGCAGTCATCTGTAGGGTCCAAGCACAAGTGAGAATCTAAGTTTGATTCAGAACATCTTAAAACACAAGAGCATTGCTATGCAAGTCCCCCACCCTATGAGACTCCAGTTATGATATTATAGACTTTATTAACAGATTGTAGAATGGATACAGTACGGCTCACTACACACAATTGTTAAGGGGATGCAGACCAGAGAAAGACTTTCGTCTTGTTTACATCAGGGTCCCCCATTTTCAATTCATCAGGACATTTATGACATACACAACATATATACAGATATATCATGACATTTATGACATACATGACATACAGATATACAGTACTGTTACATTTGTGACATACACGATATGCAAATATACAGTACTGTTAACAGAAATCCTAGGAGGTGATTGAGGTCCTTGAAAGGAACACGACAACATTGCACTTACCGTCTTCGCCAGAGTCAGACGAGAAGATCCTCTCTGTGCGTGTGTAGTGTGATTCACTCTGCATTGTCTATTGTAGATGTAGACAACAGTAGGGTCAGTTTACGTCCACTTTACTCTTGTCCTTGTCGTATATTGATAGTTTGAATGAAGAAAAGAGAAAATGTTCTTTCAGGGTATTTATTATAAAAGTGAATAAGCAGAGTACAAGTTACAGACTGAGGATTCGGCTAGCCAGTATCCAGAGTGCAGGTACAAGCATTACGAGCAGAAGCATCAAGGAGTGAGGAGTGAAAAAAAGGAGTGCCTCCGCATTGTCTGTCACTGATGGGGGAGGGGTACGTTGCGTTTCTTGCGTGTGGCTGGTTCCTCTTGGCCTAGCAGATGCATCTAGATTTGGGAAGTGAAACTAAGGCCCCGCTTAGACGGAAACGCTAGCAGGTGAATCCGCAAAAATATTTTTACGGATGTGCCTTTCGTTTATACGGAAACAGCGTTTTTACGGGGTGAAACCGCAAAAAAGTGAGACTACCTTCCAGGGTGGAATTCCTAGAAACGCAAAACCTTTGCGCTCTCGTCTAAACTATCAAACCGTATAAATCTGTTAAAACGATGACGAAAGGGTTGTCACGGCTCTGGTCGCGCGTACTGCTTACGTCACAGGTAGCAGGTAAGCGCCAGTAGCCGAGACGTAAACAAAGCAAGTATGTCTGACTATATCAACGGAGATCACTTGAAGGCTACATTGGCAGTACTTTTAAAGACACAAGAATCAGTCCAGTTTTAAGATACGCTATTGGAGCTGGAATTACCGCGGCTGCTGGCACCAGACTTGCCCTCCAATGGATCCTCGTTAAAGGATTTAAAGTGTACTCATTCCAATTACAGGGCCAGCAGGTGCCTCGACTGGCCCGCGCCGTTCTGTGTTCTGAACGTAGCGTTATAGCAGTACTTTTAACCCTTTCACTGCCACACGACAGAAGGTTAACCCTTTACTATCACACAACCGGCTGTCGTGTGGCAGTGAAAGGGTTAAATACACAAGAATCTGTCCCGCGGCGTGAGTGGACCCACTGTCTGTGAGTGACTCTGCTTTGGTCCAATCACATTCCCCATCCACAGTCTGCGAATCAGAGGCAGAGTAGGGCGGGTCTTCACAGCACGTCATGTGACATATGCGCCAATCGTGTGACAGCGGTGCTCCGTCGTTACAGCCTCGTCTGCACAGAGAATTCCACCCCAAAACGCTCGTCTAAACGCAAAATTAAAAGTGAAACCGCAAGACGACTTTTGCGGTTTCTGTTCACAAAACGCTCGTCTAAACGTAGCCTAAGTTGAAACATATGAGCCCTGCGAGGTGGCCGCTCCAGCCAGAGTGAGGAGTACAATGGGCAGAAAGCTCTCTGTGTGTGTGTGTGTGTGTGTGTGTGTGTGTGTGTGTGTGTGTGTGTGTGTGTGTGTGTGTGTGTGTGTGTGTGTGTGTGTGTGTGTGTGTGTGTGTGTTACTCTCCACAATACTCACCCATCTAATTATCTAATAATTATCATAAAATGTGCTTCTTGATATGAAAAGTATCTGACTGATGTAAGTATAATCAATATGCACCTAAATTATGTATTTATGTTGTTTGTCTCAGGTGATGTGATTACTCAACAGTTTGGGGACTTTCTGTCTGTTGAAGCAAGAGATGATACCTTCCTCGCCTACGAACCATTGAAGACCAGACTGAATGTGTTTCTCCAGGAAGTGATCAACCAACGCTACCCTGAGCTGTGGTTCTTTTGCAGGAAGCTCCTTCTCCTGTCACATGGGCAAGCGACAGTTGAGAGGGGCTTCTCTGTAAATAAGGAGGTAGAGACCTGTAATATGCAGGAGGATACAGTCATTGCACAGCGCCTCATCTGCGACTACGTCACAGTCTGTGGGGGGGTCCTCAAGGTGCCTTTGTCCAAGGAGATGCTGACATCTGCTGCGTCAGCAAGGTCAAGGTACAGAATGCACTTGGAGGAGGAGAAGAGGAAGAAGATGTCTGACGTACAGGGCCAAAAAAGAAAAGCAGCAGAAGAGAAAATAGAGGAGTTAAAAAAGAGCAAGGCAACCCTCATAGTAGGGGTGGACGGTATGGTCTAAAATGTATATCACGGTATAATTTGAAGTATAGACGGTAACGGTATATATCACGGTATCATCGTTTTTGATAAATCGTTTTTTTATTTTATATAATTTTTTTTTTTTTTATAAAATATATATATTATATAATTAGACTTGTACTTGTATTATCTGCGAGACATCGCCACCACGCAACAAGCTCCACTGTCTGTGTGTACTCTAGTAGCCTCCAGCTACGGCCAGGATTCTCAGGAGCTGCACCTGGACCTATACTCGAGTAGCCTCGAGCAGAGCTACGGCCAGGATTCTCCGGCGCTGCACCTGGACCCTATTGGCATAACGTTACTTAACTGTGCTCAGCAAGCCCTCAGCTCGAATACGCATCGAATCAGTGTTATAAGACATTGATATCAGGAGCTATCTGTAGCTACTGCTAGCCGGATATATAACGTTAATACAACGCCTCAGTGAATTATTTAGTTCAATGGGACATTTCGTTTTGAACGGTGAACTAACTTGCGCTAACGTGAGCTAACAGGAAGCATACACGTCTCTCTACTAGACTTTGTGGAGCGTTTGTTGATGTCAGGAGCTATCGGTAGCTGGCCGACTAGATACCGTTCGGTTAGACAATGCCTCATCATGTATTAAACTAAAAGTGAATAGTTGACTGGGTCATTTTGTAATGGTAGCTAAGCTAACGTTAGCTCAGGGAGACGCCGCCGTCTTCCCGTGTCTATACGTTACTATATGAATTGAAAATGGGGGACCCTGATGGAAACAAGACAAACGTCTTTCTCAGGTCTGCATCCCCTTAACAATTGTATGTATTGAGCCGTACTGTATTGTACCCATTCTGCAATCTGTTAAATAAAGTTTTCATTCATTCATTCATTCATTCATTCATTCATTCCCGTCCCACTAGACTACTAGACCCGTGTTTACATGCGTGCGGTAGGGGCTGGCACGCCCACTGCGCGAAGCCTCCTAAATAACTTTTTCCAGTTCGCACATATCTATTATCTATGACTAATTCTATCTATTTTTAGGGGCAAATGCGAGTGAAATAGTTGCGCTGTGGTTACATGACGTCATTGCTATTTTAGAGCTGCCCTACCGGTTACACGGTATAGTCAAAATTCATACCGTAGAGCAAATTCATACCGTTTATACCGTATACCGTTTATACCGTCCACCCCTACCTCATAGCTGTCACAAACAGCCTCAGCCAGGATGCAGACCAACTGGCTGACAAGGCAGAAGGGAAGGCTGGGACCCTAATGGCCCAGCTCATCACAAAATCCAACACCCTCAGGAAGCGCCACAGAGAAAAGATGGCGGAACTAAAAATGGTTGAAGCAGAATTGGAGAAGAGGGCCACAGAACTGCGATACATGCCCCCCACATGACATTATATACATTTGAGAGTATATACATTTGAGGGAGAAGACACTGTACATTGGAGGAGGTTGGGTAGGTGGGGTGGGGGTTGAGTAGGTTGGGCGGGGGGGGGGGGTGTTTGCGGGCGGCCACTCCCTAGTACGTAAGTACTAGTTTGGTATGGAATGGTCGGCAGCTGGGTGGGTGCACGGTCCTAGTCCATTGCTTTGCTTCCTACTGGGTCTAGAGGCAGAAAAGAGAACTATTATGGGCTCAAGGGACCACTCCAGTTTCCAGATTTGTTTGTGATATCTAGTCTAAGTTTTAAGTCTATAGGCTATTTATTTTTATGTGTTCTAACTGATGTTCACTCATGCTCCTGATTTAGTATAGGTTAATTAATTTCATTGTAATATACGTTTTTTACCTGATACCCCTGAGGGAGTATAGGGGCCGCACATTTAGTATAGGTTAATTAATTTCATTGTAATATACGTTTTTTACCTGATACCCCTGAGGGAGTAGAGGGGCCGCACATTTAGTATAGGTTAATTCATTTCATTGTAATATAAGTTTTTTACCTGATACCCCTGAGGGAGTAGAGGGGCCGCACATTTAGTATAGGTTAATTAATTTCATTGTAATATAAGTTTTTTACCTGATACCCCTGAGGGAGTAGAGGGGCCGCACATTTAGTATAGGTTAATTCATTTAATTGTAATATACGTTTTTTACCTGATGTGCATCCATGATTCACATTCCTTTAGAGCTGTGGGTAGGGCGTTCCACATTGATGTGGCATAATGTTTATGTTTGTTATGTAATAAACATCTTTGGACCATGTGTCCCTAAACTTAAACTAATTGGTGTCGATTTTTGCCATTTTGTTATTGTGAAAATGGTATTACATTTTTATTCTGAGTATTCTGAGACTTTTTAAAAGTCTTAAAAAGCATTAAATCTGACTGGGCTAAACCTGCAGATACCCTGGGACACTTTTTGTATCACAAACAGTACTGTATTTGCAAATCAGGTATGTCATAAATGTATAGATGTAGCAGTACTGTCTATCTGTATGTTGTGTATGTCATATATGTTATGATGAATTGAAAATGGAGGACCCTGATGTAAACAAGACGAAAGTCTTTCTCTGGTCTGCAGCCCCTTAACAATTGTATGTATTGAGCTGTACTGTACTGTACCCATTCTGCAATATGTTAATGAACTTTTCAATCAATCAATCAATCAATCAATCAATCAATCAATCAATCAATGTGTGTGTGTGTGTGTGTGGTGTGTAGGTGCAGGTTAACTGAAGTTTAAGAATGTTATTGTGTAAGAACGTGTATATATAATGTTATAAATATATATACGGTATATACACCCACACCACTATTGTATATGGGCTGATATGGGACCCATGGGTGTGTGTATGTGTGTGTGTGCGTGAAACACAGATGTATGTGACCTGGCCCACTAACGATATGAGTACTGGCTAAGCGTCCCGCTCTTAAGCCATACCGAGATATACCTCATCTCATGTACCTATTGTACTCCATCAACGAATAAACCAAAAATACACCCCGCACCTGCCAGGCCCCGCCCCTACTGCCGTACTATATTAGTACTGGGCATGGCCACCACTCACTCTACCTCGAAAGAAATAGTTTCCAAAGAAAAGTTTCCCCAAGGGAACTCAGGGCACGCTAAGAGCGGGACGCTTAGCCAGTGTGCACCATGAAGGGGTTAATGAATAAATTAACTAACACCACGAATATACTGTAGAATGGGCAAGCCCATGCACACGACGTTAAGGGGAGGCGGACCAGAGAGAACCAGTCCTGCATTCATTCATAATATTCACAACAGCACACCAGCCCTAGACCTCAGCCCATTTACCCATGAAGGTAAACAAAGCCCCCCCCCGCACTACTCCCCCAGTAGACACCAATTGACCGTCAGCCTGAATGGTTGAGAGGAGGGAAAACTGTAGACAGACATTCCCGTAGCAGAGAGACAGAATAGAAACAGTAGCCCACTATAGCATAGCGTTCAACGTTAATGTGGACAGAAAACAGTCAGCTGAGCCACAACATTGGCCGCCGCTAAATTCCATCCTGCAGCAGTATAGCTCTACTGCCACCCGCCGGGCCGACTCGCTCTCAAGCATCGGCTTCCGGGTGGGACACCGTCCAACCCCGCCGAGGCACAGGATCGATGCTACCTGGCTAGGCTACCTAGCCACGGCACACCCGCCCTGCACCCTGTTGTCATCCCATTTACCCGTAAAAAGGGTAAAATAGGACTCAGCAAAACTCCCCACATTAGCTACCGACTGACCTTCATCAATGAACCGGTTAAGAGGAGGGAAAAGCGGCAACATCCCACGGCGGGGAACATTAGAACAGTGCCCAGCATTTCAGCATTAGTGTTAGCATTAGCAATAGCATTAGCATTTAGCGTTAGCATTAGTGTGTAGCAGCACGCTCCAGGATCGCTTGGAACAGTCCACTTCAGGGGAACGTTCACCAAACCATCCCGCCCCTGGCGCCGACACACAACTCGGTTGTGTAACAAAACAAACTAGCATTACTAACACTATGCCTGATGACACAGGGCCTACCTGTGTGCAAGCCGGCTTGATAGCCAAACCTCGCACGCTGTTCCTCGATCTGCTGCCACAAGACGAGGGAACATCAGAATAGACCCGACGTGTCGTTGGAAAATACCCGAAGATTCCAGGGGTAAGCAAATCTCCGTAAGCACTCAATATTATCTAAACTTTTCGAACAACTAGTTGCATAGGGCGTCTTGCATCCTCTATGATGGAAACGAAAATAGAGGAAGAGTGAGTGGTGGCCATGCCCAGTACTAATATAGTACGGCAGTAGGGGCCTGGCAGGTGCGGGTGTATTTTTGGTTTATTTGTTGATGGAGTACAATAGGTACATGAGATGAGGTATATCTCGGTATGGCTTAAGAGCGGGACGCGATGCCAGTACGAAATATAACTCCTTTGGAGAAAGTGCAAAGCAGTCACGATTACGGATATACAGGGCTCTCACAGTCACAGTAAGATAAGATAAGATATCCCTAAAATAGTATTACTATATAATCTTCTACATAATTATATAAATCTTATATATAATTATAAAAATACAAGATTACTATAATTCCTAAGATATTCCTAAAATTCCTAAGATTGTATGCCCTCCTCAGTTTCCTCAACATCCCAGGCCATTTGTAAATTGTAACAATGGGTCTCATTCCTGAACGAATTTATGACCAAAAATGTCCTCTTAGGCAGATTTCTGCCCATTTAAGACATATTAGGGCTGGTAGCGCGAGTCCCCAAATTTTTCTGAGATCAGATTTGAGCGTGGCTGAGAGCAGATTTAAGAGTGCTGAGGAGCACACTTATGATTGATTGACTAATTGGAAATTTTATTAACTTGACAGACTGTGTTCTCATAGTGATTCCTTCATTTTAACCCTACAGGCCTCCTTGGAATTAATTACTTAATCATAATTAAAATAAATGTGACTATTTGTATGATAAGAAATTACGCATTTGATGTCGGAAAAATAAATATGGATTCATCTGATCACAGGGCAGCTGCTTAACCATATCTGAACCAGCTATTTTGGACAAATGTATAATTACTTTAATTACTCAGATATTCAAACACAATTATGCAATTATTGTGAAATTATTGAAAATAATAATTATTTAATGCCTTCTGTGGAATTTGTATTTCTTATTTGTTACACATCTGTTTTAATGATTAATTATATACATTTGAAAGAATGCAGGTCAACATGCAATATATCCCATTGATTGGTATACAATGGGACAGACCTTCGTTTGATTGATTGATTGATTGATTGATTGAAAACTTTATTAACAGATTGCAGAATGGGTACAATACAGTACAGCTCAATTACATACAATTGTTAAGGGGATGCGCACTTGCCTCACAGCCGACTGCACATAGAGATCAATATTATTAAATGTACAGCTCCGAGGACGGCTCGTTTAGGTGAAAATAAGGTTGTAGCTCATTGTCTACCTTACTACGATAGGAAAGAGGTGTCCTTTGTGTTTTAAAAACATTTCGCTTAAGAATTATTGGCCGCGGAAATTCAAATCTGTGAATTTCTTTCTAACTTTACCTAAGTCTCCCGATTGCGATGCAATAAAGCAAATCTTCATCACAAATCATATTCCGTATCATGACAGGCAGATATTATTGCTGGCGGACCTATTTCGGCCTGCGAGCCGCCTATTGCCACTGAACTAGGATATCTGTATAATGTGCGTTTAGACAACACTATTTGGGACAGACCATATTAGGCTTTTTCGTATTTCCGTTTGGAACGAAAAACTAACTATCAAAACGTACACGGTATTTCGGGGTTTTTTCTTTGTTTTTTCGTATTTCCATTTGAAACGAAAGACTACTATCAAAACATACACGCACGGACCGTCACCCCGCAATAGCACCACGCATAACACTATACATTATCGATAGACCTTCGCCCTGTGGCGGCCCGTAGTATATCAGTGCATCACTGTGCTACTGTACAGATAAGCACTCGCAGCACACACTCCCCAGTCTGCAAACACTGGTCATATAATACAATCGAAATTCTTAGAACTTAAGTGGGGCCCACACTTTGCAAAGAAAAGTCTCTATAGCTAAGCCGGCATTACCAAAATAATAAAAGTTAGAGCGCCCTGTCGTGGCTCGGGAACGTAGTGGCCCAAAACGGGACAGCCCCTTCACTCTTAGCGAGCATGCTACAAAATAAATAGTCAATACTCCGCATCGCTGTAGGCGCGAAATGTAGTTTTACTCGACTCGCCCTTGAACGAGAGTCTATAGTCTGAGTGCTGGTTAGCCCTGCATAGCAATTGTCTGGAGTTATTTGGCCGTAAAAGGTCCCGGGAACCCGTCACCTGTGATACCAAGAAGGTAGAGCTGGTCTGGCAGTCGGTCGATAGCCTGTAGCGATGCTGTAGACGTCCAGTAGAACCTCTCAGGGCTGAGTCCTTCCGCTGTCGTATCGGCGACGCGAGGAGCTAAGCTAAAATGCTAGTGCACTACACGTTAGCTAAGCTAATAGCCAAGTTAGCTAACCTAACTCTCCGACTATATGTGCTAATACACAAAACTCCACGTTCGTCTTCACAGTCCATCTGCCAAACGTCCTCTTCGTCTTTGGCATACCCTAATCACTATACTTGTTATGTATAAGCTTACGGCACGCATCGTTACTTCTTCTGCTCCGGTGCATAATTGGTATTATGTTTCAACAAGTAGAATGCTCATGGCCGACACGTCCACTCGCCTCCGTGGATAACGCCGAAGAGACCCTGCACCTGTGGCTCCTCCTGGATACCGGTTCTCTTCGCATCTCTCTACCAGGCCGACGCCAACCAGCTCCCCCTAGTGTTAGTCCTCCACGATGCCCCGCCGGGCCCAAGAGCAACAGTTAATTGAAACAGTTATATTGAACACAGTCAGACACATTCACGTGTCTACATTTCCCCCTTCTTTAAACTTGCCAAGTCCCAAGGCAAGTTACACAACCCCCCCGTTTAGCAGAGTTATTAAATCAGACATCGCATACGCTTACACAGTCCTCAGACAAACAATGTTGCACAACCCATGTTCACACAGTTAACTCCGACTCCAACCTTACTCTGAGCCCGACACTCGCTTGGCTAAGGCATGCAAACACTGTTCACAGAACACACTTTTTAGTACATAGTCGTGACGATACCTGGCGGGCAAACGAACCCTAGTACTCCTCTGTGGCCGGAGCGGTCCGACCTCCCCCCTTCAGACCCTGTGTCTGAATCGTCCGTACCCACGACAGGTTGTCGGCAACGGGCTCGTCCTCGCTCTGTAAGTCCGAACACACGCCTTCCCCTGCCCTATGCAGGATCCCTGTAGCAACACGAGGAGATGTAGGAGGGGTGAAGTAACCAAGGTGAGAATCATCAGACTCGGAAGAGCTCTGTGAATGTTCATGAGTCCTCCGGGGGACCCGCATGCGTTTCCTCCCACCTCCGGCAGTCCCGTTGGTGCATGTCCTGGGGGCCTGAGTCTTAGGGCACACGTCTCGAGCCGGGACACACCGTTTACACTGTTGCACCCAGCCATTCACCTCTGCTGCCATCCCTGTCCAGTAACAGCCCTGCCTCATTAAACCTAGTGTCCCGCGTTTGCCAAAATGTCCCCCATGATCGTGTTGAGTCTCGTAGATGTGACGCCGCAGCGTCCACGGCACCACCAACTGCAGTTTCTCTTCTCCATCTCGAGGGTCACTAACGCGCCTGAATAGCACCTCGTTCTGCAGACAGAACTGTTCCCACTGCCCATAGAACTTACGCAGGAGCGGGCTCAACTCTTGCAGTTGCACTCTGGTGGGGCAGATCCCCTTTATCACTGCCTCTCGCACAGGCCCCACCTCTGGATCTTCCACTTGGAGTTGTCTCAGTTCACCCTAGCTATATCCGCTGTCCCCCCCCTTGGCCACGGTCGGCTTTGTGGTGATAGCTCGAGCCTCTGTCGGTTCTTCCCTTTTCCAAGGCACCAGAACCTCTGGTCCTGGTCTCATCGGGATGCGGGACAGGGCATCATCGCTTCCGTCAAGCCGGCCGCATTGCTAGCTAATCATACGACATGCCCCCCCACCTCCATCTTCCGATCTTCGGCCGGTGGTCGCCATGTCTGACGAGCCACCGGCCGCTGTGTAGATGGCGCCCTGTATTTGCATGGGAGAAACCTCGAGGCCCAGTGCTTCCGACTGCCGTGATTCACCCTTCGCGTATGGGCACTCGCGACTGATATGTCCTGGCTGCTGACAAGTGTAGCAGACCAGCTCCTACGGGTTAATCTGCGTGAATCGCGGGGTGCGCCTCCATGCCGCACCCTAGCAAATCGGTCAGACTCCTCACCGTCAGGCTCTCTCTGTTGCATGGCCCGGTATAGCTGTTCCTGCCGTGTCGTTAGCTGTCGAATGGACTCCAGTAGAGCTTGTAAGATCGGTGGAGGGATGTTATCTTCTGCAGCAGCAGCATTCACTACCCCCCGGCCGGAGCTCTGGGGAGAGGCAGTGGATAGGACCTCCTCTTCCTCTGACCAGTCGATCACCGCTAACATTAGTATGATAAACGTCAGACCAGGCTTCTCTTTTAGGTGTTGTTTCATCTCTCATCGCAGTGAGTCGTCTCTTAGACCCAGGACAAACTGCTCCTGCAGCCGGGTTGTGGCATCAGGAACCCAAGTCGGTTCCCGCTGCTTCAGGCGTCTGAGCATCTCGTGTAGGTCATATGCATATTGCCTGATGGTCTCACCTGCCGCTTGTCTGCGATCGTAAAACTCCCTCAGGCGAACACTGACCGGGACCTTGTCTCCATAAGCTTCTGCTAGTATCTCAAACACAGCCGTTGGGCGGGTGTCTGTCTTATCCAGCATAAGCCTCACCGTCTGTTTGGCCTCGCCGTTCAGGTGTAGTTTCAATAATTCCACTTGGTCCTCCTCTGGCACTCGGCTAACTCTGAAGTGGGACTTCATCGTGACAATCCAGTCCTCGACCACTGGCTCCCCCTCTTCTTTTCCCCCACTGAACTCGCCGCACTGTCGGTCCCGTTGGACATACACAGTCGAGGGAGTCACTTGGGGCACACTGGGGCTTTTCTCGAGGATGGCCTTGACCAAGGAAAGTGCTTCTCTCTGGTCTCTCCAGGACTGCTCCATGAGCACCGTCTGTCGGTCCATATGGGCTGCTTGGTCGAGGTATTTGCCTTTTAGGGCCTCGAAACCTTCGGTCAAGTCTTTCATGGTGCCCGCCCCCTCTTCCTTCACCTTGGGTGAAGTCTGCTGGGCACTCAGTTGCTCCAGGAGCCAGGAGCGCCGCCTGATCCATATACTTCTCCTGGAGCGCTGCATACTTCGACCACCATCTCCTGCATGGCGTGGGTCTGTTCTTCGGTAATTTCTGGTCTCTCAACAGGTCGCTAAAAGGAATCTGGTTTGGATTTTGATCCTGTTCGTGACGCCAAATGTAGCGGGGTGGATAACCTCCGCTTAGTAAGGGTGAGATTATACGAACAGCGGATACCAGAGACACGGAGGAGCTAAGTCCCACCGTACCCCCAACTGTGGTGGCCGTGTGGTTAGACGTAAGGGGTAGGGATGAAGTAGGCAGGGCCTTAGGATTTACTAACCTAGGAACAGGTACAATAGTCATGCAGGATGTTATAATGACAAATACTAATCAGTACCCTGTACCCCCCTTAACAACTGCGTCCGGTCTAACAAGCGGCGTACCCCCTCACACCCGGTGAAAGTAGTGATCAATAGCCTTCCCCAAAATAGTACCTTATCTTCATGCAGTTGAAGACCTGAAATCAGTGTATTTCCCCCTGTTAACGTTAGGAGACAGGTTATACATTGACACTTCGCAGAAACACACACAACACAGTGGATCCAATTATCACAGTCCGGTTTACTGTAAATTGCAAATGAACCGTCGCATAAACACCTCCTCACAACATGGCTACACAATACACAGCCTCTTCCTGTTCGGTAAGGAAAGAAAACACTACGCCACCTTTATACCTGTACAGTGGACGTTCCCTTTAAGGCATCCCGGCAATAGCACCACGCATAACACTATACATTATCGATAGACCTTCGCCCTGTGGCGGCCCATAGTATTTCAGTGCACCACTGTAAGCACTGTAAGCACTCGCAGCACACACTCCCCAGTCTGCAAACACTGATCATATAACACAATTGAAATTCCCAGAACTTAAGTGGGGCCCACACTTTGCAAAGAAAAGTCTCTATAGCTAAGCCGGCATTACCAAAATAATAAACGTTGGAGCGCCCTGTCGTGGCTCAGGAACGTAGTGGCCCAAAACGGGACAGCCCCTTCACTCTTAGCAAGCATGCTACAAAATAAATAGTCAATACTCCACAGCGCTGTAGGCGCAAAATGTACTTTTACTCGACTCGCCCTTGAACGAGAGTCTATAGTCTGAGTGCTGGTTAGCCCTGCATAGCAATTGTCTGGAGTTATTTGGCCGTAAAAGGTCCCGGGAACCCGTCACCTGTGATACCAAGAAGGTAGAGCTGGTCTGGCAGTCGGTCGATAGCTTGTAGCGATGCTGTAGACGTCCAGTAGAACCTCTCTGGGCTGAGTCCTTCCGTTGTCGTATCGGCGACGCGAGGAGCTAAGCTAAAATGCTAGTGCACTACACGTTAGCTAAGCTAATAGCCAAGTTGGCTAACCTGACCCGCCGACTATACGTGCTAATTCGCAAAACTCCACGTTCGTCTTCACAGTCCATCTGCCAAACGTCCTCTTCGTCTTTGGCGTACCCTAATCACTATACTTGTTATGTATAACATACACATGTTCCCAGTATACACATGTTCCCAGCCTTCCCAGAGACAGTCGCATTTCTCTCCTCTCCCCAGGCTCCTCAAGGCCGTTCCTACCGCCGCCTCTACTGCCTCCACTGGCTCCTCTACTGCTGTGCTTTGTGCCGGTTGTCGGACTATACTCAAATCAACTCGAAATGGATCTAATCAGTGGATTGCATATTTTCGTCACGGAAGCAGAATAAGGCTAACCCTCTCTGCCTCTGCGACATTTCAATCGGGCTACCAACTCGTGGACATTTGGATTATCGAAGCTTTTGGGATTGCAATAAGAATATTTTGGATCTGTTTACCGTGCACAGGACCCACCAAAATGAACTGATTAAGAGACTTGGACACTTGGACTAATGCATTCAGTCATTTGGACGGAGTTGTTAAAACTCACTCCACTCAAACCAATAGAGTTATAATTCACTCTACTCAAAATCAAATTTAAATCGACGTGACTGGGGAAATGTCAGTCAGCCAAAACTAATTCCTGGACGACTCCAAGGTCAAACTGAGGGCTGCTGGAGTCGAAGGCCCTCTTGGAGATAAGAGTGGCATGCGGATCCCCCACCCCCCAGCCCCCCCCCCAGCCCCCCCCCCCCGGGTGCTCCGCGCCAAACATGGCAGCGGTAATACGCATACGTCTGTCTCAAAGAGTCCTGCATGTATAACAAATGCGCATGTTGGTGAATTTATGACTGTGTGCCATTATTACTATCAATGTAATAATTGTGGAATATTACTATAATGAGCTGTATGTGTATGAACCAAGCATCCTTTGTGAAGCACTTTGGTTGACAAGTGTCATGTTTAAATGTGCTATATAAATAAATTTGATTGATTGATTGATTGATTGATTGATTGATTGATATAAGCTTATGGCACGCAGCGTTACTTCTTCTGCGCCGGTGCACAATTGGTATTTCACGTGTTTCAACAGGTAGAATGCTCGTGGCCGACACTCGCCTCCATGGATAACGCCGAAGAGACCCTGCACATGTGGCTCCTCCTGGATACCGGTTCTCTTCGCATCTCTCTACCGACTACCAGACCGACGCCAACCAGCTCCCCCTAGTGTTAGTCCTCCACAATGCCCCGCCGGGCCCAAGAGCAAGGGGTCATTGAAACAGTTATAATGAACACAGTCAGACACATTCACGTGTCTACATTAACATGAACCATCGGTGGAAGACTATAAACATCATGCCGCCTAGGCCAAGGTCTACCTGGGGCAGGAGAAGCCACTGCCTGTGAGAATCAACAGGCTTAATAACACCCTGAGTCTTCATATGGTCAGACGCCCCCGGTGGCACGACTCTCCTCCTCGTCGAGCTCTGGAAACTGTGGATCACCGTGGGCTGGCCCGGTGACTAACGCACTTTACATTCCAGAGAGGGCGGTGAGGGGTTACCGTCGTCGGCCAAGCATAACGCACCTCCACTTAGGCTTTGGAGAGTTTCAGAAAAACGAGATTTCCATTTTCGAATTAAAAAGAATGTGCGTTTATAAGCAATTAAAAAACGATTCATCATGCTCCGCTTAAAGGTGTCTAACCGCAGTCATACAGTCACTTTTGCCGGCTGCAGTGGAACTTCTAAATCGGCCAAAAAAAAGCCAACTTTTTACTCCCCTCCTGGAAGGAATTGGAGGACGGGAGGATGCAGTTGCCTTGCGCAATATTTCAGGGCTCCCCCGCAGGTCGGACCATGGGGCCCCGCCCCCTCCCCTAAATCAATAATAGAGTGACATGGGACATGGGACATCGCGGCCACTTAAATTATTTAATTTTTTTAATGTTTATCTTTTCAGGCATCTTTTGTAAACAGTAAGGTCAGTAGGAACTTTCGGTATAAAGATACATCTGATTTAAACAGTAGGGTCAGTAGGAACTGTATGTATAATATACATCTGATTTAAACATCATTGACAAATACAAACAAGTGGCTGTGTATTTTTTTGTAACATGAAGGTATATTGTAGAACGTTATAGCCTATCATCATTGGAGTTCACACAACGGAATGGTTCACATATAACGTTCTGTATAAAAGAAAAGTAGCCTACAGAAAAACAAACAAACAAAACACATCCTATAGGCTACATAGTATAGGATGCAATCAGGAGCTGCTTTCTATTGTAGTAGGCCTATTATTTTATACGAGCGCGTCTCCTGGCATTGTTTTTCTTTCTTTATTTTTTTATTTTTTTAAATTATATTATTTGTTTGCCATTCACTAGGGAACAAGTGTCCCTTAAAAAGGACATACAATGTATTAACCTATGCACACACCCCTTCATAAAAGTCAAGGGATACTTACATTGCAGATACCTTAAACATGCCTTCATTTCAGTCAGGGGTTAAACACCTTAATCAGTAGCCTAATGGCAGGCTAAATGAAGGGGTTGTTTTAATGGTTTATAAGGGTAAAATGTATCTGTGCATAGATAAAAGTTTTTGCACAATGTGTCGCATGGCAGGTGTGTGGGCTTGATTGGCACCTGATTGGTATCTTGAAGTAGGCTTTTGTCTACTTCTGAAGATTGCTTCTTGAGATATCTGAGAACAGTTTCTAGGTTTTTATCTCCCTGTAGTTATTTTGTTTCCCGTCTTTTCAGCTACTAGGCAATGGTAGTTGTTCACTTATATGTTTAGTTTGAAAGTTGTAGGTAACACTGGGCTACACTACCAGAGACTATCAGCACTGTAGGACGTAGTCGGGAGTCTACAGTGCATCTGCTGTTGGATAATGGTGTCACACAGTCAGCTCTGAGTAATGACGATACTGCAGAAGAAACATTGCTGAGTTTTCAAGATCAAGTCAAGTCAAGTGTTCCCCTTTGCAGAATTAACAAAGGAATAAAGTAAATTGACAAAAGATTAAGTAAACTAGAAAGACACTTGCACAACCAGCTGATTATAAGAGTCTAGGTGAGGCTCAGACAAAGCCCTACCACAGCTGATTACAAGTGAATACTTAAAGTGGGTGTAGTTCCCCTGTAATTCAGACTCAAAGCGATCCTAATGTAGGGTAAAGAGTCTACCAGCACAGCCTACACGCACCTCTTTATATTATGTGGGGGAGGAGTGGCACTGTAAGCCACTTGTGACGGACCCGCTTGTGACTGGTCTGCTTGTGACTGACCCGCTTGTGACTGGTCTGCTTGTGACTGACCCGCTTGTGACTGGCCCACTTGTGACTGACCCGCTTGTGACTGGTCTGCTTGTGACTGGTCCACGTGTGACTGACGTACTTGTGACTGGCCCACTTGTGACTGGTCCACTTGTGACTGAACCGCTTGTGACTGACCTGCTTGTGAAGACCGCAGTCATTGCTCTCATGTGGAGCAATTAGCGAAAGAAGGTCCGTAAAATTATTGCAAGATGCCACAAAATGTATTGAGAGAGATAGCCCTGTTGTCGATACATCTCTGTGTAACAAGTGCCTTGTTGCCTTGTATGGATAATTACACCCCATCACAAAATACACTTTAATACATTCCACTAATAATCCTTAACGTTTTATTTTATTGCTTTGTTTTTATACGTTGTTTAATACGGCAGTGTCTCCGTGGATTGAGACAGGTGAGGTCTTGCTCCATGTTCAATAATATATAGAATAGATAAAAGTTGTTAAATATTGTATATTATATTCCTAAACTGTGAAACGAGTTTGTAATGTAACTCATGTTGATAATGTGTACCTGTGCAGCTGTTTTGATAAATGAACTTTGAACTTGATAAATGCACTTTATTAGCTAGCATGTAGGGGGTTCCCACACAGCACATGTGCTAATAACATGCTAATGGCTGTCACGTCTTTTCTCAATCGCAGCTCGTGCTGCAGACGCCATGACTGTGTCCCTAATGCTTCTGCATTTTGTGCCTTTGTAACCTAACAGGCTGAAAATAAATACAACCAACAGTCTCCCTGTCTGTCATCTTTAACACAACACTGTCTAATTACACCACTCACATCTGCACCAAAACCACAAAGACAAATACTGTGTTGTCGATACATCTCTGCACCAAAACCACAAAGACAAATACTGTGTTGTCGATACATCTCTGCACCAAAACCACAAAGAAGCACTTCATGTCTACCCTTTTCCCCCTTCATTTCAACATTTGCTTCCAGAACAAGTCTCTCAAAGCTATAGATACAGTAAGAGAAAACATCTGGAGCTGCTCCACTGACAATGGATAAGACTGAGACCAAATGTGTGGACATTGAGACAGAACCCAGTGTGATGTTGCCTGGTGGTTGGAGAGACTATCCTTTATGTGGAAGGTCACATGTTTAATCCTCTCCTCTACTCCTCTGTCTTCCTCTCCTTTCCTTTCCTCAGGGGTTCGGTGTGGTAATGGTGATAAAAAGCCTGTTGATAACAATCAAACAGCCAACCATTAATTCTAGAGCTGGAAAAGGTTGTGTGTTCTCTCCCATGTTCACCACCAACCTCCCTCCTTCTCTTCCTGATCTCTCTCTCTCTCTCTAAAAATGTAAATGTCTCTCTATCTCTCTCCCACTCTCTCTCTCTCTCTCTCTCTCTCTCTCTCTCTCTCTCTCTCTCTCTCTCTCTCTCTCTCTCTCTCTCTCTCTCTCTCTCTCTCTCTCTCTCTCTCTCTCTCCCTGATCTCTCTCTCACTCTCTCATCTTTATGTGTGTGTTATACATTGCACTCTTGGCTGAGTCTGATTGCGATGCTCTCATGTTTAATCAGCAGTCATCTCTTTTTCAAGGTGAATCTTTCACTATCATACTCAATTGTGTGTGTGTGTGTGTGTGTGTGTGTGTGTGTGTGTGTGTGTGTGTGTGTGTGTGTGTGTGTGTGTGTGTGTGTGTGTGTGTGTGTGTGTGTGCGCATGCACATGTATGATGTTATTGAGTTTAAGGTGAAGATCTTTGTGTGTATAAACAATATCTGAAATGAAGAAAAAAAAGCCTAAACTTCTTACTGTCCTATCCTACCATGCACTCCTCCTACTATACTAATATGTCTTATGTATATGCACTCAACAGTGCAGCACCCAAGTTTCAGCACTGTTTGATCATTGTTACTATGAAAGAGTACCCTTCCCGCTGACTTCGTCGTACAGCACTTGTAAGTCGCTTTGGATAAAAGCGTCAGCTACTGTAAATGACAATGTAAATGTAATGTGTATAGTGTTTGTGTTCCTGCATGTGCATTTATTATGATTGTTGGCAGTGTTTTCTTTTTTGTATAATATGTGTGTGTGTGTTGTGTTTGTGCTGGATCATTTATGTTCCAGATACACAAATTCATTGACTTTTTGGATCATTTTCCGATTGATTGTTATGTTTATTGATGAGTTATCTTACCTGCGGACATAGCTGTGGATATATAAATTGTTGCAGTTTATTTGAGTTGGTTATTGCTATATTGTCGGCATAACTGCCACACTAGGTGGGAAAGCAGGAGCAATAGTGTGAGGGTAGGATGGAACTGTGTGAGGCAGATCACTGGGTCTGTCAACTGGCCTTGGTCAAGAATGAATGAGGGGAGATGCCTATGCATTGAACTGTGGGTTTGAGGGAGGGAATTGGAGGAACGAAGGTGTAAAATGTGAACATTAACTGTGATGGAGGCAAGATGATGAATAGAGAATAATGGATGGGTCATTAAACCCATACTGTGCAGTGCAGAGGGGGAGGAGAGAGAGGGGGAAGCAGGGCTTGAAGCCTCATAGCCAAGGTTTGGGCAGCCTGTGAAGCGGGAGTGTGGGACTTGTTAGCAAGGCCAGATTAAGAATTCAGAGGCCTCTGGGCCAGACTCTTGTGGAGGCCCCCACACACACATACACGTGCATGCACGCACAGTGGCGTTTTTATATAAAACATTGGTGGGGCAGCCACTAACCAAGGCTACATACCAGGCAAACTACAGTAATCAAGATGACAGTAATCGTTGTTCACAAATTTCGCACCACATATCAGGCATAAGCTACAGGTAAGCCTGCATTGTTAGTCGTGAAAGCAAATTAATCTGTCCACGCTGAATTAAACCCTCTATTTTCCTCAGTCTTTCCTTTTTTTGGATTTATCCATGGTTAGCTTACATGGTTAGCTTACTGGGGGGTCGGAAACTCAAGATTAGCCACTTGCAGACGGCAGGGAGAGGCACGGGGTGTGACATACTTTATATTTTAGTTGATGAAATACTTTAGTTGGTGAAATATTTTTTCATTTCAGTGTCACAGTATGACATCGATCTCCAAAATACATTAAAAAAAAAGTAAAAAAAAATATACATATATATTTTTATCTTTTTTTTTAGGCCCCTCGTCACTAGAGGCCCACGGGCCGCGGCCCAAACGGCCCGGTCGTTAATCCGGCCCTGCTTGTTAGGCCCCCGAGCCGAGGGGTGGTTTGCGCCTGCGAGACATGGTGTGACACTGGCTCTGTCTGGAATACGCTGGTGCCAGAGTGGTGCGAGGCTGCGGAGTGGATACGCTGGTACACTTTGAATTGAAAATGGGGGACCCTGATGTAAACAAGACGAAAGTCTTTCTCTGGTCTGCATCCCCTTAACAATTGTGTGTCTTGAGCCGTACTGTATTGTACCCATTCTGCAATCTGTTCAATAAAGTTTTCATTCATTCATTCATTCATTGTGCCAGAGTGATGCGAGGCTGGGGAGTGGAATACGCTGGTGCCAGAGTGGTTTGATTATGGTATAATTAATGTATAATTACGTTCTCTCTCCATTCTTTATTTATTCTATCTCTCACTCCCTGACTCTTTCCTAGAGTGGAGAGGAGAGGAGACATGAAGACATACATGGACCTGGAGGAGAGAGGAGAGGAGAGGAGACATGAAGACATACATGGACCTGGAGGAGAGAGGAGAGGAGAGGAGACATGAAGACATACATGGACCTGGAGGAGAGAGGAGAGGAGAGGAGACATGAAGACATACATGACCTGGAGGAGAGAGGAGAGGAGAGGAGACATGAAGACATACATGGACCTGGAGGAGAGAGGAGAGGAGAGGAGACATGAAGACATACATGGACCTGGAGGAGAGAGGAGAGGAGAGGAGACATGAAGACATACATGGACCTGGAGGAGAGAGGAGAGGAGAGGAGACATGAAGACATACATGGACCTGGAGGAGAGAGGAGAGGAGAGGAGACATGAAGACATACATGGACCTGGAGGAGAGAGGAGAGGAGAGGAGACATGAAGACATACATGGACCTGGAGGAGAGAGGAGAGGAGAGGAGACATGAAGACATACATGGACCTGGAGGAGAGAGGAGAGGAGAGGAGACATGAAGACATACATGGACCTGGAGGAGAGAGGAGAGGAGACATGAAGACATACATGGACCTGGAGGAGAGAGGAGAGGAGACATGAAGACATACATGGACCTGGAGGAGAGAGGAGAGGAGACATGAAGACATACATGGACCTGGAGGAGAGAGGAGAGGAGAGGAGACATGAAGACATACATGGACCTGGAGGAGAGAGGAGAGGAGAGGAGAGGAGACATGAAGACATACATGGACCTGGAGGAGAGAGGAGAGGAGACATGAAGACATACATGGACCTGGAGGAGAGAGGAGAGGAGAGGAGACATGAAGACATACATGGACCTGGAGGAGAGAGGAGAGGAGACATGAAGACATACATGGACCTGGAGGAGAGAGGAGAGGAGAGAGACATGAAGACATACATGGACCTGGAGGAGAGAGGAGAGGAGACACGAAGATAAACATACAGTCACAATACATAGACACTCACCACTAAAAAAAAACACCAGCTTCGTTAAAACGACAGTAAAAAAAGAAGACACTATAAAAAACAGCAACTACATCAAAACTACAGTACTTAAAGCATGATATATTAAAATCCATGTGGAGCAATTCTATATGTATATAAATAATAAACAATAGTAAATTCAGGTGATATGTGTCCATCAGGTGGAAGGGGGGGTCTATTTTTAAGTAGTCCAAAGTCCTTGGGGGGGGGGGGGGGGGGGGCAGGTGTCACCCTGCAGCAGGGAGGGAGGGGGGGGGGGGGGGGGGGGGCTCTGGGATAATATAATATTTTAACAGTCTTCTAGACACTACAACTCATGCAGTCTGAAAATAGGGTGTGTGTCTCTTTAAGAACAAACAAGACTGTTACACTTCTATTGTAAATCATGTCAAGTTTTCAGCAACAAAACAGTTGACAGCTTTTGCAGGAATCTCAGTGAAAAACCGAGATACAAAGGCTGCAGTCTGTGAGCATCATCTTACTCTTGCTGTGTTCCTGAATTATCATTTTCCTAACAGCCAAGGAGGGATCCTTGATAGGAGGTAATCTATCAGAACTCTGTTGGCTACTTCCAGGGACATTGGAGACGGACAACTGCAGTCCAGGCATTCTGTAGTCGACATGTGTCAACAAATGTACATGTCTGTTTGAATTTATGTTGTGCCGTTGTTACTGTAAAAATGTAATGATTGTGATATGTTGTTGTTAATGAGACGATGAGCTGTATGTGTGTGTCACTGGAATTTCCCCATGGGGATCAATAAAGGAATATCTTATCTTATCTACCTCTTGGACATTGGAGAGAGACAACTGCAGTCCAGTACTCTTGGACATTGGAGAGAGACAACTGCAGTCCAGTACCTCTTGGACATTGGAGAGAGACAACTGTAGTCCAGTACCTCTTGGACATTGGAGAGAGACAACTGTGGTCCTCTACCTCTTGGACATTGGAGAGAGACAACTGTAGTCCAGTACCTCTTGGACATTGGAGAGAGACAACTGCAGTCCAGTACCTCTTGGACATTGGAGAGAGACAACTGCAGTCCACTACCTCTTGGACATTGGAGAGACAACTGCAGTCCACTACCTCTTGGACATTGGAGAGAGACAACTGCAGTCCACTACCTCTTGGACATTGGAGAGAGACAGCTGCAGTCCACTACCTCTTGGACATTGGAGAGAGACAACTGCAGTCCAGTACCTCTTGAACATTGGAGAGAGACAACTGCAGTCCACTACCTCTTGGACATTGGAGAGAGACAACTGCAGTCCACTACTTCTTGACATTGGAAAGAGACAACTGCAGTCCACTACCTCTTGGACATTGAGAGAGACAACTGCAGTCCACTACCTCTTGGACATTGGAGAGAGACAACTGCAGTCCACTACCTCTTGGACATTGGAGAGAGACAACTGTAGTCCACTACCTCTTGGACATTGGAGAGGAGCAGCTGGAGTCAAGCCAAGTATTATCCTAGTGCTTATTCTTTTACACCAAGAACTGAAACAATATTTTTGAGAGCTCTCTTTACACGGCCGGCCTACCCGTTCTTTCATCTGGCCATTCATCAGTCTTACCTTTTAAAGACTGAAACATCCATTAACGCTATCACTAGCTGTATTCTGTGACACTGCACACGGTCTACTGACAGGACACTGCATTTAACTATACTGTCTGATTGATTGATTGATTGATTGATTGAACATTTTATTAACAGATTGGAGAATGGGTACAATACAGTACAGCTCAATACACACAATTGTTAAGGGGGTGCAGACTAGAGAAAGACTTTCGTCTTGTTTACATCAGGGTCCCCCATTTCAATTCATCATACTGTGTACTGACAGTATACTACATCTAACCATACTGCACACTATTTACTAGTTAACCCATCTTTTGAGTTTGTTATCTGTAACGTCCCAGGGCGGCCCTGGCTGGGCCGGTTATGAGAGGAACAGTGAACATTTCCTCCCTCCTGACACTGGTCTCCTACCTCCTGACAGTGGTCTCCTACCTGGTCTCCTACCTCCCTCTAGTGGTCACCATCAGATGGGCCAGATGAGGCAAGCCACCATTTTGTGTTTCTTTAGAATAGTTGATTTAATTGCTTCATGTTTGTTGTCCTGGGTTTTTCCTTTCCTTGTTTAATGGGCATCCCCTTGTCTGGGTGTTGTTTGTGATATTGCCTTTGTTGTTGTTGTGTATTGATTTAGTCTAGTTGGTGTTTAATTGTTTCTGTGTTTTTGGACTGGCCTTGCCAGGTGTTGTCAATTATAATTAGCCTAGTATTTAAGTATGTCTTCTTCTCTGTTCTGTGTGGCGACATACCTCCAGTTTCCCCCGTTCCTGTCCACGTCATGTTGCACTGTGTTTTCATTCTGAGTAAGTGTTAGTGTTTTGTTGTTGCTGTTATTTTCCATA
Organism: Notolepis coatsorum; assembly: GCF_963971535.1. Classification (NCBI taxonomy): domain Eukaryota; kingdom Metazoa; phylum Chordata; class Actinopteri; order Aulopiformes; family Paralepididae; genus Notolepis; species Notolepis coatsorum. Next base: position 86,127,064 of record NC_140180.1, on the reverse strand, counting down.
TTCTCAAGTTCTGTTTCACTAGTACCAGCACTGCTGCACCGTTTATGTTCTTTTGTTATTTGTAGTTTAGCCTTGCTCTCTCGGTTCTAAAATAAATAGAACACCACTTCTTGTGAAGAGCAACCACCGTCTCCGTTCTCTGTCATTCTGTAGTTCTGGGGCTCCTCCATCCTTCTGCATATTGGGTTCTGTTCTCCCCCTAATCCTAACAGTTATCAATGGTAAATGGAAAATGAATGTCTACATTAAACAATGGTGAATAACTGTATCAGATAGCATCGCATTGCATCGAATCGTACCCCAGTGAATCACACCGAATCGTTCTGTATTAAAAATGTATCGTCCCTGAATCATATCGTACCCGATGTATGCGTCAGACCGTCTTATAAAGGGAGAGATGCACATTGCACACCCCTTGTATGTATGCAATCATACGCGTGTAGTATTTTGTTATGCAATGCATGTACAGCCTCTCTCTCTCACACACACACACACACACACACACACTTGGTGATTATTTTTTGTCAAATCAGTTGTGCAATAGTCACTTTTGGTGAGTTGTTTCTATACAATTCAGTTATATGACATTTAGGTATGACACAGGACTACACAAGCATTTTTAGTATATAAATGAGTCAACAGACTAAAGCAGGGAACCACAATATTTTGGATATGAATTATGCAGAATGTAATATCATAACTGTCTATTACTTTTCTTGCAATTGAGCCAATTTTCCTTAGGTACGGTTTTGAGGTGTGTGTTCAACAGAATATAGTATCAAAAACACATTCACAAAAAGTATGGGTTACTGAATGCTGAACTGCACTATTATAATCACTAAGCCAGACCTTACCTGTGTCCCTGTATCACTTGTCTCTGCTGCCCTTTGATAAAAGAAATTCCCTATGTCCATTTTCCTTTTTTTTTGGGCATATTTCAGTTAGTCACAGTAAAAGTCACCTAGTAAAAGTGAGATAATTGACAATATCAAAACATGCTAGGGCTGTACCGAATTGTTCGAAGCTTCGTTCATAATGTTGACATTCGAATTCTAAATCAACATAAAAAATTGTAAAAAAGAAAAAAATAATTTACATTTTTATTTGCCAAGGTATGGCGAGTGCCATACCTTGCCATACCAAATGGACGCCCCTGGGAGATAGAGAGACATTTAAATTTTTAGAGAGAGAGAGAGAGAGAGAGAGAGAGAGAGAGAGATCAGGAAGAGAAGGAGGGGAGGTTGGTGGTGAACATGGGAGAGAATGCACAACCTTTTCCAGCTCGAGGATTAATGGTTGGCTGTTTGATTGTTATCAACAGGCTTTTTATCACCATTACCACACCGAGCCCCTGAGGAAAAGAGAGGAGAGGAAGACAGAGGAGTAGAGGAGAGGATTAAACATGTGACCTTCCACATAAAGGATAGTCTTTCCAACCACCAGGCAACATCACACTGGGTTCTGTCTCAATGTCCACACATTTGGTCTTATCCATTGTCAGTGGAGCAGCTCCAGATGTTTTCTCTTACTGTATCTATAGCTTTGAGAGACTTGTTCTGGAAGAAAATGTTGAAATGAAGGGGGAAAAGGGTAGAAATATTCCGCCCTCAGTGTGTGTCTGTACACAAATCAACGGGTAGTGAACAAGAGTAAAGGAGATGCAGGAGCTGGAGCAAAGTTGAATGGGTCTCATTCACGAACGAATTTACAACACAAAATTTCCTCTTAGGCAGATTTCTGCCCATTTAAGACATATTAGGGCTGGTAGCGCGAGTCCCCAAATTGTCCTGAGATCAGATTTGAGCGTGGCTGAGAGCAGATTTAAGAGTGCTGAGGAGTGCTGATTGACTAATTGAAAATTGTATTAACTTGACAGACTGTGTTCTCATAGTGATTCCTTCATGTTAACGCTACAGGCCTCCTTGGAATTAATTACTTAATCATAATTAAAATAAATATGACAATATTTGTACGATAAGAAATTACGCATTTGATGTCGGAAAAATAAATAATATGGATTCATCTGATCACAGGGCAGCTGCTTAACCATATCTGAACCAGCTATTTTGGACAAATGTATAATTACTTTAATTACTCAGATATTCAAACACAATTATGCAATTATTGTGAAATGATTGAAAATAATAATGATTGAATGTGGAATTTGTATTTCTTATTTGTTACACATCTGTTTTAATGATTAATTATATACAATTGAAAGAATGCAGGTCAACATGCAATGTATCCCATGTACATGTCAAAATACTTCCCAAAGGTCAGTGAATACCACGATCACAACACCAGAGGGAGCTCCACAAATCATGTAAAACCCAGATTCGGCTCAAACAAGGGACTAAACACGTTTCGCAATTATGCCACATCAATGTGGAACGCCCTACCCAAAGCTGTAAAGGAATGTGAATCACTACCCACCTTCAAAAACACTCTCAAAGAACACCTACAGGAGACTGCAATTCGAAACTGGCCCCTACAAATGTCCTAACCCAGTTTTTTTTTTTTTTTTTTGGTCTTTTTCCCTCTCCATTTTCCTCCGATTTTCTCCCATCCCAATGTTAGTCGTATGCCAATTCCCAGTCCCTTCCTGGTCGCTGCGCTTTACCCCCCACAGTCAGATCATTTGGGAGAGTGGAGGCTACCACGTGCTTCCTCCGACACACGTCCAGCCAATCACCGCTTCTTTTCACCTGGCAGCGCGGATTCTCATTGAGAGGGCGTAGCGTGTGGGAGGACCACACTATCCCCCTCACGTCCAATCCGCGCTTAGCAGGCGCCCCGACCGAACTGTAGGAGTCGCTGTTTACAACGACCCGGACCCACCCCGCCAGCTTCTCCCACCCTCTGATACAGCCAATTGTATCAGTGCAGACGGCCAGCCAAGCTGGTGACAACCCCGGAGCTGTGAGCTGGATTCGAACAGGCGAACCAAGCTCACAGCTCCGGGGCTGGTGACGAACACAATCTCCGCTCGACCACCTAACCGCCTAGTCCTAACCCAGTTGTACAATAAAGACCAAGCATGGCTTTGTCAGTATTCCAATGTACAGTGCCCCCCCCCCCTACCCACCCCCCCCCACCTACAATGTACAGCCCCACCCAACCCCACCCCACCTACCCAAACTCCTCCAATGCACAGTTTCTATGTCAAATGTATATACACTCTTTTTCTGGATTTTTTTAGTATCACAAACAGTACTGTATTTGCAAATCTGGTATGTCATAAATGTATAGATGTAGCAGTACTGTCTATCTGTATGTCGTGTGTGTCATATGATGAATTGAAAATGGGGGACCCTGATGGAAACAAGACGAAAGTCTTTCTCAGGTCTGCATCCTCTTAACAATTGTATGTATTGAGCTGTACTGTACTGTACCCATTCTGCAATCTGTTAATACACTTTTCAATCAATCAATCAATTGGTATACAATGGGACAGACCTTTGTTTGATTGATTTGATTGATTGAAAACTTTATTAACAGATTGCAGAATGGGTACAGTACAGTACAGCTCAATTACATACAATTGTTAAGGGGATGCAGACCAGAGAAAGACTTTCGTCTTGTTTACATCAGGGTCCCCCATTTTCAATTCATCATATCATATATGACACACACGACATACAGATAGATAGACAGTACTGCTACATCTATACATTTATGACGATACCAGATTTGGAAATACAGTACTGTTTGTGATACAAAAAGTGTCCAGAAAAGAGTGTATATACATTTGACGTAGAAACTGTACATTGGTTTGAATTGGTTTGAAATAGTTTGAATTGTAAGGGTGTCAAATGAATTTCCTTTGATGGGAGTCCCAGTAAGAAAGCTCCCGGATCACCTTGAAAATGTCGCTTACCCCTACCCCTACCCTACCCCCCCCCCCCCCCCCCCCCCCCCATCAAAGGAAATTCATTTGACACCCTTACAATTCAAACTATTTGATAAACTTCTACTTTCAGCCCGGAAATGCATTCTGATAAACTGGATTAAGGATAAGCCCCCATCTATACGGTATAGAGAGATCTTCGGTGTGCTACCCCATGAAAGACTCTGTGCAATGCATAGAGGCAACAACGCTTCCTTTCAGGAGGTGTGGGCCCCACTATTAGACTATTTTCCTGCTGAAATTTCTCGGATCCTTCTAAACTTTCTAAAGGCCCAATGTCCCATTGTATGGACAGACCTAGGATAGAAAAAAATAAATATATGTATGTCTACATGTGAATGGGCTCGAGGCAAGTGCAATACTGTACAGTGCCTGTCTTGGTTTGCTTTCCTTTTTGCTTGTTTTTCTTTTTGTTTTGTTTTTGCTTGCTTATGGTGTGGATGATGGCATCTAGATGAACTGGAGGAACCCCCCCCCCCGTTGTCCCAATGTGTGTTTTTGTAATGTAAGTAACTGTACGTGAAAAATCTTAAAAAAAAAAAAAAAAAACTATAAACTATAAAGTAGTTCATTTTTGAAACCATGAACTTTAGTTCACATTTTTGAATTATGAACTATGAACTGAACTAGTTCATTTTAAAAATTGTGAACTGTGAACTGAACTAGTTCATGTAGAAAGTGAACTTTCCCAACACTGGTTATAACAACATGTATGTAATGTAAATATCTATATGGATATTAGTTTAAAGGACCCTGCGTGGGTGTTAAACTCAAAGTGACATTTTCTCTCCAGTCGCTGTAGAATCAGGGCCTGTGAGAGATATCGGAACCATAACAATAGATAAGGCAAGCCAGGCACAGAGCTCAGGGTCGGCATTCTTGAGATGGCACATGTCAGGGTCTGCCCATGACTTGGGAGTGATGGGGGCAGGGCAGAGCGAGAGCAGGAGAGAGAGAGAGCCGTTGCCTAGGTAATGAAAGTGAGATAACGAATCTGTCAGTAGACAGTGGTAGAAAGCGAGCAGGTCAGAAGAATTTTGGATAGAGACAGACTGACATCAAGCAGAGAGCTCTAGCCTCTTCTGAGGCTGGAGGATGGGGGCTAGAACGGACCATGAGGAGATAGGCCGCTAGCGGGAAGCTAGGAGAGATAGCACTTAGACAGAGAAAGATAGCTACAGGCTAACAGACAGGCTTCGGTACCACCAAAGCAATCGACAGACAATCTATTAATCTAGTTTATGAGACCACCAAAGACTTTCATTTTGTACGTGATGCTACAGTATGTTTATGGAAATAAACATCCTTCTTTAAAAGAGACGACGACTCCAGTTACATTATTTTGTCCGGATGCATTAACACTTTCCGTGCCAGCCATGCGGTGCCTAGGAACCCCGTTGCGTGCCACCGCTCTATTCAATGACAGAGCTCTCATATTTGCGAACGCATAAGCTATATCTTAAATTATGGCTAACATGGCCGTCGCTTATCAATGACTTGTTTGCAGTCAACATTGTCAAAACGGATTGTTTTTTAATCGGTTCATTTCCGTTTTATACCATTTTGAAAAACGCTAGTTTTTTGAAAGTTTTAGAAAAAAATTAAGATTCTGTGATAATCGCCCTTTACTGGAATACACTGGAATACACAAAACACATTGTCATTTTTCGGCCTATTTATGAATCGTTTTCAAATAAACACTAGATTATCGATAGTATATGTGTACTTATGCACGCTATAGAAGCGGGCTGAAAAATCGATTGCACACACACACACACACACATATGGCACACGCTGATATATAGGTGAAAATAGCTCTGATTATCTCAAGACTGGTAAAATAGATTCCTTACCTCAGACCAGATGTTCTCCAAAAAGATTATTCCAATTCCTGATCGCCATTCCAAATATCGATCGTGTTTATTGATCCAACGCTGGGTACTGGAAACACATATTCTCCGCTGTTCTGATGGTGGGCGATGACTGCAGTAGGCTCGGATTACATGCCTGACAAGTAAAATGTGGAAGCAGGACTTTTTTTTCTCCATGCGTTTCATTCAATCCAATCCAATGGGGTGCAGTACCATCCGGAGAGACGATAGGGGGTGGTATTTTGCCTGTTCGAGCTCAGACAGATCCCCACTGGTAACATGAGGCTAGATTGATGAAAAATTCATGGAAATGGATAATAAAAAAAATAACAATTAAAAACTAGATCTCTCGTCGGCTGGCACTCAACGGTTGGCATGAACTAATGAGAAATCTCGTCGTTGGCACTGAAAGTGTTAACGGAGCGAAACAGTGTGACAGCCAGTGCGTGGGAGGACTGAATTTTACCAAACGATTGCCTCATCATCATCAACAACTAAGACACAATGCAGAGACTTCACAGAAAGGCAGATCAAGGCTGATAAAGGCCAACAACACAGTACCCAGAATACTATGTATATGCTAAATGAGCTGGCAATTTGAGTTGTTTATTTTGCTCGTCACACATGTGCACCACACACACACACACACACACACACACACACACACACACACACACACACACACACACACACACACACACACACACACACACACACACACACACACACACACACACACACACACACACACACACACACACACACATATACACACACATTACTACTCATTCCACAATACCACTGCTCATTCCACAATACCTACTACTCATTCCACAATACCACTGCTCATTCCACAATACCTACTACTCATTCCACAATACTACTGCTCATTCCACAATACTATTACTCATTCCACAATACTATTACTCATTCCACAATACTACTACGCACTCGACAATACTACAACTCATTCCACAATACTACTACTCATTCCACAACACTACTACTCATTCCACAACACTATTACTCATTCCACAATACTACTACACACTCGATAATACTACAACTCATTCCACAATACTACTACTCATTCCACAACACTACTACTCATTCCACAACACTATTACTCATTCCACAATACTACTGCTCATTCCACAATACTACTACTCATTCCACAACACTATTAGTCATTCCACAATACTACTACACACTCGATAATACTACAACTCATTCCACAATACTACTACTCATTTCACAATACTACTACTCATGGGATTTGAGCCAAACTGGCCTTGGAACCATAAGACAGGAGTGTAGTTCAAGTTCAAGTTCTTTAATAGTTGTCATACAGAAGTACAGAATACTTTCATACAAAATGCTTCTTACTGTTACGCTCCAGAGACTGTGCAAGACAAGATAGTATCAAATAACATAATAACATAATATAGCATGAATAGATAGAGTGTATTATTATTATCTGTGACAAGCTCAGATAGACTGTGGCAGTACTACAGGGTTCACCACACTGATCCACATGTATCATTCGCCAAACCTATAGGCGCCAAATGGAAATCAGTAGGCCAATGGATACAAAAATGCAAGAAAGTGCAATGAGCCAAATGAGTATTGGGATTGGGTATCAAGGGAGGGACAGGGGGTCAAATACTCACCCTCCTGCAACACTTTTTGCCAACCAATGAAAACCACATTTGCAGCTAAACACTCTGTTCACTTCATTCAAAAAGAGAAAAAACCAACACAGAAATGAACAGACCCTTCAAAGAGCTCAGCCCACAGCTGCCTCACCACAATCAGCTGGCATACTGCCAACTCTGTGGGCGCAGGGGAAACATGATGTGGTCTTTGATGTGTTCAGCTCTACCAGTTGAAGTGGTGCCAAAATCTGCCCATCGACCGCGAAAAGCACAATATCCTTTCAAATGGGAAGCTGTTGACAGGACTATTTTCAACTCTCTGTTCGGAGTAGGTGTGATCATTCAACGCTGCCGACACTCATAATAACGATTAGGTCGTGTCGTGGAAAGTAGCTGAAGCTGAATAACTTATTTAATCAGAAGAGACCTGGTTAATACAGTTTATTAACTCAGTCAAAGTATCAATACAAAAATAGTCAGAGTTGGCTGGATAACTCTCAACGAGGTGACTAGCTAGGGCACCCGGAATGAAATAACCCCCACTGAATGAGGAATCTTTGGACACTGGACAACGTATGTTCATTTACCAGTTGGATATACTTTTCTACACTTTAAATCGACCATGTCTTCTGTTAAACCAGAATCCAGCACCACGCGTGCAGGACACAAAGCCTCTCAATTGATTGATCAGCCACCCTCACCGCACGCTGCTAACATGGACATGACTAACGTCTCTGATCTAGGGGCCTTACAATCTATGCTGAACTCGCTGAAGGAAGATATTTGTGGCAGAATTGACTCATTGGCAACTAACTTGAGAGCTGAAATCCAGGTGAAACAGAGTCCATTGTCTTCGGTTCAAAAAACAAACTCAGCAAGACCGACGGCTTCTCAGTTACAGTGGGTGACAATATTGTCACAAGTAGGGCTGCAACGATTAGTCGACATAATCGACGATTATGAAAAATCGTCGACGAGATATTGTTGCGTCGATTAGTCATTAATTTTTTTTTATTTTTTTTATTTTAATTTTTTTTTGCACTACCTATCTTTGTGAAAGTGGCTTCTTAGCTCTGGTCCAGCCAGCTGAAGACTTCTTAGCTTAACATAACAGACCGACAGTAAGTTTGGGGGAACTAATGGGATAACTGGGGATGTTGTTTGGTCCTGACAAGAGTCTCAAAGCAACTCTGAGGTCATGCTCAATGTCCAATCTGTTCCTCTGCTCTGTCTTCAGCTGGACCAGAGCTGAGAAGCCACTTTCACAAAGATAGGTAGTGAAAAAAAAAATTTAAAAAATTATATCTATCTATTTTTTATTTTTATTTTTTTAATATAATTGTTTTTCGATTAGTTGACTAAACGAAAAAATAATCGACAGATTAGTCGACTACCAAAATAGTCATTAGTTGCAGCCCTAGTCACAAGGAAAGATGAAATTACATAGCTACATAGCTACTGACATGATGGCGCCGCTCCGACCGGCTGCCTCTCTGTTCGCTCCGTCGAGACTGTGTTTACTTTTGTTAATATTTATAGTTTTTAGAGTTTTGTGCGTACCAACTGTTGGTGCATTTAATGTATATGACCGTCAGTCACTCATAGACATTGGATTACGGGAAACTTACCAACTGGATTACTCGCTGGATCAGCTTTCCGAACCGCATCAATGGCCTGAAGAAATTCTCCGGAGATTAGGACCAGATCCTTTGTTCCCAGAGCCCAGGAAAAGACGACGAGGAAAGAGGGCTGGGATCCGTAACAGGCTGAGATCCAGACGCCACCGTACACCACTGCCCAGTATATTGCTAGCCAATGTACAATCAATTGACAATAAACTGGATGACATCCGAGCAAGGATTCAATATCAAAGAGACGTTAGGGACTGCAATGTCCTCTGCTTCACCGAAACATGGCTCACACCGGAGGTTCCAGATCACGCAATTCAACCAGCGGATCACTTCTTTATCCATCGCAAGGATCGGTCATCAGAGTCCGGTAAACAACGTGGAGGAGGTATTGCCTTCATGTTTAACAAAAATTGGAGCGATCCAACGAACGTGAAGGAATTATCCAACCACTGCTCCCCAGAACTGGAATATATAACCATCAAGTGTCGTCCTTTCTTCCTCCCGAGGGAGTTAACGGCGATCGTCCTGATCGGAGTGTATATTCCACCGCAAGCCAGCAACAAGGTTGCGCTCTCCAGACTACACGACGAGGTAAATAGAATACAAGTGGCTAACGTTAACGCCGCCATTTTAGTACTGGGAGATTTCAATAGCGCCAATCTGAGAAAGGTATTGCCTGACTTCTATCAGCATGTGACTTGCAACACCAGAGGCGGTAACATCCTAGATCACTGTTACACGCAATTTAAAGGTGGCTACAAGGCTCATTCTGATAGTGGCTTTGGTAAATCAGATCACGCGTCCATTTTTCTTTCACCAAAGTACAAACAGAGAATTAAAAGTACTCCCGTAGTCTCGCGAGAGGTGCAGAAATGGGATCTGACGTCAGAAGAGACGATCCGGTCAGTGTTTCACTACACAGACTGGAATGTGTTCCGCGACACAGATAACATTAATGTCTACACGGAGACAGTGCTGGACTATGTTTGTACTAGGGTGAAAGAAACAATCCCCACTACCAAAATGAAAGTTTACCCAAATCAAAAACCCTGGGTAGACAAATCCGTCCGTGAAGCTCTGAGAGAGCGCACCAAAGCATACAATGACGGCCTAGTGGCAGGCAACATGAATGACCACAAGGTGGCGCGACACAACGTAAGGAGGACAGTGTCAGAGGCCAAACGGCGCTACAGGGATAAAATTTAACTCCAGTTTGAACAAGCTGACTCTAGAGCTATGTGGCAGGGGCTCAAAACGATGACAGACTACAAAGGCGCCTCCCTCAAACTGAACAGTGACATCTCCTTAGCAAACGACCTCAATACCTTCTATGCGAGGTTTGATGCTGGTAATAACAACACCAGCTCACAAGCCTCTGCAATGGGGGGGGGGGGGGGGTCGGCTGCTGATGGAGGCGCAGTGTTCAGGGTAACAGAGCATGAGGTGAGGCGGACCTTTAAAAAAGTGAATATCAGGAAGGCAGCAGGTCCGGACGGCATCCCCGGCCGCGTCCTAAAAGTCTGTGCCGACCAACTGGCCCCAGTATTCACTGACATATTTAACCTGTCCTTAGAACAGGCTGTCATCCCCACCTGCCTGAAGAAGTCCACTATTATCCCTGTACCCAAAAAATCCAAGCCTGCTTGCCTCAACGACTACCGCCCTGTAGCTCTCACCTCCATAGCCATGAAGTGCTTTGAGAAGCTAGTAAAGGGCTACATCTGCTCCTCCCTCCCCATCAACATGGACCCCCTGCAATTTGCATACCGCCCCAACAGGTCCACGGAGGACGCCATATCCCATGTGCTGCACACAGCAGCATCACACCTGGACAAGAGGCAGGGGAACTATGTGAGAATGCTATTCATCGACTACAGCTCGGCATTCAATACCATAGTCCCCTCCATACTCATAGCCAAGCTCAGGGACCTGGGCTTGGGCTATGACCTCTGCCAGTGGGTCTTGGACTTCCTGACTGGCAGACCCCAGGTGGTGAGAGCAGGCAACTGCACCTCCTCATCCATCACCCTCAACATAGGGGCCCCCCAGGGCTGTGTTCTGAGTCCCCTCCTCTACTCCCTGTACACACACGACTGTGTGGCTCAGCGGAGTAGCAATACAATCGTCAAATTTGCTGACGACACAGTGGTGGTGGGCCTGATCTCTGCCAACGACGAGAGGGCCTACCTGGAAGAGGTCAAGGTCCTGGCGGGATGGTGCCAGGAAAACAGCCTCTCCCTGAACGTCAGCAAAACAAAGGAGATGATTGTGGACTTCAGGAGGTCGGGGGTCAAGGACTACAGCCCCCTCAGCATCGACGGGGCACCGGTTGAGAGAGTCAACAGCTTCAAGTACCTCGGAGCCTACATATCCAAGGACTTGACATGGACCACACACATTAACAGTGTGGTGAAGAAGGCACGACAACGCCTCTACTTCCTCAGGCGCCTAAGGAAGTTCCAAGTCAGCCAGAAGATCCTTAAGAACTTCTACTCATGTACAATAGAGAGCATCTTGACCGGCAACATCACCTCCTGGTTTGGGAATAGCACTGCACAAGACCGAAGCAGACTACAAAGAGTGACACGTTCAGCCGAACGCACAATTGGAGGGGAGCTCCCCACCCTCCAGAACATTTACTACAAGCGTTGCAAGGGCAAGGCTAAGAGAATCATTAAAGACTCCAGTCACCCGAACAACTGCCTCTTTGAACTGCTGCGGTCAGGCAAGCGATACCGGAGTCTCAAGGCGAGCACAGAAAGACTCAGAAGTAGCTTCTATCCCCAGGCCATCAGGCTGCTAAACGAACAATGAATGAACACTACACAACAACAACCACCAAACGCACATAGCACACACATCCACACGCACACACTCACTTTAAACAAACACACTGTAGCACCCACTCCACACACTTTATAGCACACACCCACTTTAAACAAACACACTGTAGCACCCACTCCCCACACTTTATATTTATGGATGAAGGATTGCACTACAACTCGTACACCTTACTGTAAATTGTACCTAAAATTGTACCTCATCCCATTTCTGCTTTGCACTAGATAGTACTGTACATTAGTACACTGCATAGTATTGTGTATTGTATATTATATGGTAACTCAGAACATTGTACATATGTCTATACCGAACACTGTGACCTCATTTTCTTCTTCTAAATTCATGCTATATTATGTTATTATGTTATTTGATACTATCTTGTCTAGCACAGTCTCTGGAGCGTAACAGTAAGAAGCATTTTGTATGAAAGTATTCTGTACTTCTGTATGACAACTATTAAATAACTTGAACTTGAGCTAGGTTCCATCCTAGAGGCAAATCTTTCCTGTGACAAAATGGCATCCAATGTAATAAAAAAAGTCAACCAACGAACTAGATTCTTGTACCGGATCTCCTCTCTGGTAAACAAGATACCCTGAAGACTCTGGCAGGAGCACTCATTCAAGGGTACTACGACTATGCTTGCACCTCATGGTACCAAAGCACCTCAAAGGCTCTAAAAACTAAATTACAAACATCTCAAAACAAACTGGTCAGACTACTGCTTGACCTTACTCCTAGAACCCACCTCACCCCTGCCCACTTTGACAACCTAGGATGGCTTAGAGTAGACGACAGAGTACAGCAACTTGCAATGGGCCTGGTCTACAAGATACACTACACGACTAAGGTACCCATGTACATGTCAAAATACTTCCCAAAGGTCAGTGAATACCACAACCACAACACCAGAGGGAGCTCCACAAATGATGTTAAACCCAGATTCGGCTCAAACAAGGGACTAAACACGTTTCGCAATTATGCCACATCAATGTGGAACGCCCTACCCACAGCTGTAAAGGAATGTGAATCACTACCCACTTTCAAAACCACTCTCAAAGAGCACCTACGAGAGACTGCAATTCGAAACTGGCCCCTGTAAATGTCCTAACGCAACCCCCTCCAATGTACAACAGATGTCCTATTAAACCCAATAATACACAAGACCCTCTTCTTGGGACCAAGTAAGGTTTTGTCGATAATCCAATGTACAGTTACCCCCCCCATGTAGTTTCCCCCCCCCCCCCCACCCCACCTACCAACCTCCACCAACCTCCTCCAATGTACAGTTTCTTTGTCAAATGTATATACTCTCTTTTTTAGACTCTTCTTGTACAACAAACATTACTGTATTTGTAAATCTGGTATGTCATAAATGTATAGATGTAGCAGTACTATCTATCTGTATGTCATGTATGTCATATATGTTATGATGAATTGAAAATGGGGGACCCTGATGTAAAAAAGACGAAAGTCTTTCTCTGGTCTGCATCGCCTTAACAATGTGTGTATTGAGCTGTACTGTATTGTACCCATTCTGCAATCTGTTAATAACATTTTCAATCAATCAATCAATCAATCAATGAAGTGCGCACAGAGCTGGAGAATATTACAGAACCATTGCTTCTGAAAATAAATGATCAGTGGCAAACTGTTAACAGAATCAGGCTGTAGGGCGACAATAATGTGGTCAAGAGGCATGGTTTCTATCTTGAGCCTTAACTGGCGTGGTTTATTATTCACATGGCAGAGCAGTAACACTACAGGTCTTCTCTTACTGAGAGAATGGAGGAAAGAGAAAGAAGTTGGAGGAGACACCACTATTTATACTCGCCACCTGGCGGTGTTCCTGAGTGTCTCCGCCTAGAGCGCCAGTCAGTGATAAAAGTGTCTTTCAAGGATAAGTGAGCTCCTGCACTGATTATTATAGTTCAATATTCAATATTTGATCACCAAAACCCCCCAAAAAGCATAAAAAGGCCCACCCCCGCCCAAAAAGGCCCCCAAAAATAGCACAGACCCAGTGCCCTTTTCAGCCTTTGAGCTCAGTATATTGCGGTGTGTGATGATGACACAACACAAATAATTATTTGTATTTTCAGACTGTATAGGCACCGATACAGCCTGAAAATACAAATAATGATTACTCTTGTGTGTCGTGTCATTATCACAATATACTGAGCACACATTAGGAGTCTACACAACATATAATAGTTGTTTGTAGGTCGGAAATGATTGAATAGATTTACCAACAAAAAAGGTGTTTAACCTGCTCATACCTTATTAAAAGCGCAGGGCAAGAGCAGCACGAATAACTTGGTTCTGCATGTATCGTGCTTCCATTCAAACAGACGGCAACACACGTGACGTCAAGTCTCACTCGCGTGAGACTTCCTCTCTAAATACTCTTCATACCTGGCCAGGGTACTTCTGGGTCCTAGTGCCCCCCCATGTTACACTATATGTCATGCACATGTATTTTATATGTTAATAAAATTGCATTTATCTTTAGTCCTAATTCTGTCACTGTTTGATGTCACAAAGAAGGGTGTATCCGAAAGCTGTCTACAACATTTGTAACATGTGATGAAAAAGTAAACAAATAATTAACTGTATTAGACATGTGTTAATGATGAATAGGCTTCACTTCAGATTAGGGCACACAATAGCATCTGCAAATGATTTATAGATGTTTTATGAATGTCTTAACAAATCATTTGTTGAACATGAAAAATAAATGGAGATACAGTATAGTCATTTTTTCATATCCATTTTTCAAAGCATCTACACATGTGTTACTACACATTAAACAACAAAAAAACCCTGTTCATTTGTACTCACGTAAAAAATAAGACATAAGCCTTGGCCAATGCTAGAAACTAAGTTATACAAAATAGCGACCAAGACAATTTTCACACAGCACACCTCGTATTTCCAAATGCAGTGAAGTAACATATGTTTTGTTAAACCAAGACATCGTTATTAACCAAAAACATTCGGGAGGGGGAGGAAGGATGAGTGGGGCAATGTCCTACGGACACCTTACCTGCACCTCGTACGCAGGACGAAATGGCCGCAAACACAGGTTGGTCTACCACGTTGACGAGGCCTCTCACTGGCTGGGCCAGAAGCGGCGACGGCTGGAGCCTTGCTCCGGCGCAACGCCCCCCTCCTGCGGCCGGTCATGGCGCAGGCCCGACGACATCTTCTGCCAGAGATGACGCCGTAGTCAGAGTGCCAGGGGCTGCTACTTCCTCACGGCTAGCGCCAATGGTTGTATCACAAGCTAACAGCTTAACTCCAGGCTAACTGCTAGCATCAAGCTAACATTTCTAGCCGAGCGTAGCCACCAGCTAACGACGTAGCCTAACAGCTAACTGGCTAACAGTTCGCTTCTACCGGCTATTGATAGCCACTAGCTAGCGCAGTAGTAAGCTAAGCGGCTACTACTGAAGCTGTATAACGTGAGGAATAATGATACAGGCCAACGCTTCTGACAGCCTCTGTTTCTTCCTTTTTTTATCCGAAAGAAAAAAGGGAAAAAGGCAACACACGTCCCACTCACAGAACGGTGTTTACCAAACACAGCAGCATCGGCAGTAAGCCCTGTTGCACGCGGGTTGCAGCCGACTTGAGCTCGGAGATATTCTCATAATGAAACACCAAGCTCACATCCCTCGTGCCAGGTGTTTTCGTTTTGAAAAACGGGGCCAGCGCGGCAGCAGAGGGTATCCGTTTTCCAGAGACCCAGGGAATTGTACCGCAGACTCGGAATCACGGTCCCAGGAAAACAAAGCTACAACTTCACTGAGGAGGAGCACTGTGTTATCGTGGGCCATCAAACTAGAACCCCCTCCACGCCGCTAAGGGGCAACAAAGGGATTCTAGCCCGGAGCCGGCCTTACGCAAGTTGTACAGTTGTCCCCTCACAACTGACACACAGAGGCTTGCGTCGCAAAAACATCACCCGCCCAGGGAGACCGTCAGCTCTCACACAGCCGACCGCCTCCCGAGGCATAGTATCCAGCTGCAGAGCCGGAGACAATGCCGGTGGGGATTGCTCAGCGCCCCAATGCGAAGCGCCGGTGGAGGTCAGAATGATCATCATCTTCTAGACTCTCTGGTGGTGAAGACATTATCGCTTTACTTTCTCAAAAAATTGTGAGAGAGAAAACAAAGATACAATGTCAACGCAGCTCCTTCTTCTCCATCAAACTACTTTGGCACTAAACTTAAAGTGGTGTATACAGACACTTTCGGTGGTGAAAGTAGGGAAGGAGCTAATTGTGTGGCCACGACCCCGCTTATGTAAGGGCGGATGTGGTTGTGGCCAGGCGGAGGTGAATAGAGGTGTGTACATGTGAACGTTTTCTCAGTATTAGAATGGATTAAAGGGATAGTTCCAATAGAGCAGAGCGTAAAGCTATACGATCTATAACGGGATAAGGATAATAGCTGGCAGTGAATGAGTTAAGAACCATTTAAGTTTAACCACATTTTGCATAAAACGTCGATTGCATACCCACGTTTTCTTTTTTTTTGTTTTATTTTTTAATAATTTTTTAAACATAACATGAAATTAGATATACAAGCATTAATTAACAGTACACATCCAATGAAATCACCATTTAAATAAATGTAGTATACGAGATATACACCTAATACTTGCTATCTAATAACCTACATTATGCTCTCGCTCGCCCCCCCCCCCCCCCCCCCCCGGACCACCCACTTGGATAATCCATCCATTATCATTCGCTCCTAACCAGGCACTACAATTCATATGCTAGCTTTTATTCTCTCCACCACTTCTAACCACATTGCAATTTTGGTTTCACTGACACCTAAAATTCTTGCTGTAGATATGTAAGGGATAATGTATAGCTACGAGGTCATTGTCGCAAAATAATTGACGACACGTAGTTTAAAATACCGAGCCGCCTCGGCGAGGTGTTTTAAACGTCAGTGAAGGTCAATTATTTTGCGATGATGACCGAGTAAAGCTATACATTATCCCGCTTATTACATGGCTAACTTACTAACAATATACCTAATTCATTTGACAAATCGCAGTTCTGTGGCTCTGTCAGCCCAAATAAAGTGATTATTATTATCGCGGGCAGCCTCTGTTCTGGCTCCGCTGTAATCGTCACACACACTCCGCTGTCAGTGCAGCCGCGGCAGGTGTGTCTGATTTGCTGCACTGATGTGGGCTTGATTGCGAACAGCTGCGCACATCGGCCATTATTGTCCCACAGCGGTCATTATTGTGTAATAATGACCGCTGTCGGGGGGCTATTGACCAATCACAAGCAAGCATTTCGACGAATGTGAAAACGCCATGTAATAATTCTAGATAAATCACATCGAGATATGTAAGAACCCAAACCTTCAGACACATTTTTTCCGGTTGAAACCATCGTGATGCTATCAGCTTTTTAGCCGCTCTGATACCAGATAAAACCAATCTCTTTAGCTGTATAGGGACTGCAAACTCAAAAAACATCATTCAACAGCAATACAGAGGGGTGTACATGTATATTCAGAATTAAGAAATTTGATAATTGCTGGGTCACTTCTTTCCAGAATATCTTAACTGGTGGGCAATCCCAGTACATGTGCATAAATGTACCCTCATCCCCATTTGTACATAAGGAGCATCTGGAGTCTTGTTTAAGTCCCATTCTGTTCAATCTTATAGGAGTCAGGTATGTCCTATGAATATAGTTAAGATTAATTTGTTGATGGTCCGGGTTACGTGACGCAATTCGAACATTTGCCCAGACTTCTTGCCAATCAAAATTTATTTCCAGGTCTGGTATATCCCTCCTCCAGACTGAGTCTAGGGGGAGGATTCCATACGAGGACGTTACTAATTGATGATAAAAATCAGATACAAAACCTCTCGATGTCTCTCTTTCATAGAATAATTTGTGATATCTGTGGTGCTCAATTGGTATCCTTAATGGGACTCCATGAGCCTTCAAACATACCAATAACTGTGCGTAAAAATAATGTGTGGAACTGGTGAGATAAAATTTTGTATGTATGTCTTTATATCTACAAAAACCCTGTTTGTTGAAAACATCTCCTAATGTGTGTATGCCCTGCTTTTCCCATTTAGGGTATCTTATAGGTCGTTTTCCAATCAGGAGTGCATTGTTATTGAATAGGGGAGTATGACTATGCCATTTATGTAAGTTAGAATTTTTTTTTTGTGTTTCACGCCATATCCGGATCGCATGAGTAATAATGGGGCCAAATTTCAATTCGCATTGCTTAATTGATAATTTGGTGTATACTATGTCCTGCAGTCTATGTGGTGCTACTATATTTACTTCTAAGTTTCTCCAGGATACAGATGCTTGGGAATCAAACCAGGTTGTCAGTGGTCTTAAAGTGTACGCGTTAAAATAGTGGTAAAAATCTGGAAATGCCATACCTCCGTCGGCTTTGTTTCTCTGTGCGGTGGATCTTTTTATACGTGGAGGTTTGTTATTCCAAATAAATTTGTATGCGGTAGAGTGTAATTTTTTCCAGTAACCATCTGGAGGGGGTAACGGTAGTGTAGCAGAGCTAATGAAGTTGATTCTAGGTAGGACATCCATCTTAACTATTGATACCCGTGCCTGTACTGAGTTTTTATGTTTGGACCACCTGTCAAAGTCGTATTTGATCTTATCTTGGATTTTTATGTAATTGTACTTCACCGTTTGGCTTATAGTAGGGAATACTTCAACTCCTAAACTTCTGAAGTGTTTAACCATTGGTATTTCTTCTGGAAGGAGTATATTTTTTGCAGGGGCATTAAGTGGAAGGAAAGCCGACTTTGGCCAATTTATCCTAAATCCCGATAGATTGCCAAAGTCATCAATCAACTTGAGAAGATGAGGCATTGAGGTGTTAGGGTTTTGCATGAACAATATTATGTCGTCCGCATATAAACTAATTTGATGTTGTGTGCCCTTGATTGCGATTGGTTCTATGGATTGGGATTGTCTTATATATTGTGCTAAAGGCTCTAATGATAAAGCGAATAGTCCGGGGCTAAGAGGGCAACCCTGTCTAGAAGAGCGCGATACCGGAAAGATTTCGGAGGTGATTATACCTGTTGTAATCATGGCCGATGGGTCTTTGTATAATACTTTAATCATATCAATGAATCCTTTTCCTAACCCCATCCTTTCTAATACTGCCCATAGATAAGACCATTCCAACCTATCAAAGGCTTTCATCGCATCCAGGGACAGCATCGCCTTAGGTGTGGTGTCATCCTTGCTGGCATCTAGCACATGCAGTAACCGTCTTATATTATCCGTGATCAAGTGGCCTCTTATGAAGCCAGTCTGATCAGGATGAACTAAAGACGTCATATGCTTTTGAAGTCTAATGGCTAATACCTTGGAGTACAGCTTGATATCGGTTCCGAGGAGGCTTAAGGGTCTATAACTACCGCAATCGGTGGGGTCTTTGTCTTTTTTAAGGAGGACTGTTATGAGTGCAATATTGTCGTTCTTATGGAAGTTCCCCTCCTTGTTTGAATATAAAATCATATTAAGTAATAGGGGTCCAATTACATCCCAACATGAGAGGTACATTTCTGGTGGGATACCGTCTCTTCCAGGAGCCCTACCACTTTGCATTTCAGATATGGCCTCCCTAAGTTCATCTAGTGTGATGGGTGTTTCTAACTGTTTAGCGTCCTCCTCTGATAGTTTAGGAAGGTTAATTTGATTAAGATATGTGTCCATTTTGTTTTGATCGAAGGCCGTTTCTGATTTATACAAGTTGGAGTAGAACTCTTTGAATGTCTCATTGATTTTTTTAGGGTCTGTAACAAGTCCTTGCTGTGCCTTAATGGTAGTTATATCTGCAAATTTTGCGTTGACTCTTAACTGCATAGCTAGTAGGTGACTTGGTTTAGAACCATGAAAGTAATGCTGTTGTCTAGTGCTACGTATTTGAACTTCAGATTGTTGTTTATAAATGGCATTAATCTCTTTTTTTAACACATTAATTTGAGTTTCCAGTCGAACCGAGTAGTTGTATTGTAAAGAGAAAAATAACATAGAGTAAAGCGTTTCCAGCTCTGCCAGTTTTGAGCAACGATTCTTGCGTATTTTGGAGGAAAAGTACCCGGTAAAATCCTTGATCAATCCCTTTACCGACATCCATAATATTCTGGGGTCCTGTACCAATTTCGCATTCTCCAGTAGGAATACAGAAAGAGCTTCTTTGAATTGTGTAATGAATTCCTTGTTTTTCAGCAATATCGAGTTAAATCGCCATCTTGGGGCTCGGAATGACAGTATACCAAATGATCCTTTTAGGAGTAAATAACAGTGATCTGATAGTGCATTGGGTACCATTTCCACGTCATAGTTATCAAATAGTCTCGGGGATGCAAAAACATAATCTATTCTGGAAAGTGTGTTATGTCTTGCAGATCGACAAGAGTACTTTCGGGTCGTAGGGTTGAGTGATCGCCATAGATCATTTACACCTGTATTCTTAGACCAATCCTTTAACTCATTAGATGAATTTTTCTGGTTGTTGGAAAAGGTGGGATAAGATTTATCCATCCCAGGATCCCAAATGGCATTAAAATCCGTGCCAATTATAAATGAGTATAATTTTCCTATTCCTGTATACAATTTTAGCTATGGTTATCCGACCATCTGTATCAGACCATACTTCCTTCAATTCAATATTCAACTTTCGTTTCACGACTATAGCAACTCCACGGGATCTCGTTCCAAAGGAAGAGTAACTAATGTTATGATATATGTTGTCCGCTAACATAGCTTTGTCTTCCACTAAAATGTGTGTTTCGCTTAGAAGGGCCACGTCAACCTGTTTATTTTTCATCAGTGTGAGCACGCTTTTGCGTTTATGTTGATTATTTATTCCCCCAGTATTCCAGACAGTGGAGGTTTCTCTATGACAACACGTGAAATACAAATTCACTCATAATTCATAATTATTATTCATTTACATATACCTATATATATATATATTTTCTTTTTTTAATTATTATTATTATTTTTTATTATAAATGTTTTCCTCTGTAAAAAAAATTCAGTGATTTTTTTTTTTTTTTTAATGGCCAAAATTGACAGCTCTGAGCAGGCCTGCACTGCAGTATTGCCTGCAGTAATTATTCATGCAGAATACTTCACAGGTTGACCCATTGTTAAATAAATAATAAATAACAGCCAATCAAAATAGGCTATTAACTTCATCTAAGCACGGACTGTGCAGTTAAACTCTTGCCATTGAATGGAGGATTTAATGATTGACAGCCCTTGACATCCAATACACGGAGGTTGAATGATTGGCAGCCTTGCAAATCCAATCAGAGTCTGCCTGGTAAAATACATGCAGAACTGCAGCTGGGCTGGCGTCAGTGTTCTAGTCAAAGTTGTGTTCCATCATCTCATGTGTGCATTTTGCCTGAAGAAGAACATTAATTTAATTAAATATAATCATTCATATTTTAAGATCTTTATTCACTTGTTCACTTATTGTTGTGCACTGGATGATATATTTTTTTTTTATCTCAGTTGAAGACTAGTGTAGTTGTAGTTGACGTGAACGTGCCATCTTGGACAGTGAAGGCAAGCTAACTTGTAGCTAGTAGTTTACAGTACAGCTGTAACAACACACAGTAGGCTAAATTAAACTTTGCGCCAACATTAGGACCAAATTATAAACCAGCAACTGAGCAACATGAAGAAGTGGACTTATGCATCTGGATCAGAAAAAAGTAAGTTGTAGTGTTTGTAAAACGAAAGCCTGATTAGCCTGGATGCTAACGTAAGCTAACTGTTTCGAGAACAATATATACTTGTAGTAGACTTGATTAAGGGATTGCAACGTTGTTAACTTGGCTATGTCACATTATAAACACAATGTAATGTATCACATTGGCTGCTGGCTGCTAATGCAGCCTGCAGATAATATTTATGTGCACTGTGTGTTAGTGTAAATGAATGAATGTTGCCGCTAGCTTGTGGCTAGCTAGCGTTCTTTGCTAATGGCTAACGTTAGCTAGCCGAATTGTTTAGAGACTTGATTAAGGGATTGCAACGTTGTTAACTTGGCTATGTCACATTATAAACACAATGTAATGTATCACGTTGGCTGCTGGCTGCTAATGCAGCCTGCAGATAATATTTATGTGCACTGTGTGTTAGTGTAAATGAATTAATGTTGCCGCTAGCTTGTGGCTAGCTAGCGTTCTTTGCTAATGGCTAACGTTAGCTAGCCGAATTGTTTAGAGACTTGATTAAGGGATTGCAACGTTGTTAACTTGGCTATGTCACATTATAAACACAATGTAATGTATCACGTTGGCTGCTGGCTGCTAATGCAGCCTGCAGATAATATTTATGTGCACTGTGTGTTAGTGTAAATTAATTAATGATGCCGCTAGCTTGTGGCTAGGCTAGCGTTCTTTGCTAATGGCTAACGTTAGCTAGTCGAATTGTTTAGAGACTTGAATAAGGGAATGAAACGTTGTTAACTTGGCTATGTCACATATAAACACAATGTAATGTATCACGTTGGCTGCTGGCTGCTAATGCAGCCTGCAGATAATATTTATGTGCACTGTGTTAGTGGTGCTGCCTAAATGAATGAATGTTTGCCGCTAGCTTGTGGCTAGGCTAGTGTACGTTGCACTGATCAGATCTAGTGACTAGTGCCTCTGTGGAGGAGGAAGTAAACATTGCCAGGCATTCTGGTCATTGTAGTTCTCCCTCTTTTCATCGACAGTTAAGGGAGACATGACATGCTGGTTTGATGAAATGTATAGTGTAAATGAAATGAATAGTGTATGTATATTCAATAGTAGTTGTTGTGAAGGGCCAGATTAAACCGAATATATATATTTATTTATATATATATATTTAATTGTATTTGTATATTCTCTAATATTCCCTGATATCCCTTGTATATTCCTTGTACAATATGCATTGAATATCCATTCTAGCCTACTGAACATCCCATAATAGTCTCCATTCTACTATTGGTCGAGACCTTGGTGCCAGGCTGCCATACCCCTCAGACCCAGTTCAAACGTACCGCTCGACATGTACGAACAAGTCCTAGTTCCGCGTAGGAATTTGGCTACCGCACCACTAATGGGACTATTTGTTCATAGTGCGTATATATACTGCGCTACTAAAGTAGGACTTTCTTTTCAGTCCAGTTTCTTACCCTCCAATAGAGTCACAGACGTAAAGCCTCCCCGCGATGCCACGTGTGGGAGTAAGGCCAAGTTCGCCTACCATCGGTATTGAGACATCGTGTATATTAATATTTGAATAGTCATATTTGGCACTATATCGTCGAGTTGGACGTAGTCTATTAAGCTAATAATAGTCTGTTAATATATAGTGCTTCGTGCGGTGAGAATACTACCGTAGTCAGTACCCCATCGTTTCGGGCAGAGAACTGGCTGCTTACCCAGGGTGGTTGACCCTATGTGAAGCTGCACCCGAGGAGCCCCAGAGCCGACGAGCGAGTGGACCTGTATACCGGATTATTCTACCGACGACAGCCCGCCTTCCCAGGCACGGATTATGCTTTGGATACTGTGATTATTCTATGGATAAAGACCCCCGACACTACCGTGTGTTGGAACCCCCCCCCCTGGAGAGGAAGCAAGGTGAGGAGACGCTCTGCAAGACGAGGTCTCTCCACATCTCTCCCCCGTGGACCGGAGAGAGCCGGCCCACAAAGAGTCCACCTGCTTTCATCTGTGGTCCAAGGATCGCCGGCGCATTGAACGGCACTACAGTGGGTTCTCCTGGGATACCCTTGGCCGGACGAGGCAGCTGGATTCTACCCCCCCCCCCCCTCCTACTCCTGTCGGCTTACAATCGACCGGATTAACCCCCTCTAGTGTATCCAGCCTATAATCATTAAAGTATCATTGCTGTTATTCCTTAACTATTCCAGGTCGTATATTTACCACCTGCGCCTTCAGAGATTGGACATTATCTATTGATATACCGACGAATACTCCTTGCCATAAAAGTGCATACTATTTCAATTCATAAATGTAATTAAGTGATTAAGTGTTTAGTCTACACACCATCGCTGTGTAGGCAATAAAGACTTGTTTCTAATTCGTACATTTGTGTTGGATCCGTTTCATCTACGTGAGAGTGTTCATGATAATATATTTATGCCGTGTACTGGGTGGCCGAATATTAAGTACAAAGGTAGTGGTAGTAAGTATCATATCTAGTAATACAGTCAGGGAATTGTACCCCTCAGTTACAATTGGTCCTTCGAGCCGGAGGGTAATTAGTGTAATATTAATATAGTGTTATTAATATTGAAATGGCCTATTATGAACACTCCACGAAACGATCCTCCTAACCAACGCCCGCAGCGCGAACGACGGCTCCCTCAGTACTTAGAGGCTTACGCTGTCAGTCAACAACCTAGTCTTCTACTAACAGTAAACGCGGTAAAACTAGAAAGTAAAAGTATGTCTAACCCCAACGCCCAGACTACCCCGACCATAGAGGCCCCTACGGGCTCTAATGTAACTGACCAAGTTCACGGTGGGGACCAGTGGGAACCAGACATGACTTCACACCCCGCCAGTACTGAAGAAGTAGTCCCCGATGAGTCCCGGGAGGAATACAACGCTACCGAGAGAGAACTCGGCACGGAAGAAGACGGGGAGAGCACCGTGGAGATAGAGCTCCAAGGCTCCGCAAGGAGTACCCCGAGGGAAGGCTCCCCTATACAACCGCCTTCTCCCAGCGAGGCAGAGAGGACCCTACAGCAGGCCTTCCTCATCAGCCTGAACGCCGCTGCTGAACGCGACCGACTGCAGATCCAGCAGCGGAGCGAAGAAGAGCATATACGTCTAGAAATAAGACGCATTCAGATGGAAGAGAATGTGGCCCGAGACCGAGCAGACAGCCAGCGAGCAGCTGCTGGTGCTCTACGGGACGCAGAGCGCGACAGACAGCAAGCGCAACTAATAGAACAGCTGATCAGACGGACAACACCCTCTCCCTCCGCCAGAGGCTCCAGGAACTCGTCTAGACACACCTCCAGGGCGGCATCCCCTAGCCGAGTAAACAACCCTGAACTTGACCAACAGACGAGGTCTATACCCCCCACAGACCACCTCCCCCCACCGGTCCAAGCGAGACCTAGCAACCGGGAAGGAGCAGCATATCCTGTGGAGAGGCTAAACCAGAGACTACAAGCACTGGATGACCTAACTGAAGACGAAGAGGAAGAGGAGGAGAACCACGCCCGAAGACAGCACAGTACTCTACCGGACCAGGAGGTCCGGTACAGCCCAGGCTATACTCCCGCGGAGCTGCGCTACAGACCCCCGACTCTATACACGGGTGAGCACGACGCACGACCCGCACCGAGGAACAGCACCTGGACAAGCGGGCCATGGTACACTGCCGGTACCAGCCCATACCAAGAAGCGGGAGGAGACTCGCCTAGGAGGCCTCTCCCCCAACGCTCGCCGATGTATCCACAGTCAGCGTCATACATTGGCACGCCTATGGTACCCGACTTCACCCAAGAGAACCGGGCCCAGTATACAGAACTCCGCATGTGTCTGGAGACCATGTTGGTGGATGTATTGGATGAACGCCACAAATACGCCATCCTACTGCAGCACTTAAAGGTGCCCCGCGCACATAATATAGCGCTCGCCTACGCGACTTCCACCACCCCATACACAGCAGCGCTGGTAGCATTGGACCAGAGGTATGGGCGCATATGGGATTACGTGATCCAGGAGATCCGACACATCGACCGCTTACCCCCAGCAATAGACAATCGAGCACTGGACGACCTGTCCATCAGAGTGCAGTCCCTGGTAGGGATGTTGGGAGCGCAGAGAGAGAAGGGGAGGCATGAACTTTACGCCAACTCAAATGTGGAAAGGATCTTGGAGAAGCTGCCGCCCACTCGACAGGAGCGTTTTAGGCGGCAGAGAGACCACCGAGACCCGAATGGCCCCGAACCGAACCTCCTCGATCTAGCAGACTTCCTGGCGAGAGAAGTCAGCAGCCTACGGCTAGATACATTCGGACGGAGCACCCCTGGCTCCAGAGAAGGAACCAGACGACTAAATGATGGAAGAAGATCGGTGACTGTGATGCACCAATCGGAGTCAGTACCGAGCAGCAGGAGCCACAGTACCCCCTCCAGAACGGAGAAGTGGAAGATAGTGTGCCCCTACTGTGAGAAAGAACACTGGCTAGCGCAATGTGACTCCTTCCCCAAGCTGAACGCGGAGGAAGCAAGTCAATGGATAAAGTCCAACAAGCGCTGTTTTCGCTGTGCGCGCTCACACATGGCAGCCGAATGCCGCTTAAAGAAAAGGCTGCACCAAGTGCGATGGAGCCCATCTGGACATACTTCACGACAGTAACAGACGGCGCCCTTCACCCGCACCATCCAGCAGCAAAGCGAGCGTCATGTACATCGATCCCGCCAGCAGCAGTGGAGCCCGAGTACTCCTAAAAGTAGTGCGTGTGACACTAAGCTACCAGAATAAAGTCCTGGACACTTACGCCGTCCTCGATGACGGGTCAGAGAAGACCCTTCTGCTCGCCTCCGCTGCGGCCCAGCTAGGGCTGCGGGGAAGCGAAACCCAAATGACAATTCGGACAATAAGACGAGATTTGAAGACGATAAAGGGCGAGAATGTCTCATTCTCTATCGCAGCAAGCGGCCAGCCTGAGCGACAGTACCAGATTACAGACGCTTTCACCAGCCAAGAAATAGGACTGTCGCGGTACACATACCCCGTCGCCAAGCTGATGGAGAAATATGCACATCTGCGCAAGTTACCGATCCCGCTCATAGACAATGCTATGCCAACCCTGTTGATAGGCTCCGACCATGCAGACCTCATTGTCCCGATAGACCGGGTTCATACCGGACCCCGAGGCTGTCCTGCAGCAGTCGAGACCCGTTTGGGATGGACTCTCCAAGGCCCGCTCGCCAAATCTCTCAACCGAAGTACAGCCACTAGATGTCTCCACTCCCGAGTCACAGAGGGAGAAACCGCACTCCTGCAACACGTAGAGCGGCTATGGACCTTGGAACAAATGCCCTTTAAGAACGGAAAGAAAGACATTCGCTCTAAAGATGACATTTACGCCATTCACCTCCTCGAGACAGGGACCAAGAGAGTCCCGGTCAACGGCGTGTTGAGATACGCCACGCCACTCCTGCGGCGAGAAGGAATGCCTACTTTCCACGCCAAGACAGACGCCACAGAACGGTACCTGCTGAACACGGAGCGGCGCTTAGCCAAGAACCCCGCCCAAGAGAGTGTATACCGCGCTGAGATTGAGAAGCTCATCACAGCGGGACACGTCACAAAGATGGACATTAAAGAGGCTGACCAGACCACTGAATCGTGGTACGTGCCCCACCACAAGGTCCATCACAACGGTAAAGACCGCATAGTATTTAACTGCAGCTACCAGATCGGATCCCAAAATCTGAATAAAGAGTTACTGCCCGGTCCCACACTCGGCCCCTCCCTACTCGGCGTTCTACTCCGCTTCCGCCAGGAAAAGGTGGCCATCAGCGGGGACATTAAAGGAATGTTCCTGCAGGTGAGATTAGTAGAGGCGGACAAGCCCCTGTTACGGTTCCTATGGAGAGAGAAGCCAGGAGATGAGCACCCAGCCATCTACCAATGGGAAGTCCTCCCCTTCGGAACGACGTGCAGCCCCTGCTGTGCGACATTTGCACTACAGAAACATGTAGCAGAGGACCCAGCAGCGGACGAAGAGGTCCGACACAGCGTAAAGAACAGCTTCTACATAGACAACTGTCTACAAAGCCTTTCAACCCAGGAAGAAGCCGAGGCTCTCCTGATTAAACTCTGCGCCTCATTGATCAAAGGCGGCTTTGATCTCAGGCAGTGGGCCAGCAGCGATCCGCAAGTACTGCGCAGCCTCTCCTCCGAGGACAAGGCAGCCAGCAGCGAGACCTGGATGGCTACAATCCCGGGAGAAGCCCAGGAGATGACCCTGGGATTGGTGTGGCGATTCAAAACAGATTCGCTTCACTACAGACACAAGCCCCTGACTACGGAGCAGGGAAGGCCGGCGGCGGCGCCGACCACCAGACGGAGAGTGTACACAACACTCGCCCGACAATATGACCCGCTAGGATGTATTCTACCGTACACCACCAGGGCAAAAATGATTGTACGAGCATTGTGGGACAAGGACCAGGGCTGGGACGACCCCATTCCCGCACACCTTGCATCCACCTGGAGAGAGTGGGAGATGGAGCTCCACTCACTCCCAGGCGTTAATATGCGCCGAAGCTACTTCCCACCCACGGTGAGGCCAGAGACATGTAAAATGGACTTGCACGTCTTCAGTGACGCCTCAGAGGTCGCATACGGATCAGTAGCCTACTTGCGGGCCCAAGACCAAGGGGGAGAGATCTACACAGCATTTGTCCTCGCCCGCTCGAGAGTAGCCCCACGCAAGCAACAATCTATCCCACGTCTAGAGCTCTGCGCAGCCCTAGCCGGAGCGCACCTAGCCACGCTCATCCAACGTGAGCTCACCATACCGGTGTCTAGAACAATCCTGTGGTCAGATTCCACGACGGTACTCGCCTGGATCAAATCGGACTCATGCAAGTACAAAGTCTTCGTGGGAGTCAGAGTCACCGAGATTCAAGACTTAACCGAAGAGTTAACCGGAGAAACAGAGTGGCGCTACGTTGATACAAAACAGAACCCAGCTGACGTCATCACCCGGGGGATGCCCCTGGATGACCTCACCCGTCGCAATGTCTACAGTGACGGCCCCGCATTCCTAAGACTCCCGGAAGGACAGTGGCCCATGCCTATCCCGAGGGAAGCCAGTCCAGAGGAGGTGGAAATTAAGAAGTCTGTGTTCTGTGGATTGAGCACCGTAGCCTCCACCGACCCTAACATAAACGATTGCACGTCCATAGAGAGTGCACAACAAAGAACATTCCTGCGGTACCACCCGGAGTGCAAGTCCCCCGCTGATATGTCAGCAGCTAACTACGAGGAAGCAGAATTGCTTCTACTGCAGCGAGCCCAGAGAGACTCGTTCCCCGATGAATTGGCCTGTCTACAGGGAGGAAAGCCCGTCCCATCCGACAGCAGATTAATTCATCTGGCCCCCGAGAGCGACGCTCACACCCTCATCAGAGTGGGTGGTCGCCTACGCAGAGCCCCCAATCTACCGGATGACATTAAATACCCGATCGTATTGAACAGCCGACACAAGGTCACAGAGCTGATTATAAAGAAATACGATGAGGATGTACATCACGCAGGAGCAGAAAGAGTCTTCGCGGAAATCAGACGTCGTTACTGGATCCTACAAGGAAGAGAGGCGGTACGACGCTTCCAACGAACATGTCTAGACTGCCGCAAGTGGCGCGCGCAGCCCAGCATACCAAGGATGGCTGACCTTCCTCCATGTCGCCTCCGAATCGGTGACAAGCCATTCCACTCAACGGGTATGGACTGCTTTGGCCCGCTGCACATAAAGAAAGGAAGAGGAACCGAGAAGCGGTGGGGTATTGTATTCAAATGCATGACCACCAGAGCGATACACATCGAGCTTCTCCCGACCATGAGCACAGACTCATTCCTTGTGGCCTTCCGTAGATTCATATCACGGAAAGGAAGACCGTCTACCCTATTGTCCGATCATGGGACAAACTTTAAAGGCGGCGAAAGAGAGCTGAGAGAGAGCTTCCAAGCTATGGGCCCAGAACTTAAGACCCACCTCGCTCCAGCACAGGTTGATTTCCAATTCAACCCCCCAAACGCACCCCACTTCGGTGGCACTTGGGAACGAGAAGTGCGCTCCATAAAGACAGCCCTGTACGCAGTACTTGGGGCCCAGACTGTGGCAGAAGAAGTCCTAATGACAGTCCTCACGGAGATTGAGGGAGTACTTAACTCGAAGCCCCTCGGATATGTCTCCAGTGATGTGGCGGATATCGACCCAGTTACCCCCAACACACTCCTGATGGGGCGGCTAGATCCCACATTACCCCAGACAATGTACCGGCCTGAAGAAGCGAACGGCCGACGAATGTGGAGGTACAGCCAAGTATTAGCCGACAAGTTTTGGAACAGTTTCCTACTGCACTACCTACCGTCTCTACAGACCCGCCAGAAGTGGGTAAAGGAGAGAGACAATTTGACAGAAGGAACAGTCGTCATGATTATTGATCAATCACTGCCCAGAGCTATGTGGCCGGCCGGCCGCGTAAGCAAAGTGATCACCGGTGCCGACGGCAAGGTCCGAGCAGCTGAAGTGCTCGTCCAGGGTCGCACTTACACCCGTCCCGTGGCAAGGCTCATAGAACTGCCTCGACTCCCAGACACAATCGATGATGACCATGACCCTACAACCCTATGACTTTGTGAAGTTGACTGACCCCTACAGCAAACCCTTATGTGTAAATAGACAACGCGATTAATCTGTCTCCGTTTAACTGATTAGGTCCGGGACCTATTCAGGGGGTGGCTGTTGTGAAGGGCCAGATTAAACCGAATATATATATTTATTTATATATATATATTTAATTGTATTTGTATATTCTCTAATATTCCCTGATATCCCTTGTATTCCTTGTACAATATGCATTGAATATCCATTCTAGCCTACTGAACATCCCATAATAGTCTCCATTCTACTATTGGTCGAGACCTTGGTGCCAGGCTGCCATACCCCTCAGACCCAGTTCAAACGTACCGCTCGACATGTACGAACAAGTCCTAGTTCCGCGTAGGAATTTGGCTACCGCACCACTAATGGGACTA
Organism: Notolepis coatsorum; assembly: GCF_963971535.1. Classification (NCBI taxonomy): domain Eukaryota; kingdom Metazoa; phylum Chordata; class Actinopteri; order Aulopiformes; family Paralepididae; genus Notolepis; species Notolepis coatsorum. The sequence continues at coordinate 86,096,309 of NC_140180.1, read as the reverse complement.
TTTGTTCATAGTGCGTATATATACTGCGCTACTAAAGTAGGACTTTCTTTTCAGTCCAGTTTCTTACCCTCCAATAGAGTCACAGACGTAAAGCCTCCCCGCGATGCCACGTGTGGGAGTAAGGCCAAGTTCGCCTACCATCGGTATTGAGACATCGTGTATATTAATATTTGAATAGTCATATTTGGCACTATATCGTCGAGTTGGACGTAGTCTATTAAGCTAATAATAGTCTGTTAATATATAGTGCTTCGTGCGGTGAGAATACTACCGTAGTCAGTACCCCATCGTTTCGGGCAGAGAACTGGCTGCTTACCCAGGGTGGTTGACCCTATGTGAAGCTGCACCCGAGGAGCCCCAGAGCCGACGAGCGAGTGGACCTGTATACCGGATTATTCTACCGACGACAGCCCGCCTTCCCAGGCACGGATTATGCTTTGGATACTGTGATTATTCTATGGATAAAGACCCCCGACACTACCGTGTGTTGGAACCCCCCCCCCCTGGAGAGGAAGCAAGGTGAGGAGACGCTCTGCAAGACGAGGTCTCTCCACATCTCTCCCCCGTGGACCGGAGAGAGCCGGCCCACAAAGAGTCCACCTGCTTTCATCTGTGGTCCAAGGATCGCCGGCGCATTGAACGGCACTACAGTGAGTTCTCCTGGGATACCCTTGGCCGGACGAGGCAGCTGGATTCTACCCCCCCCCCCCCCTCCTACTCCTGTCGGCTTACAATCGACCGGATTAACCCCCTCTAGTGTATCCAGCCTATAATCATTAAAGTATCATTGCTGTTATTCCTTAACTATTCCAGGTCGTATATTTACCACCTGCGCCTTCAGAGATTGGACATTATCTATTGATATACCGACGAATACTCCTTGCCATAAAAGTGCATACTATTTCAATTCATAAATGTAATTAAGTGATTAAGTGTTTAGTCTACACACCATCGCTGTGTAGGCAATAAAGACTTGTTTCTAATTCGTACATTTGTGTTGGATCCGTTTCATCTACGTGAGAGTGTTCATGATAATATATTTATGCCGTGTACTGGGTGGCCGAATATTAAGTACAAAGGTAGTGGTAGTAAGTATCATATCTAGTAATACAGTCAGGGAATTGTACCCCTCAGTTACAGTAGTATTGATAGTATATTAGCCACTGTATACTGTACATGGTCTGCTTGGTTGAATCGGGCCGCCGAGCCATGGTCTACTTGGTTTGATCGGGCCGCCGAGCCATGGTCTGCTTGGTTTGATCGGGCCGCCGAGCCATGGTCTGCTTGGTTTGATTTATGGGAGTGGTCTGCCCTGCGGGGGGGCCCCGACATATTGCGCAACACCACTGCATACCATTGACTCAGAAAGGTCTGTTTTATTGAAATCGTCACAACAGTATAGTTTGTTTATACTTCAGAAGGATGATATTTAAACATGGTCCCCAAAATTAATGGAAGCGAATGAGGAGCCTGACACCTGGGAGAAATGGGGGTGTTGCAGCGTTGGGGATGTTTAAAAAATATAATTTAATATATAATATAATAATTTGTGCTTCACCTAAAAATTTGGTCAGCAGCCTCCACTATTCAAACTAGCCATAATCTATACATGTTGTTGTGTAATTGTTGGTAATGCTTCTGGAGTGCGAATTCACAATGGATATACATCCAACTATTGAGGTCCCGTTGAGAGCCGAGCTTAAAAACATACATATACAAATAACCACGCTTTTAACGATTTTACCGCTTCTCTGTCTCAGAAAACCAACTCAAGTAAGATGTCATTCTTTTCAGAATTTCATTGGCTAAACAAACGGTCAATCATTTTCAGCATCAGTGGTGATTTGTCCGGTCATTGAGAGGCAAAACCGGAGGTGGTCCCTTTTAAAAAAATGCAGCTCATTGTCTGTTTGGTTTTATAACCCGAGATTGGAAGCATGCAATAGGTGTGTCAATCAAACGGCAGCCATTTCAGCTTTCAACCGATTAATTGGTTGATAGACATTAACACAGTGTGTAAATATGATCATCATCATTAGGTGGCTTCTTCGTTCCGAAAGTTGCCTATCACTCTCCAACCCATTCTGTCCCCACTTCTTCTCTCCAACTCCGTGACTCCGCCTCTCACTCCACTCCAATCACAGACATCGTCTACCCAGCCTCTTCTTGGTCTTCCACTTCCTCTCTTTCCATCCACCTTCCCCATCACCACCTTCTTGAACATCTCCCCGCTGGATCCTCTCAGAACATGCCCGCACAACTCCATCTTTCTCTTTTTCAACCTCTCCAGCAGCTGTCCCCCTTGCATATCCGCTCTTCTCAGTACCTCCTCATTCTTGATCTTATCCTTCCATGTTATCTTCAGCATCTTCCTCAGTGTCCACATTTCAAAAGAGTCTATCATCCTCTTTGCCTCTTCATCCAGCGTCCATGCTTCTGCATGATGCTACACAAAAACTAATAATGCATCAAAGTCAATATTTTGGCTAATCCTTGACATATCCAAATCCTATAGCAACCCAACATTTGTTTTATTTTTTCATAAATAACAACAGTGACATCAAGTAAACAAACCGGCATTTAAAGGGTTAAAATATTGCCACCTAGCGATATTGCCACCTAGCAGGATCTGGTCGGTATTGCACTCTCAGGGTCTCAGTATGGCTTTTAACTAGGGATGTCCGATATTATCGGCCTACCGATATTATCGCCCGATATCGGCATTAAAATGTGATATCGGAAAATATCTGTATCGGTTTTCAATTTTTTATTTATTTTTATTTTAATTTAAAAAAAAATTAACATTTCTATAACCTTTATTTACCCAGGCAAGCAAGTAAGAACAAATTCAGATTTTATTTATTGTCAAAAGTATGCATAATGTTGTGTTAATTCCACAACAAGAGATATGTAATGTTAATTACCTGAAATTATTCCATTTTTTGGGGAGGGAAACCCTGCATATATCGATATCGGTTGATATCGGTTGATATCGGTATCGGAAATTAAGAGTTGGACAATATCGGTATATCGGTATCGGTAAAAAAGCCCCATCCCTACTTTTAACTCATTCACTGCCAATGACAAATTTACTCATTATTGGCCGCTAATCGTTGGACGCCAACAACAAGTACACTCGTTATTTGATCGTTATTTCTTTTATTCGCTATTTCCATTCATTATCCATCAAGGAAGGCTGGTGTTACCATAGGGAATGAGTCTGAGATTGCAAAAGTCCAATACCGCCACCTGGTGGTATGCAGCCGGTGTTGCACTTCCTTTGAGACTCTGTGTATGGGGCTGTACGTTGATGAAATGCCTCCAGGCGGACTTTTCTAGTAACCTGAACCACAGGCTTCACCCGATCGCATTGAATCATTTTCAGGACCTCCAATTCATTATGCTGTGGTGGGTTATGTTGTGGGCCAAATGTACATACAATCTACCAGATGGCAATCAAATAATTGGAATATTCTTTTTGGAATCCCACCGGCCACCGGTAAGAGCAATTTAACGTACATTTCAGCTTGATTGTGCCTTGTTTTCATAGCCATCGCCCTGATCAGCTTACGTTGTTGTACTAACGAATGCCGTTATTGACAATCAATTAATCAGCAACGACCCCCCCCCCCCCCCCCCTTTCATGCATTCATGATGGAACATTATTAATATACCGATCATATGCATTTGAATTTTTTATTATAGCGTGTATAGGGACGAAATGCCAATGGATTAAGTATAATATACATCGCGGGCTATTACTAGCCTCCCAGGAATTACCCTAAACCGCTCTAAAACCATACTTATATTCACCACGGTATAAAACGGGAATGTATGGATGGAAAAATTATTTCTTTTTCACATCTTGAACGATAGATAATCGATGTCAAATGGGCCATAGTATTGCATCCATAGCCATAATATAGAATATAGACTATATTCTATATTATGGCTATGGATGCAATACTATGGTTATATTATATAGTTATAGCCCTGCAAACAAGGTGACCGACTCCATTGGTTTAAAGCGTGGCAGCACACCCGTTTCCAGCGTGGCAGAAAAAGAGTTAACGGTAACATAGAGGTCCGTGAGACTGCATAGAATATTAAAATCGATTGGCAAGCAAACATGTATATATACGTGAATGGCGGAGATTGAGTTAATGCTAGTAAAACTAAATATGCTGATTTCTAGAACCAGAAACATTGAATATGATGGTTTACACATATCTACTGTAAGTGGTTCTAGCATTGAGAGAGTCACTGAATATAAATATCTAAAAATGTATATATAAATATAGTGTGTGGCTTGATGAGAAATGTACATTTATGTGGACATGTGGACAACCTTGCCTCCAGACATAAAATGTGCTTCCTATACAGAAACAGAACAAGCTTTCCTTTGATTAGTAGGAAGAGAGTTATCGAAGCAGTTTTCTTATCAGTCCTGGACTATGGTGATGTAATTTATAGACATGCTGCGGCCTCAACCCTTAAAATCATTGGACTCTGTATATCACTCTGCCCTCAGATTCATCACTGTGTCCTTTATGAGAAGGTTGGTTGGTCCTCGCTGATGGAGATTTGTTAATTTTGAGGGCCCTCATGGTAAGCTACCTCCTTATACTACATCATTATTGGAATGGAATTTTGGTAGGGGAGAGTGGGGCAAGTTTACCCAGTGGGTAAGTTGAACCACCCTTTGTGTCTAGCCAACGGTAAACATTTGTTGTCATGTGACCATAGTTTCAGTTAGCACCAGTGTTGGGACTAACGCGTTACAAACGCGTTACAGTAACGAAGTTACTTTTGGCGATAACTAGTACTCTAACGCATTACTTTTGAAATTCAGTAACGCTACTTACGTTACTGAATGGTTCGTCACTGCGTTATTTGCGTTATATACGGCGTAGATTGATAGCGAGCGGTAGTGATTATTATTATTATTATTATTATTATTATTATTATTATTATTATTATTATTATTATTATTATTATTATTATAATTATTATTATTATTATTATTATTATTATTAGTGTGGGTGACCTGGCGAAGCCAGGTTGCCACCCACACTATACATATCCATACTCTTTTTATTATTTATTTATTCCACCGATTTTGCAAACACTTTGCAACACGTAAGCGTTCGCGCCCCATACACGTGAAAGGTATCAAAACGAGCGGCTTGCCTATGGCAACACCGGTCTCCGAACTCGTAAAGTTTCACCGCACCGTCTGGCTACGAATCGACTTTAAACGGTAAAATATCGGTCCCATTGGGAATGCATTGCATTTTAGAGTGTAGCAGCTGAAATAATCTTTTTCCCCCTACCTTGGGTGAATTGCGAGTGTGATCTCAATTTTGGACGTAGAAATAAAACAAACACATCAAAACGATGACACGGCTGTCAACCCGCTCACAAAAGAAAAATAAATGGAATTGGACATTTCTATCTCAACTGACGACCATGTGGGTGACCTGGCGAAGCCAGGTTGCCACCCACACTATACATATCCATACTCTTTTTATTATTTATTTATTCCACCGATTTTGCAAACACTTTGCAACACGTAAGCGTTCGCGCCCCATACACGTGAAAGGTATCAAAACGAGCGGCTTGCCTATGGCAACACCGGTCTCCGAACTCGTAAAGTTTCACCGCACCGTCTGGCTACGAATCGACTTTAAACGGTAAAATATCGGTCCCATTGGGAATGCATTGCATTTTAGAGTGTAGCAGCTGAAATAATCTTTTTCCCCCTACCTTGGGTGAATTGCGAGTGTGATCTCAATTTTGGACGTAGAAATAAAACAAACACATCAAAACGATGACACGGCTGTCAACCCGCTCACAAAAGAAAAATAAATGGAATTGGACATTTCTATCTCAACTGACGACCATTTGTTTGAAGGTTCTCCTCCCCATTGACCGCCATGCAATCGCACTCTAGAAATCACATTTTTCACACTATTTTTTAGCCTTCTGTTCCGATCGCCGAAGGAGTGCCACAATATCGCACGAATGTCACAATATCGCGCACAACCCTTCGCCTACTCGTTGTAGTGCTCATGTGCGCGTCACAACGCTTCATCTCTTATAGTTTTCTTTTAATCAATGTGACAATGCAGTCATGCATCTGCCTCCATAGAAATGCATTAGATAGAAAATATGCAAGTCATAGTGATTGCTTCACCTGTGTGGCTCATGGCTCACTCATGATTGGTTCAGCTGTGTGGCTCGTGGCTGAGCTGCCAATGACATCATCCACTTAACCCATCATTGGCCATCACTGTGTTGCACTACTGAATTGCTGACAGCGCCCTCTGTCTTGTGGGTTGTGTCATTGTACTCGGTGTAATAGTGTAATAGTGTGTAATAGTGTAATAGTGTAATAGTGTGTAATAGTGTAATTGTGTAATAGTGTAATAGTGTGTAATAGTGTAATAGTGTAATAGTGTAATAGTGTGTAATTGTGTAATAGTGTAATAGTGTGTAATAGTGTAATAGTGTAATAGTGTAATAGTGTGTAATAGTGTAATAGTGTAATAGTGTGTAATAGTGTAATAGTGTGTAATAGTGTAATAGTGTAATAGTGTGTAATAGTGTAATAGTGTAATAGTGTGTAATAGTGTGTAATAGTGTAATAGTGTGTAATAGTGTAATAGTGTGTAATAGTGTAATAGTGTAATAGTGTGTAATAGTGTAATAGTGTGTAATAGTGTAATAGTGTAATAGTGTGTAATAGTGTAATAGTGTGTAATAGTGTAATAGTGTGTAATAGTGTAATAGTGTGTAATAGTGTAATAGTGTAATAGTGTGTAATAGTGTAATAGTGTAATAGTGTGTAATAGTGTAATAGTGTAATAGTGTGTAATAGTGTAATATTGTGTAATAGTGTAATAGCGTAATAGTGTGTAATAGTGTAATAGTGTGTAATAGTGTAATATTGTGTAATAGTGTAATAGTGTAATAGTGTGTAATAGTGTAATAGTGTCTAATAGTGTAATAGTGTGTAATAGTGTAATAGTGTGTAATAGTGTAATAGTGTAATAGTGTGTAATAGTGTAATAGTGTAATAGTGTGTAATAGTGTAATAGTGTGTAATAGTGTAATAGTGTAATAGTGTAATAGTGTAATAGTGTATAATAGTGTAATAGTGTAATAGTGTGTAATAGTGTAATAGTGTGTAATAGTGTAATAGTGTAATAGTGTAATAGTGTAATAGTGTGTAATAGTGTGTAATAGTGTAATAGTGTAATAGTGTGTAATAGTGTGTAATAGTGTAATAGTGTAATAGTGTAATAGTGTGTAATAGTGTGTAATAGTGTGTAATAGTGTAATAGTGTGTAATAGTGTGTAATAGTGTAATAGTGTAATAGTGTGTAATAGTGTAATAGTGTGTAATAGTGTAATAGTGTAATAGTGTGTAATAGTGTAATAGTGTGTAATAGTGTAATAGTGTGTAATAGTGTAATAGTGTGTAATAGTGTAATAGTGTAATAGTGTGTAATAGTGTAATAGTGTAATAGTGTAATAGTGTATAATAGTGTAATAGTGTAATAGTGTGTAATAGTGTAATAGTGTAATAGTTTGTAATAGTGTAATAGTGTAATAGTGTGTAATAGTGTAATATTGTGTAATAGTGTGTAATAGTGTAATAGTGTGTAATAGTGTAATAGTGTGTAATAGTGTAATAGTGTGTAATAGTGTAATAGTGTGTAATAGTGTAATAGTGTGTAATAGTGTAATAGTGTGTAATAGTGTGTAATAGTGTAATAGTGTGTAATAGTGTGTAATAGTGTAATAGTTTGTAATAGTGTGTAATAGTGTGTAATAGTGTAATAGTGTGTAATAGTGTAATAGTGCAATAGTGTGTAATAGTGTAATAGTGTGTAATAGTGTAATAGTGTAATAGTGTGTAATAGTGTAATAGTGTAATAGTGTGTAATAGTGTAATAGTGTAATAGTGTGTAATAGTGTAATAGTGTGTAATAGTGTGTAATAGTGTGTAATAGTGTAATATTGTGTAATAGTGTAATAGTGTAATAGTGTTGCGGGTTGTGTCATTGCACTCAGTAGGGATATCCTCTTTGATTGGTCTATGTTGACCACTCCCCCGATCCTTAGGCCGCGCCCCCTTTTTGTATCCTTTGAACCGTTTGTCATAGAGACTCGCGAGAGACCCTCTCCCCCGTTGGCCGGCGGTGCACAGGCGTCACCCACACTTTCACAATTTCCCCCGCGCGGAATTGTCTAGTTATTATTATTATTATTATTATTATTATTATTATTATTATTATTATTATTATTATTATTATTATTATTATTATTATTATTATTATTATTATTATTATTATTATTATTATTATTATTATTATTATTATTATTATTATTATTATTATTATTATTATTATTATTATTATTATTATTATTATTATCCTCATATCCTGTCTGCCTGGCTGCGGGGAAAGCTATGCTGGGGGCGTGTTTTGTTTACTATTCCTGAGATTCCTGACTGATAATGGCAGCGCCCAGGCAGCTACTGCGTATTTCTCTTTTGTCGAGCGAAAAGAAAATAACGTTTTAGTTATGTCATTTGTGTTTTGGCTCAAAGATACTGGAGTATACCATTAACTACGAGGACTCATCCAAATCCACTCGCCACCCGCGTAGAATGATACGAGGCGACACACAGCAAATGGGACGGAAAACTTTTTCCAACTACTTGGAGAGAGAATATACAGTACAACATGGAAATGAAACAAAGAAAATGTTTAAGGGGCTGCTGGACTAACTTTACATCTCGACAGACACTGGTGAGTGCAGTGATGTGAATGTAAATGAATGGAAACTCAAGTTGATCAACGCATTTGATCTGCCAGGGAATCTCATCAATACTAATCAAACAATATAAATATAGTCCTTTCATGCACAATTGATATCCTAACTATTCTAACGTTGCAATGCACGATTGATATCTTAAACAACGTTGCAAGACTGTTATAATGAAACGCTCCGGCGACAGATATCAATGCTGTTCCTCAAGCACTTATTTTCAACCTAGAACCTAAACGTGCATGCGCGCAACCTAAACGTGCATGCGCGCAACCTAAACGTGCCTGCGCTCAACCTCCCCGAGCAATTAGGCACGGTGCATTTCTTATTACGTCGGGACATTTGTGTTTGTGTGATTGATTGATTGATTGAAAACTTTATTAACAGATTGCAGAATGGGTACAATACAGTATCAATACACACAATTGTTAAGGGGATGCAGACCAGAGAAAGACTTTCGTCTTGTTTACATCAGGGTCCCCCATTTCCAATTCATCAGGATTTGTGTTTGTATATTCTAGACCACATTGCTTAGCAGAGTTCAGTGATGTGAATGGAAACTGTCAAGTTGATCAACCGATTTTGAGTATCTGTATCTGGCTGCATGGGAGCAATTTTTTTCTTCTTCAAGTAACTAAATAGTTACTTTTCACAGTAACGCATTACTTTTGGGTGTAAGTAACTAGTAACGTAACAGAGTTACTTTTGAAATGAGTAACTAGTAAAGTAACTGAGTTACTATTTTTCAGTAACTAGCACAACACTGGTTCACACCCACCATTTATATCTTGAAGTGATGAGCAGAAGCACATGGTGAAGTGGTAAGTATGTTTTTTTGCACAAACAAATCTGTTTGCTTGTCAAAGTAATATATATATATAATGTCAGATATAATGACTGTCGTATAAAAGCAAATGTATCCATGTCTAAAAATATATATCATAGGCCTACATGTTGGTTGATTGGCAATGTATAAAACCATGTGAATCATTTAGCTAACCGATTAGCCAGAATTGCTAATCTAGGCAGTTTTCTTCAAAAAGGTGGCTGTGGGGCAAAGTGAACCACATGCTGTGGGAAAATGATGTGGCACTTTTCCCACAAAGTGATGTGCTGAAGAAGCTACCTCAACCTCAAAAGGCTGGGAGAACTGCAAGGCGAGAGCAACACTTCATATTCCCCTTCAACCTTGATAAGTGAATGTCGAATAGCCGCTGAAGTGCTGAACATGTGATACTGTATATGAAAACAGTTTGACCACCTGCACCCAATAACTGTTCACAAGAATACAAGAACATTCCTTGTTCATTGAGGAACGTTTGAGTCAAGTTGCAGAACTGTTTTGCCCGACTACTGTATGGTACTCTACTCTACTATGTTGTTGTGTGTAGGCTACCGTTACTGTTGTATTTACTCGCTCTGTTTAGTGGGTGGAATTATAATTTTTTGACAAGGCAATGTTGAATGATGATTAATGTTGAATGACAAGGCAATGTTGCATGATGATTAATACATGATGTATAATAAACTTAATTTGGCTGGTTTTATATTGATTGGTTTTTATATTGTTTATTTAAAAACATAAATAAGACTATTTTGAAAATTATAATGCACCTACATCAGGTATAAACTTTGAAAAAAAATTGTAAAGTGTTTTGGATAAAAGCGCTATATAAAAAAGCAGCCAACGGGTGCTCCAGTAGCACACCATGTTACCGCGCTCGCGCGGGACTCCGTGCTGCGTCACGGATCTAGTTGACTCCGAGTTCGATTCCCGGACTCGCCGTCATTTGCCGAATGTCTCCCCCTGCTCTCTCTCCCGTTTCACTCTACAACTGTCGGTCATGCTTGACCAGAAAAGCGATAAACGCTAAAAAAATAAAGTAAAAAAAAAAAAAAAAAAGCAGCCAAAGAAATTGTTCAATTTACCCACAGATGGGTCAGTTTACCCCTTGACCCGGGTCAACTTACCCCTGCATTGGGGCAAGTTGAACCACAAGACCAGGTTTTTATTTATCATGTTTTCCCAGCCCTTTGTCATAGAGGCATTCTTATCATTTCAATTGATAGGAAACATCCTGAAATAGAGATAGATGTTTTTCTTTTACTAGCTTTGGCAGTAGTGATGGTTTTGGAGAAAGCTAACAAGAGGTTGTGATATGTGGTGATGTCACCAGTGAGGCGTGTCTTTCTATACTTCCTCTCAGCCGCTCTCAGGACCTGTCTTTTTTCTCTCACCGTCAGCCATGGACTGGGTGGGGAACGGCGGGCAGGCTTCTCTGCGAGGGGACAGAGCTTGTCGAGAAGGCTCGTTTTCTCCTAGGCCTTGGTTGCAACGTGGTGGACACAAGGAGTCAGACACGTTTTTAAGCAAAAATAACTATATTTATTCAACTACTATTCTAAATGTACAAGAATGTGGAGAGCTGGGTGCACCAACCTCCTTGGTTCAGGATATAACAATAGTTTCTACGAGCAGCAAAAAAGAACAAGAACAAGGATCAAAATGGTGAGAGAACAGGTGAGAGACATAACAGTGATGAGCTCCTGGTCCGCTTACATAGGGCGTGGAGCCTCGTCACCACACCTGAGTCTGATTACACAAAAGCAATTGTCAATCACAAGAAACCACTTATAAGGCTTTCACACCGGCCAGGCTCCGTGCTGGAGCCGGTTCCCGAACGTAATCTTGCACCGGCCGGCGTGTTCAGACCGGGATTCATTGGTTCAGAACATGACAAATCGGTGCTCAGCTGGCACCGAAAAATAGTTGTTTTTTTCTCGCGAACCGTGACATCATCAGTGGGCGTGTGTTATTCTAGGCTGTGAAGACGAGTAAACGGGGGAAAATAGAGAGTCGGCATTGCACTCAAACGATCCATTCAACAGGAAGCGATAATTGCGACTGATCTCAAAACGAGATCAGATTCAAATGTATTGTTATGATACAGGCTAGCACAAGTACAATACACCATCCAACCAGAGTGGATAAAGAAATGCTCCAGAAATGAATATGCGTAGGGAAAGTCTTAACGAGTCAGTGCGAGAGCGCACACACAAAAGAACACACGCACACACACGCTGTATACGTTTGAAATTAATCGTTCCAGCAAAGTAGCCTTCTATTATTTGAATGACTTGTTTGAATGGGTATCATAGTAGTAAGTCCTACTGTAGAACATGACATATTAGCATGACATCTGATTTATTAATGCCAATACTGGACGACCACTGCAATTAGCACTTGAAAAATGTAAATGATGGATTAGTCAAAAGCAGTTTATGATGGCCCGTTTAGCTCAACTGGTTAGTGTGCTGCCTGTGGAGCATATGGTCCCCAGTTCAAATCTCTTGGTTAGTTTTTTTCACAGTATCACAGTATTCACATAAGGTGCAGTATGTATAAGGTGGTGTTATTGTCCTTTTTGGGACACCAGAGTGGATAAATGAATTAAATGAAAAAAAAAAAGTAACCCAGAGATTTGAACTGGGGAACATTATGCTCCACAGGCAGTGCACTAACCAGTTGAGCTAAACAGGCCGTCATGAACTGCTACCGACTAATCCATCATTTACACTTTTCAAGTGCCAATTGCAGTTGTCGTCCAGTATTGTTATTAATAAATCAGATGTCATGCTAATATGTCATGTTCTACAGTAGGACTTACTACTATGATACCCATTAAAACAAGTCATTCGAATAATAGAAGCCTACTTTGCTGGAACGATTCATTTCAAATGTATACAGTGCGTGTGTGTGCTTTTGTGTGTGCACTCGCACATTAAGGCTCGCTAAGCCTTTCTCCACGCATTATTTGTACCTACGCCTGAGTAACGCCCCCGTTGATGACGGAGACGGTGGAATGTTGGTTCTGCTTAAATGGGTGTAAACGCGGGCTGGTTCGCCAGAGAGCACCAAGGTTCAGAGGGTTCAGAACGGAGCTGGAGCTTGGACCGGAGCCCTGGCTGTGTGAAAGGGCTATTAGTGACACCACACTCACACCACAATGTGAATGTAACAGAGACAGTAAATATACCCACCACCATGTGAATATACACCAAATATACACCACAGACAGTAAGTATATGTGAGAGTACACATAACACACACACACATAACCCTGACCTCACGTTTTCCTTTGCAGAGCTGGTTGAAGTGCAGCAAAAAAGACAACTTTGTATATAAGGACCTCTGGCCCCAATGGTAATTTGTGCTTCAAATCTTTAGTTTTTCTATTATGCTAAGTTGTCACATGGGCTACCTGCGGGGAACACTATTCCTCTGGTCGTCTCTGTACACCCATCCACTCTAAACAGCAACACCTACTGCTGGTGCACACAACACAGCTCTATGTTCAATTATGATAATGTGTATGTGTGTGTCCTCTCCAGTACTTCTTATCTCAGCCTCAGTGCAGTACTGGTGACAGAAAGCCTGCTATTGACAATCAAGCTGCTCTCCTTTGATTCTGAAGTGGTGAGGAAATTGTTTATGTTTTCCTTCCTTTTCTCATCTCGCTGACAGACCCCCACCCATCTTTCCCTCTCTCTCTCTCTCTCTTTATTTTACCCCAACGTCCCTGTTCTGGGAGTAGGACTTCTCCGGGGAGTGGTGCTTGCAGCACTGCATATTCTGAATGTTTGAGTACTGCCGCACAAACTTTTTGTTCATTGAACTATGCATTAAAAACATTTCCTAACATTCCCAGCGAATATTTTAGTTACAGAAATATTGTGCTAGGAGCCTCCCACACGATACACCTCGCCAATGAGAGTCCGCGCTGGCAGGTGAAAAGATGTGAGAGGCTGCCTCCTCGTGTATTGGAGGGGACACGTGATGCAAGGCTTCTATCCTCCCTACAACCGGCCAGTGGGGGGCATATGTGAGCAACGTTCAAGACAGGGGAGGGGAGAATTGGCACAGTGGAATTGGGATGGAAAAAGAGGAGAAAAAGTGGATACAAAAAAAGAAATATTGTGCTGTCGGAACCTACATGTTTGTAGGTTAAATATTTAACTAGACATTTAACGTCTATTTCGCCAATGTCATCAGCTTTCAACCAGGAAATGTGAACGTGAAATGCATATTATAAGCTGACGAATCTAGTGATCTATGCACAAAAGTGATAATTTTTTCCAGCAAATATCCTAGTTACAATGTGATTATATGAGCGGGTGGAGTTTTTGCAGGTTAAATATTTAAAGATTGGTTTTGAATTTTACTAGGAAACGCAGAGAAGATGAACCCCATCTGGACTCAAGGAAAAGCAATTGTGAAAACTGATACATCTAGTGATTGCACCCACCCGCCTGTTGGCTGAATACAGAGTAGCTCATTCAGATCGAATGATAAAGACAACGCAGCACCTCGCTGCAGGTTGGTTGCATCGGTGTGGATGGGCCTTTTGTGTGACATCATGCTGTGAGCTTTTCTTTTTTTTGTATTTTCTTTTTTTATTATTTTTTAAACAAACACATAAACAAACATGACAACACAAGATTAGATATACAAGCATTAATTAACAGTGCACATCCAATGAAATCAACCATTTAGTTAAATGTCTTATCCAAGATATACCCCTAATACCTGCTATCTAATACCCTACACACATATGCTCTCGCACCCCCCCCCCCCCTCCGGACCCCCCATTGGATAATCCACCCATTATCATTCGCTCCTGACCAGACACTACCATTATATGCTAGCTTTTATTCTCTCCACCACTTCTAACCACATTGTCATTTTGGATTAATTGAGACCCAAAATTCTTGCTGTAGATATTTCTAGATAAATCACATCGAGATATGTAAGAACGTCCGGTTGAAACCATTGTGATGCTATCAGCTTTTTTTTTTTTTTTATATTTTTTTTTATTATTGCAGAACAAAAATTATTAAAAGTCAGTACTCAACACATAATGCATAATGAAACTTTCAGTCAAGGTGGTTAAAATTACATGCAAGTACAGAAACAAGATAAAACAAAAATAGTCCATAATAACATTTTGACCGTATACAGTGTATATCCAATAAATTACAATTATATAAATTATATAAAATTATATAAATGTTAGTATAGAATATACCCCTAATACCTATTTTCTAAAACCCTACACACATATGCTCCAGCTCGAACCCCCCCTCCCGGACCCCCCCTTGGATAGTACCTCCATTATCCCTCACTCCTAACCAGACACTACCATTATAAGCTAGCTTTTATTCTCTCCACCACTTCTACCCACATTGTCATTTTGGATTCATTGAAACCCAGAATTCTTGCTGTAGATATTTCTTGATATATCACATCGAGATATGTAAGAAACCAAACTTTCCGGCACATTTTTTCCGGTTGAAACCAGCGTGATGCGATCAGCTTTTTAGCTACTGTGATACCCGATAAAACCAATCTCTTTAGCTGTGGATTCACTGCAAACTCAAAAACATCGTTCAATAGTAATACCGAGGGGTGTACAGGTATATTCCAAGATACGAGTTTTGATAACTGTTGGGACACATCTTTCCAGAATGCCTTAACTGGTGGGCAGTCCCAGTACATGTGCATAAATGTTCCTTCGTCCCCATTTGTATAAGGAGCATTTGGAGTCTTGTTTAAGACCCATTCTGTTCAGTCTTATAGGAGTCAAGTATGTCCTATGAATATAGTTAAGATTGATTTGTTGATAGTCCGGGTTCCGTGATGCAAGTCGAACATTTGCCCAGGCTTCTTGCCAATCAAAATCTATTTCCAGGTCTGGTATATCCCTCCTCCAGACTGAGTCTAGGTGGAGGGTTTCATACGAAGACGTTAGTAATTGATGATAAAAATCTGATACAAAACCTCTCGATGTCTCTCTTTCATAGAAGAATTTGTGGTATCTGTGGTGTACAATTGGTATCCTTAATGGAACACTGTGAGCCTTCAAACATAACAATAACTGTGCGTAAAAATAATATGTGGAATCGGTGAGATACAATTTTTTGTCTATTTCGTCATAACTACAAAAACCCTGTTTGTTGAAAACATCTCCTAATGTGTGAATGCCTTGCTTTTCCCATCTAGGGAATCTTATAGGTCGTTTTCCAATCAGGAGTCCAATCAGGAGTTATTGAATAAGGGAGTATGATTATGCCATTTATGTGGGTTAGAATATTTTTTTTGTGTTTCACGCCATATTCGGATCGCATGAGTAATTATGGGGCCAAATTTCCGTTCGCATTGCTTAATTGATAATTTGGTGTATACTATGTCCTGCAGTCTGTGTGGAGCTACTATATTTTCTTCTAAATTTCTCCAGGATACTGATGCTTGGGGATCAAACCATGTTGTCAGTGGTCTTAAAGTGTACGCCT
>NC_140180.1:85897621-86072621 GCF_963971535.1 Notolepis coatsorum | reverse complement strand
TTCACTTATTAAGTAAGTATAATGTAAAAGCATAACTTAAGTACAACTTAAGATAATTAAGTAGATACAGACTGTAAACCGCATTATGTTTTGAGTAAATAAAACTCATAGTTTTTGATTGACTTGGAACTATTCACTTATTAAGTAAGTATAATGTAAAAGCATAACTTAAGTAGAACTTAAGATAATTAAGTAGATACAGACTGAAAACCGCATTATGTTTTGAGTAAATAAAACTCATAGTTTTTGATTGACTTGGAACTATTCACTTATTAAGTAAGTATAATGTAAAAGCATAACTTAAGTACAACTTAAGATAATTAAGTAGATACAGAGTGTAAACCGCATTATGTTTTGAGTAAATAAAACTCATCTTTTTTGATTGACTTGGAACTATTCACTTATTAAGTAAGTATAATGTAAAAGCATAACTTAAGTACAACTTAAGATAATTAAGTAGATACAGACTGTAAACCGCATTATGTTTTGAGTAAATAAAACTCATCGTTTTTGATTGACTTGGAACTATTCACTTATTAAGTAAGTATAATGTAAAAGCATAACTTAAGTACAACTTAAGATAATTAAGTAGATACAGACTGTAAACCGCATTATGTTTTGAGTAAATAAAACTCATAGTTTTTGATTGACTTGGAACTATTCACTTATTAAGTAAGTATAATGTAAAAGCATAACTTAAGTACAACTTAAGATAATTAAGTAGATACAGACTGTAAACCGCATTATGTTTTGAGTAAATAAAACTCATCGTTTTTGATTGACTTGGAACTATTCACTTATTAAGTAAGTATAATGTAAAAGCATAACTTAAGTACAACTTAAGATAATTAAGTAGATACAGACTGTAAACCGCATTATGTTTTGAGTAAATAAAACTCATAGTTTTTGATTGACTTGGAATTATTCACTTATTAAGTAAGTATAATGTAAAAGCATAACTTAAGTACAACTTAAGATAATTAAGTAGATACAGACTGTAAACCGCATTATGTTTTGAGTAAATAAAACTCATAGTTTTTGATTAACTTGGAACTATTCACTTATTAAGTAAGTATAATGTAAAAGCATAACTTAAGTACAACTTAAGATAATTAAGTAGATACAGACTGTAAACCGCATTATGTTTTGAGTAAATAAAACTCATAGTTTTTGATTGACTTGGAACTATTCACTTATTAAGTAAGTATAATGTAAAAGCATAACTTAAGTACAACTTAAGATAATTAAGTAGATACAGACTGAAAACCGCATTATGTTTTGAGTAAATAAAACTCATAGTTTTTGATTGACTTGGAACTATTCACTTATTAAGTAAGTATAATGTAAAAGCATAACTTAAGTACAACTTAAGATAATTAAGTAGATACAGAGTGTAAACCGCATTATGTTTTGAGTAAATAAAACTCATCTTTTTTGATTGACTTGGAACTATTCACTTATTAAGTAAGTATAATGTAAAAGCATAACTTAAGTACAACTTAAGATAATTAAGTAGATACAGACTGTAAACCGCATTATGTTTTGAGTAAATAAAACTCATAGTTTTTGATTGACTTGGAATTATTCACTTATTAAGTACGTATAATGTAAAAGCATAACTTAAGTACAACTTAAGATAATTAAGTAGATACAGACTGTAAACCGCATTATGTTTTGAGTAAATAAAACTCATAGTTTTTGATTGACTTGGAACTATTCACTTATTAAGTAAGTATAATGTAAAAGCATAAATAAAGTACAACTTAAGATAATTAAGTAGATACAGACTGTAAACCGCATTATGTTTTGAGTAAATAAAACTCATCGTTTTTGATTGACTTGGAACTATTCACTTATTAAGTAAGTATAATGTAAAAGCATAACTTAAGTACAACTTTATTAACAGATTGCAGAATGGGTATAGAGGTGTGATAGGTGTGATATGTGTGAGAGGTGTGATAGGTGTGATAGGTGGGATTGGTGTGAGAGGTGTGAGAGGTGTGATAGGTGTGATAGGTGTGAGAGGTGTGATAGGTGTGATAGGTGTGAGAGGTGTGATAGGTGTGATAGGTGTGATAGGTGGGATCGGTGTGAGAAGTGTGAGAGGTGTGATAGGTGTGAGAGGTGTGATAGGTGTGAGAGGTGTGATAGGTGTGATAGGTGTGATAGGTGTGAGAGGTGTGATAGGTGTGATAGGTGTGATAGGTGTGAGAGGTGTGATAGGTGTGATAGGTGGGATCGGTGTGATAGGTGTGATATGTGTGAGAGGTGTGATAGGTGTGAGAGGTGTGATAGGTGTGAGTGATAGGTGTGAGAGGTGTGATAGGTGTGAGAGGTGTGAGAGGTGTGAGAGGTGTGATAGGTGTGAGAGGTGTGATAGGTGTGAGAGGTGTGATAGGTGTGATAGGTGTGAGAGGTGTGATAGGTGTGAGAGGTGTGATAGGTGTGAGAGGTGTGATAGGTGTGATAGGTGTGAGAGGTGTGATAGGTGTGATAGGTGTGAGAGGTGTGATAGGTGTGATATGTGTGATAGGTGGGATCGGTGTGATAGGTGTGATAGGTGTGAGAGGTGTGATAGGTGTGAGAGGTGTGAGAGGTGTGATAGGTGTGAGAGGTGTGAGAGGTGTGATAGGTGTGAGAGGTGTGATATGTGTGATAGGTGGGATCGGTGTGAGAGGTGTGAGAGGTGTGATAGGTGTGAGAGGTGTGATAGGTGTGAGAGGTGTGATAGGTGTGAGAGGTGTGATAGGTGTGAGAGGTGTGATAGGTGTGATAGGTGTGATAGGTGTGATAGGTGTGAGAGGTGTGATAGGTGTGATAGGTGGGATCGGTGTGAGAGGTGTGATAGGTGTGAGAGGTGTGATAGGTGTGAGAGGTGTGATAGGTGTGAGAGATGTGATAGGTGTGAGAGGTGTGATAGGTGTGATATGTGTGAGAGGTGTGATTGGTGTGAGAGGTGTGATAGGTGTGAGAGGTGTCATAGGTGTGGTAGGTGTGATAGCTGTGATAGGTGTGATAGGTGTGAGAGGTGTGATAGGTGTGATAGGTGGGATCGGTGTGAGAGGTGTGAGAGGTGTGAGAGGTGTGATAGGTGTGATAGGTGTGAGAGGTGTGATAGGTGTGAGAGGTGTGATAGGTGTGATAGGTTCGTATCTATGACCTGTGCCTGTATGCTAGCATGACATGGTTGGTATCTATGACCTGTGCCTGTATAGCATGACACTGTTGGTATCTATGACCTGTGCCTGTATAGCATGACACTGTTGGTATCTATGACCTGTGCCTGTATAGCATGACACTGTTGGTATCTATGACCTGTGCCTGTATAGCATGACACTGTTGGTATCTATGACCTGTGCCTGTATAGCATGACACTGTTGGTATCTATGACATGTGCCTGTATAGCATGACACTGTTGGTATCTATGACCTGTGCCTGTATAGCATGACACTGTTGGTATCTATGACCTGTGCCTGTATAGCATGACACTGTTGGTATCTATGACCTGTGCCTGTATGCTAGCATGACACTGTTGGTATCTATGACCTGTGCCTGTATGCTAGCATGACACTGTTGGATCTATGACCTGTGCCTGTATGCTAGCATGACACTGTTGGTATCTATGACCTGTGCCTGTATAGCATGACACTGTTGGTATCTATGACCTGTGCCTGTATGCTAGCATGACACTGTTGGTATCCATGACCTGTGCCTGTATGCTAGCATGACACTGTTGGTATCTATGACCTGTGCCTGTATGCTAGCATGACACTGTTGGTATCTATGACCTGTGCCTGTATAGCATGACACTGTTGGTATCTATGACCTGTGCCTGTATGCTAGCATGACACTGTTGGTATCTATGACCTGTGCCTGTATAGCATGACACTGTTGGTATCTATGACCTGTGCCTGTATGCTAGCATGACACAGTTGACCTATGACCTGTGCCTGTATGCTAGCATGACACGGCTGGTATATATGGACTCCTCAGTCTCTAGTTTCATACCACTTCTTGCTAGCTTTAAATGAGAGAGAGAGAGAGAGAGAGAGAGAGAGAGAGAGAGAGAGAGAGAGAGAGAGTGAGAGAGAGAGAGAGAGAGAGAGAGTGAGAGAGAGAGAGAGAGAGAGAGAGAGAGAGAGAGATATGTTAATAAAGTTATCAATCAATCAATCCGGGCCTGTGACGTCACTGTACCCATTCTGCAATCTGTTAATAAAGTTTTCAATCAATCAATCCGGGCCTGTCACAGTCACTGTACCCATGAATTCAATAAAGGAATATCTTATCTTATCTTATAAAAAATATATTTTCCACTCATTTCTATGTTTCAACATTACTGTCTGATGCAGTAACATTAGTGTGATGATGTCTGCATGAAAACATGCAACCTGCATGTTTCCCAGATAGCAAAAGACATTCATTAAATGTTGGATTTTGGTCAGATTTGTTATTTTTGGTTGAGGTTGAAAAAGCTATGTTGATTCAATATTTAATTACAGATACCATTTCAACATTTGAAAAACTGTCGTTGAATCAATTTAGTATAGATTCCCCCTCCCCTCCTCCCCTCACTGTGCCCCCCCCCCCCCCCCAACCACCTCCAATGTAGATTACCCAGTATGGTTGTCAATATCCCAGTGTACCCAACCCCCCCCCACCCAGCCTCCTCCAGTGTACAGTTTCTACGTCAAATGTATATACTCCCTTTTCCTGACTCCTTCTGTATCACAAACAGTACTGTATTTGCAAATCTGGTGTGTCGTAGATGTATAGATGTAGCAGTACTGACTATCTGTATGTCATGTATGTCATATATGTCCTGATGAATTGAAAATGGGGGACCCTGATGTAAACAAGACAAAAGTCTTTCTCTGGTCTGCATCCCCTTAACAATTGTGTGTATTGAGCTGTACTGTATTGTACCCATTCTGCAATCTGTTAATAAAGTTTTCAATCAATCAATCAATCAATCCCTCCTCCCCCTCCCCTCCCCTTCGAGGGGGTAGTCCTAAGCAACTCACGAGACCTAGAAGATCTCACGGGACTTGAGGTATTCAAACGTAACTTGTTGGCGCGATGTTGTCTTCACTACTGGCTTGACAAATAGTCTGAGCCAAACTCCTTGGTAAGTCATTGACAATATAATGTATTATGCCATTCACATACCATAATCTTGCTGTCATCGTTTGACTACATGCTACTTTGTGAATTATTACCATGGTGGCAACTAGTAGCCTACAGTGCAGAACGAAGCTTGTTAGCGTTGTTAGCATTATTAGCTAGCATGCTAGATAGTATACTAGTTAACTGGTAAGTGAGTTCTTATGGGAATAGTATGATCACGTTCAGATACCATCACCGGGCTGTTATCGTTTGACTAAATGTTATCTCTGTGCCGTGGCAAATAGTTTGGAGCTTGTTTTAGCAAATAGTATTGCATATTATTACAGTAGCTAGCATGCTACTAACGTTAGCTAGCTAGCATGCTACTAACGTTAGTCTGCCATTTTGTTTCGTGATTCAAATGTACGTTTTTAATAGTTACATAAGCATTGTTGTAACTAGTGACCTGTTCCACCCCAGGTGAAAATCTGCATAAAATGTATACCTAGGTAAATGGAATATTGCTCCACTTCTACAAGGGCTATTTGCATATTCTTGGTATCTAGGAACATCTATGGACCTCAATGAATGTATTCTCAGTGTCAGAAATATTGTGTCTATGACTAGGCTTGCTTAAATTGTGATGAAACAAAGGCAAATATGAATTATGATTTTTCTTTTCATCTTTGACAGTGAATAAAACCATGATAATAATGACCAAACTTAAAAAACTGCCACTGAGCTCATTCAGTACCCTCTTGAGATCATGTGTACAAAAGATCTAAGGAAATTAATAAAGGGAAGATGATCAAACTGAAGGTTCTGTATATACAGTACTGAATTCTCCCATCCGGACCAATGCAATTTGAAATATTATTATAGAATATAGAATATATGCTTATACATTACCTTATTATAGCCAATTAGCACATTTATATATATATATATATAGTATATTTCAAATGGCCGAGTTCAATTTGGATATAGTATCACCAGGCGTGCATAATAACAGATACTGATATTTACTGTAATCGACTGTACTATTTTATTTCCCCCACAGTGTAACCATTTTGAAACTAATTTCAGATCTAATTCTTCCTACATGGTAACAATAGTGTGGAGAAACTGACTGCGTTTCAATATTTGTCAAAAACGTTACCTTTTGTAGCTTATTATCGCAAATCATAACAATTATTGATATGATTCATTCAGAACGCTGAACTTTGAACCACCATAGTATGTGACAGGAAGTGTAGATCGGAGAAATTTCAACGCAGGCCGATAGCTAGCGATCGCCTCTACAAAATGGCCGCAAGTAAACTACAATTCCGATGGTTCAACATTTCCATTTCCGGTTCCGGGTCAGAATAGACGATCGCAAATAGAAAACTTAAAATGATATAAGTACACTTTTAACCTATTGCTAAACTATTGCCAACCTAACGTTTTACATTCTACATGTATTTGTGACATAGTAGTGATGTTTATACTTGAAAACGGTTGATTTTAAAATCACAAATTATTTTCATCTTCATCTTCATCTTTATTTTCAAGAACCTGCCCCTCATTAGAAAGCTGATGCAGACCACATTTGCCCTGCGCCGACAGACCATAGTGAAGTCCAGCCCACCAGTGAAAGAGCTCATGGACCTCTGGCCTGCTCTCAAAATGGAGTCTGAGGTAATATAGATCAGCTCTCTTTCCTGTGTTAACATTTGGCACATTCTGTGTGTTTTAAAGTGAAACTTGTGATTCTTAAGCCTGGTTTATATACTCTAGCGGCGCATCTGCGTGTGTGTTCTGTGCGCCCCCGTGAGCTAGTCATCAGCGACCGATTCCGCAAAGCATGTAATGACATGGTTGACCAGAAATCCCGCCGTCATGCTCTGAAGCCCAAACCAAACAAAGTAAGAGATCCACCAAGTTGAAGTGACTAATTGATGTTGATATACTATATTGTCCTGCTGTTTTTAAATATAGGTGTATGCAGAGTTCCAGCTGATTGCCAACCAGAACCTGCCCAACACATTCTACGCTGAGCTTGACCGCCATCTTCCTCGACTGATGACGTTATTCAGACAGAAGGCGTCCAAAACTGGGAACACGGCAGATGCTTTGGCTCACATTTAAAAAAATCCACGATGAACAGGTGAATAGATTATTATACATGTCATAGGTCGAACCTCTGTAACATTGAACAGGTTCAATGATTCAAATGAGCTTTTGAATTTTACAATTAGTCCACCATTGTGTTTGCCATTTTTCTGATTGCATTAAAGATGTTATTTGTGGACATATCTGATTGGACTGTTTAAAATCAGCTTTGTTCAGTAAACATTTCCATATAATACAATTCTTTTTTTCTTCTTAATCTTACATCTTAATAGGAAATCCATGATGTTCTCCATGCCCTGCCTGTGTATCTGCATGAGGACGTTTCTGGATTTTTCAAAACCTGCACAGTGAGTCCGAGTGAAAATAATTTACAGTACAACTGTATATTAAGTGAACAGTTAATCAAAATGCTAAGTATCAGTCTTCCTTCCTTCCAGGTCTCCCTTGTGAAAGAGATATTTGATCTCGACGGGACTAACCTGGTTAAATAAAAATAACCTTCTCACCAAAAAAATTGTTCTAACTAAAATATAAACAACTTACAAACACAACTCCATATACTTAGCTTTGTGCTGCACTTTGTAGAAACCATGGATTTATTTGTGATTATTATGTCTCTTTCATTCCTTCAGGACACGCCTGATGAGCCACAGCTTCAGGGTGTTGCAGTGGCCCTCCTTACTGTCATCAGTGACCATGCATGACACAAGTCCAGTTCACTACCAGCCTGTGACAATCTCTGATTGGTGATTCCTTCCTGGTAATGTTTGGACTAATCTATGCACTACACCTCAGCTACCCCAAGGGACTTACCAACACTTTTGAATTCATTCAGAAGATTTTACTAGGTCTAGAAGCTAGTAAACTGTTGCCCAGGTTGCAGACTCTCAAGAATGACTTGATGATGCAATAATTTTTTTTTTTCTGATTTTTCAATGGATTTTCTCCCCGTCCCAATTAGTCGTTGTGCCAATTCCCCCCCCCCCCCCTACCTGGTGCTGTATGCATGTTCTCCTACGAGTCGGTATAAGGGCGTCCCGAGTCGATCGCACGCTTCCCCCGAGACGTGCGCCGACAGCCAGTGACGTCTTTTCACTTGGCAGCGAGGGCTCTCATTGGTGAAGTGTAACGCGTGGGAGGGCACGCTATCTCCACCAAGTCCTGCCCCGAGACCTGACCTGTAGGCGTCGCTGTCCACAACGCCAGATTCCCACCCGCCAGCTTCCCCACCCCCTAATACTGCCGAATTGTATTAGTGTGAACGGCCAGCCAAGCTGGTGACAACGCAGGGAGTTGGATTCGAACACGCGAATCCAGTGTCTCCAGCGTTGGTGACGAACGCAATCTCCGCTACGTCACCTGACCGCTCTTGCATTAAACTTTTGAAGGTATTATTTTGACATGACAAGGAAATTAATACCTCACCCCACATCCTTCTTTCAGATGAGTTTCTATTCCTTACTGTAATCAGTGATTATGACACAAGTCCAGTTCACTACCAGCCTGTGACAATCTCTATTGTCATTGAAAGTCATATCATGATCAGCTTCCCCAGATTTGGTGATTCCTTCCTGTAATGTTTGGACTAATCTATGCACTACCCCAAAGCACTTACCAACACCTCAAAAGTGTGTCTATAGAAACTCATCTGAAATGTCTTGTCATGTCAAAATAATACCTTCAAAAGTTGCTGTACTACTTTGCAGATGTTCAGCCAATAGGTCCAAACTACTCAATGTACCTTGTTCTTTATTTTTTATGTAATATGTTTACATTTGAGAGTTTTACAGTTCGAATTTTCTTAACCGTCTATAGCTGGCATTATTGTAATTTCATCCAAGTACGTTTTAGAGTTGAAAGAGTTTATCAGAATCTCAAAGGCAACATCCAAGTCCCAAACGTTTGTTTCTCGAGGAACAATAGGAGGCAATGGGCATAAATGCCACTCTGCTCTGACTGCTTCCATTGCTTGTAGGCAACACAGAAGCGTTATTATTAACATATACAGAATATGAACTTATACAGAATATGAACTGGTCAATTACACAACTAGAGTGAATAAAGACACAATAATTGATTAATAAAATAACTATTCACCATTAGCTGGACTCAGTTCCGTTTCACTTGAATGAATCGCTTGGGAGTCAGCAGCAGCAGACCATCGATCTTGTATGCTGAGAGTGGGACTGTATCCTTGAGACCTTGTAGGCAGTAGTATACTGCCCTGTCAAGGGCTAACCGCAGTAACTTGAAAAAAGTAAAAATTTAGTTATGAGTGAAATTGACCTTGTCAATAAATGTTTTATCTTGTGACCAAGTTTCAGATGTTAATGTCGCTCAGTTTTGGAGATATGGGGTTTTAAAAACTGCAGTAACTACAAAATCACACTCAAAACCCAGGCAGACCGCAGTAACTTCCAAACAGTGAAAAATGGCTTTAAAGTGTTTTGACTTGCCATCCAAAATGTGTTATAGGTAAATAGATGATAGTACCCAGATTTAACATGTATTAATGAAGTAATCTTTAGGCATACAAAAATATGACATAATTATTTTAATTAACCCCAAAAAAGCAGATATTGCACTCTGCTGCACGATTTCCTTAAATAATTATACAGGTAATGTACAGGCAAAGTGCAGTAACTTCAAATACAATGTTGTTTTCCCTCCAGCTTTCATAACTTAACCTAGCCATTTTGAAAATGAAATTTAATACCTGAATATATTGGAATGATGATGATCCAAATAAAATGGCTAGGTGAAGTTATGAAAGCTGGAGGGAAAACAACATTGCATTTGAAGTTACTGCACTTTGCCTGTACATTACCTGTATAATTATTTAAGGAAATCGTGCAGCAGAGTGCAGTATCTGCTTTTTTGGGGTTAATTAAAATAACTACGTCATATTTTTGTATGCCTAAAGATTACTTCATTAATACATGTTAAATCTGGGTACTATCATCTATCTACCTATAACACATTTTGGATGGCAAGTCAAAAAACTTTAAAGCCATTTTTCTCAGTTTCACTGTTTGGAAGTTACTGCGGTCTGCCTTGACAGGGCAGTATAGTTAGTGTACTGTATAGTGTTCTTAGTACAGAGTACTGTAGTGTTCTAGTTATCATTCTGCAAACATAGCCTGCTCTAAATGACGGATGGTGCCTCTGACATTCTGACTAACTCTTTCAATGAAAACACCATCTTGTTCCATGATACATCATGGAGCAAATACATGCAGCTGCATTTCCATATGTAGGTATGTGCACTATTAACAGTATTGCCAGCTGTATAGCATGTAATGTGGATTGGTATTTTGGTTCCACATTGGCAGGACCCAATATACAGCACAACGTTTGTGAATTTTACATGTGCCAAGCGGATTGACAATTTTCAGATAATCTATACATTTTATTCTGTACTGTACATAGATACACTGTGTTATCCCAACGGTCACAATAGTTGCCGTCAACATGTTTGCTCATTCTATGACCACACTATACAAATTTGAGTAATTCAGCCAGGATGTAAACGGCTCTGGTCATGTGCACTGCACATATTGAGACCCTTTATTATTTCAATATTTGCTGGAAATACATTGATACATCATTCAGTAACATTTTCAGAGCCTTATAACAAACATTATTACACTATTGTGACCAGAGGGATTAAATGTGTAATATACATTACATTGTATGTACATGTTATAACATGCATGTATTTATTTTCTATATATATTTTCTATATATATATATTTTCAATTTTAACATTGCCATAATGTTGGAGAGGGCAACACAATGTTTTTGTAAGATAAATAGATGTATACTCTTTGAATAGAAATAAATATAAAGAGTTTGAAGTTGTAACACAATGTTTTTGTAAGATAAATAGTTTCGATGAAGAACAAAACCTCCTAAATGCATACAAAAAAAGGGGAAAACTTCATATCTGCACTTTGCAAGGCACTAATACCTGGTCGGTATTGTTAACATATATAGTCCAAAAACAGTGTACGGTGTTTACAGTGTTATTGTACATTGCTAACATACAGATTATATATGTATACTCTTTGAATAGAAAAAAATAAAAGAGTTGTTTGAAGTTGATATAATGTGCTTGTGTAGTTATTTTTCTGTTAACTTATTCACATGGATTTGAAAACTGAACCTTAAGTTATAGTAACTGCAAATATTTGAGTTGATTAACTTAAAAATTTGAGTTGATTAACTTAAAAGAAATGAGGCATGGGATGGCCTCAATGTCGTTGAGTTCTGTTAAATTAATCACATGGATTTAAGGTTGAACCTTAAGTCACAGTAACTGAACATATTTGAGTTGCCTCCACTTGAGAACCTTAAGTCACAGTAACTGAACATATTTGAGGTGACTCTACTAGAGAACCTTAAGTCACAGTAACTGAACATATTTGAACTGCCTTAACTGAGAACTGTAAGTCACAGTAACTGAACATATTTGAGTTGACACCACTTGAGAACCTTAAGTCACAGTAACTGAACATATTTGAACTGCCTTAACTGAGAACTGTAAGTCACAGTAACTGAACATATTTGAGTTGACACCACTTGAGAACCTTAAGTCACAGTAACTGAATATATTTGAATTGCCTTAACTGAGAACTGTAAGTCACAGTAACTGAACATATTTGAGTTGACACCACTTGAGAACCTTAAGTCACAGTAACTGAATATATTTGAATTGCCTTAACTGAGAACTGTAAGTCACAGTAACTGAACATATTTGAGTTGACACCACTTGAGAACCTTAAGTCACAGTAACTGAATATATTTGAATTGCCTTAACTGAGAACTGTAAGTCACAGTAACTGAACATATTTGAGTTGACACCACTTGAGAACCTTAAGTCACAGTAACTGAATATATTTGAATTGCCTTAACTGAGAACTGTAAGTCACAGTAACTGAACATATTTGAGTTGACACCACTTGAGAACCTTAAGTCACAGTAACTTAATATATTTGAATTGCCTTAACTGAGAACTGTAAGTCACAGTAACTGAACATATTTGAGTTGACCTCACTTGAGAACTGTAAGTCAGAGTAACTGACCATATTTGATTTGACTTAACTGAGAACCTTAAGTCACAGTAACAGACCATATTTGAGTTGCCTTAACTGAGAATTGTAAGTCTTAGCCAACTGAAAACATTTGAGTTTATCAACTTAAAAAAAAATTGGCACGGGATGGCCTAAATTTTTTTAAGTTCTGGAAACTTATTCGGGTTTACAGTGAATGGCAAAATTGTATTATGATAATGTTACAGCCACAGCCAGGGCCTTTTTCTCCCCTGTCTTTCAGCAGGTTCCCACATCCATACATGGGTCTGTTCCTGTTCCCGCCTCACCATCATTCTTCCCACTTGTGCCTGACTACATACCTGCTGGCTATCAACCAATCACCGATCCACGATAAGAAGCCTGCACTCCATCCACTCCTTGTCCGAATGTTGTTTACGCCTCACGTGGTATTACGACTCTTCTCTAGACCTCTAGATATATATCTCTCCTAGTGTAATTTGTGTGCTCTGTTTAGTGTATTCTTCCTTCATACGAGTTGTCTCCGTTCCCAGGGGTGGCCAACCCGCGGCTCGCGAGCCGCATGCAGCTCTTTGCCCGTCAATGTGCGGCTCTTCCATCCATAAAAAAAATATATTTTTTTTATTTTTTTTTACTTTTTTTATTTTTTTTATGTCACTCATTCCATAAGGACGTAGAATAAACATTTAATTTTTTTTTTAAATGGTCCATTTGCATGTTCTTGGTATCTGAATCTAGGGACATATATGGATCAGTGTCAGAAATAGTGTGTCTGTTACTAGGCTTGAGTAAATTGTAATGAACCAAAGGAGAATACCAATTCTATTTAAAAAAAATTGTATCTTTGACTGTAAATAACACCATGCTAAAATTGACCAGACCTGAAAAATCTAAGCAAATGAATAAAGGGAAGATGATTAAACTCTGCCATCTTTTTTATAATGTAAATTTCTCCACCATTTTTCATCATATTGCAACACCGTTTTTTGCAAGACGTTCACAGAAAGGTAGAGAAACTAACTGCTTTCTGTTTTATGGCAATAACGTTCAGGTTTGTGGGAGATAATCCCAAAAAATAAGAGAAATTAAAAAGTAAATCCAGAAGTCAGATGATTGACAGGGGCTGGTGTGAGCTGGGTAGGGTAGTTTTTCGAAATTTGAAAGCCCTGAGTCTCTTCCTTCAAAAGACTACACTCACTTTTGGCTGTGCCACTTCCTCCTGTCAATATGCGCCGGTTTCCGACTCAATGCCCTGAGATTTCTATAATCTTATATTTCACTAATAACAGTTAAAATAATTGGTAAACAAACGTAATGCTGAAAATATACACTTTTACTGTATATCTCTGGCTTAAGAGGTTAACCCTGTGAGGCCCAAATTAAAAAGAAATTAGCAACTTCAGAGGCCAGAGGGTGGGACATATAAACACATTTACTATCAAATAGCATTGTGAGGCTGAACAACAGGACCAATTGACTATACATGTGCTTAAAGGGGAACTATCTTATAAATGGCTTTTTTCAGTGTTTACCATTGTTTCTTAGCTATGTGGACTTATATTAATAGGATATATGTCTCTAATTCACATATTGGCGAATTCTTCCAATTCTCCTCTCACAATATTCACCCTCACTGAACTGAGTCATCTGAAAATGTGCATATCTGTGATGTCAGAGATTTCTCAGCTGCATAATAATGTGGCAGTTGATGTGGCAGTTGGCACCAGGCCACACAGTGGTTGGAGCCCAGCCTCAAAACGGCTTAAGATCTTGAGGTAGAAAATGCGGTTTTTAGTACTTGATTAGAAATACAAAACAATGCATTTTTTTTTGAAAAAAACCTAGGTGTTCCATAGACTCACAGGAATTGTGTAAAAGTGCCCAAATAGTGAAAGAAATAGTAAAATAGTTCCCCTTTAAACATTTTTAAATAAACATTATTTTTTTAAATGGCTAAAAGTGATTTTGTAATTTTGCAACCGTGGGTCTCACAGGGTACTTTTAACCCTGTGAGGCCCAAATAAAAAAGACATTAGCAACTTCAGAGGCCAGAGGGTGAGACCTATAAACACATGAAGGGTGCCATGACTGAAAAAAAAGGTTGAGAAACGCTGGTATATGGTGTGGCTCTTTGTGGTAGAACAGTAATTTTTGTGGCTCTTAGTCTCTGACTGGTTGGCCACCCCTGCGTGACTAGGTGTCGGCCACAGTTTGTCCTCACTGCCACACGCAGTAGGCCAGGCGCCACCCTAACGCCTCCCTGGAAAGACTTACTCTGACATAATGGAAATAGAAATCACCAGGACGCAAAGGAGAGAGCCTTACAGTGTCAAATAATATACTACCTGCCATCGACTGTTCTTCAATGCATTTGGAATGTGACCTTCTGGAACCCCAGAGCATCAGAGTGTAAAATAAATCACTGCCTTCCTCCGTTTCTCTCTTTCACTCTCCCTAGCTTCATCCTTGTCCTCCTCTCTATCACTGTCAGCATCTGTCCTTCCCTTTCCCTCTCTCTCCTTCTCACTCTTTTTCTGATCGTTTTTCTCCTCTGATGCTTTCCATCTCTGACAGCATTTGAGTCTCTTCCTCTCCTTCTCTCCCCCTCTCTCTGATGTGTATGGTGTCTATGACAGATTAAATTGCTCATTACTAGAGAGAGACAGAATATGCGTGTGTCTTTTTACATGCAAGTGTGTGCTTAGGCCATGGTCACATTGATGCATATTGCGTTTTTATTGTTATTGTACATGCAGAGGTCATGAGTGGTTATTGACCAACTGTGCTGTTTATGGAAATTATTATTTAGATATGGGTTATTATTATCCCTGCGATGAAAACTCAACATAAACTACCACACTTGTAAAATGTGTCAATATCCAGCCAAAACATTGCTGGTTGGTACAACTGTGATTTTAGTATCTCAATAGTGTCTCAAATGGTAAATGGACTGCTATATAGCGCTTTTATCCAAAGCACTTTATAACTCATGCCCAGTGATATACCTGAACGCGTTCAATGAACGATCGTTCATGAACTTGTTCATATGTTGGGCGAACGTGAACTGAACGTACTGTATTTCTGCTAGATGAACATAATTGTGAACGTGTTCATTCTCTGCGCTCTATCACAGTTTAACTTCGTTCAAAAGTGTGCCAGATTTGGGACGGACGCACACACACACACAATCACACATGAAAGGTTTCGGTGTGTGCGTGTTGCACGAGGAGAGAGAGACTTGTTACGCGCGATGCCTCTTCAAGGCAATGGTAGGGGAAACACTCAGTTACAGTGTGATGGAAATGCCAGTATTCTGATTGCTGTCTGTGGTTCTATATGGGTTGTGGCAATAATTTTGACAAAATAATAGCTTGCAGCAATGTATTGAAAAAGATAACTATAAACTAGTTCATTTTTTAAACCATGAACTTTAGTTAACATTTTTGTATTATGAACTGAACTAGTTCATGTAGAAAGTGAACTTTCCCAACACTTCTCATGCCTCACATTCACACACCAACAGTGGAGGCAACCATGCAAGGTGCCAACCTTCTCATCAGGAGCAGTTATGGGTTAAGTGTCTTGCTCAAGGACACTTTTGACACGCTGCCAGGAGGAGCTGGAACCAAACCAAAAACCTTCTGATTACCAGACGACCGCTCTACCTCCCGAGCCACTGCCGCACCATCATGTCAACACGGCAGAAAGCTAGCAAACAACATCCAGTTCAGCTCATGCATCCATTTCAATGCAAAAGTAGGATACATGCAATGGTGCAGCGTTAATGTGTTCTCTCACATTAATTAAGTGACAGAGAGAAATTGTGAAACTGTTATGGTTTGTAACCGACCCCAATCGCACAACACAAGACAGGTATGAGAGTAAGCCAAGAACTGGGCATTTATTGAAACACACAGAAAACGGCACTGTCCCTTTAAGGGAGAACACAAATTACTGGAAAAACAAGAAGAAGGGGAAAAAGGCACAGTGCCTTTAGGAGGCAAGCTGGCTAAGGGGAAGGCTAAGGGAACAGGACCAGGGCAAGGGAACAGGGCAGGAACAGGGAGGACTAGGAGGACTGGACGGGATGACTAGGAGGACTAGGAGGACTGGACAGGGAGGGCTAGGAGGACAAGAGAGGGGAAACAGGGGCAGAGGCTCGCGGAGGCGGGGTGGGGAGAGGGAGGACTGGAAGGACTAGACAGGGAGGACTAGGAGGACTAGACGGACTGGACGGACTGGACAGGGAGGACTAGAGAAAACAGGGTAAGGCCTTGGAACAGGGCGAGGGCTGGAGCTGCTTACAGGGACAGAGAAAACAGACAAAGCCTGGGATACAAGCATTAATGAATGTTGCTGCTCTGCAGCTTCTCCCGGGATGGTTCGTCTGAGGCATCAGACGGTGACGTCAGAGCCGCTCTGCAGAATCCTCTCGGCAACTCTCCGAGGTGGTAAACGGGACCGAGAGGGATAGAGGGAGCGGGTTAGCTCAGAGTACAGTGGGGAACAGAGCAGGTGACAGGAGAAGTGAGTAATCCAAGTGACTGAATCTTCGGTGTAAATACACACTGTGAGTAAAGTCCCAACAACAAATCCACGTGATAGAATCTTCGGTGCAAAAAACACTGTGAGCGAAGTCCCAATAATAATCCAAGTGATAATATCTTCGGTGTGATTACACACAGTGAGCGATGTTCAAGCAAATATTATCCCAAATGAACTATCCAAAAAAGTAGACACAGGGAGAGTGACAGTCAGACAAAAAGCAGGATCTCTTCAGTGTATAAAACACACGAAAAACGAATAGGGTCAAAGACAGTCTTGCCAAAACTCACCCAGGCGCTGTGCGTAAAGAGAGCGGGATTAAATAGGGCGAGCGCGTCGCCACGGGGAACGGGTTGTCCAAGCGGAGGTCTGAGTGGTGCGCGACTGCTTGGAGTACGCGCCGGTACGGAGGGCGCATCTGGCGCGGAGGTCTGAGTGGTGCGCGACTGCTTGGAGTATGCGCCGGTACGGAGGGCGCATCTGGCGCGGAGGTCTGAGTGGTGCGCGTCTGCTTGGAGTACGCGCCGGTACGGAGGGCGCATCTGGCGCGGAGGTCTGAGTGGTGCGCGTCTGCTTGGAGTACACGCCGGTACGGAGGGCGCATCTGGCGCGGAGGTCTGAGTGGTGCGCGTCTGCTTGGAGTACGCGCCGGTACGGAGGGCGCATCTGGCGCGGAGGTCTGAGTGGTGCGCGTCTGCTTGGAGTATGCGCCGGTACGGAGGACGCATCTGGAGTGCGTCTGAATGCGCGTCTGGAGTGAAGAGCGCGTCTGCGCGGAAGAGCGCGCCGGCTCGGAGAGACGCATCCTCCCGTAGAGTATTAGGAAGCGATGCGCGTCTGGACGTCTGCTGCGCGGAGGTCTGAAGTGGAACACTGGAATACCTCCCGTGGAAGTTTAGAGAGCGCAGTCCAGTGTCTCCTTCCAGGCAAACGGAGACAGGAGGCGAAGGCTAGAGCGCATCTGGCGCAGAGGTCTGGATGCGCGTCTGGACGTCTGCTGCGCGGAGGTCTGAAGTGGAACACTGGAATACCTCCCGTGGAAGTTTAGAGAGCGCAGTCCAGTGTCTCCTTCCAGGCAAACGGCGACAGGAGGCGAAGGCTAGAGCGCATCTCACGCCGGAGATGAAAACAGCATTACAGACAGAGAACCTCCCGAAGGAGTCTAGGTGATAGAGATATGATACGGAACGACCCGACAGGAACTGAGGGGAGAGCAAGGTACTTAAAGCCCACAGGGGAACTAATTAGAATGCACATCAGGTGCGTGAAGGTAATTGATACTTGAAACTAGAAGTGTGTGTTCGGCACCAGACCAATCAAACACATAATGACAGGTAGTCCAAGGGTGTGGTTGCTGAAGAGCAAACGAACGCGAGGGTGGGGGCTAGTGAGGTGAGGAGAATGCAATTGACTAACAGAAAACTAAAGGAACAGCGCGAGTAGGCTTAAAGGAACAGAGCGAGTAGGTGAGCAGCGGACAAAACCTTACAGTACCCCCCCCTCCACGGGAGCCACCCGGCGACCCAAAAATACAGACAGAGCGGCAGGGGACAAAACAAGGCAACAAACAAAAAGTAAGGGCCATGCTAGCAGGGAAAGCTACAACAAAAGGTGGGGCCAGCAAGGAACAGGGTAGCCGAGGGGTAACTAGGGAAGCTGAGGGGTAACCAGAGGAGCTGAGGGGTAACCATGGTAGCTGAGGGGTAAGTAGGGTAGCTGAGGGGTAACTAGAGGAGCTGAGGGGTAACTAGAGGAGCTGAGGGGTAACAAGAGGAGCTGAGGGGTAACCAGAGGAGCTGAGGGGTAACCATGGTAGCTGAGGGGTAAGTAGGGTAGCTGAGGGGTAACTAGAGGAGCTGAGGGGTAACTAGAGGAGCTGAGGGGTAACAAGAGGAGCTGAGGGGTAACTAGAGGAGCTGAGGGGTAACCAGAGGAGCTGAGGGGTAACCAGAGGAGCTGAGGGGTAACTAGAGGAGCACCGGGAAAGGGGCTAGCAGAGGGAAGGCAGCTGCCAGGGCACAGATAGCCACAGGGCCTATACTAGCTGTACTGCTATATTAACAAAGAAGCTGCGCTAGCTGCCGGAGCTAGGCTAGCAGACAGGGCTGGAACAGGGGCACTGGAGAGGGGAACAGGGAAGAGGCTAGCAGAGGGAAAGGGTAGCTGCCAGGGCACTGATAGCTACAGGGCCTATGCTAGCTGTACTGCTACATTAACATAGAGGCTGCGCTAGCTGCCGGAGCTAGGCTGGCAGACAGGGCTGGACCAGCATGAGAGAACAAGCTAGCTGGAAGGACAGTCCTAGCTGTGGGGAACTGACCTTGCTAGCTGAAGGGGCAGTCCTAGCAGTGAGAGAAAACTGACCTTGCTAGCTGAAGGGGCAGTCCTAGCAGTGGGAGCAAACTGACCTTGCTAGCTGAAGGGGCAGTCCTAGCAGTGGGAGCAAACTGACCTTGCTAGCTGAAAGGGCAGTCCTAGCAGTGGGAAAACTGACCTTGCTAGCTGAAAGGGCAGTCCTAGCAGTGGGAGAAAACTGACCTTGCTAGCTGAAAGGGCAGTCCTAGCAGTGGGAAAAACTGACCTTGCTAGCTGAAAGGGCAGTCCTAGCAGTGGGGAAACTGACCTTGCTAGCTGAAAGGGCAGTCCTAGCAGTGGGAGAAAACTGACCTTGCTAGCTGAAAGGGCAGTCCTAGCAGTGGGAAAAACTGACCTTGCTAGCTGAAAGGGCAGTCCTAGCAGTGGGAAAACTGACCTTGCTAGCTGAAAGGGCAGTCCTAGCAGTGGGAGAGAAACTGACCTTGCTAGCTGAAAGGGCAATCCTAGCAGTGGGAGAAAACTGACCTTGCTAGCTGAAAAGGCAGTCCTAGCAGTGGGAAAAACTGACCTTGCTAGCTGAAAGGGCAGTCCTAGCAGTGGGAAAACTGACCTTGCTAGCTGAAAGGGCAGTCCTAGCAGTGGGAGAAAACTGACCTTGCTAGCTGAAGGGGCAGTCCTAGCAGTGGGAAAAACTACACAAAAGGTGGAGGCCATGCAGAGGGACCGGGTTAGCTGCCTGGGCATGGCTAGCTACAGGGCCTATGCCAGCAGCAAGGGCTGCATTAACATAGAGGCTGTGCTAACAGCCGGGGCTAAGCTAGCAGACTGGGGCCATGCAGAGGGACTGGGTTAGCTGCCTGGGCATGGCTAGCTACAGGGCCTATGCCAGCAGCAAGGGCTGCATTAACATAGAGGCTGTGCTAACAGCCGGGGCTAAGCTAGCAGACTGGGGCCATGCAGAGGGACTGGGTTAGCTGCCTGGGCATGGCTAGCTACAGGGCCTATGCCAGCAGCAAGGGCTGCATTAACATAGAGGCTGTGCTAGCAGCCGGGGCTAAGCTAGCAGACAGGGGCCAAGCTGGTAGTAGAGGCCTAACAAGCTGCAGGGGAGCTAACGAGGCCAACAGGGAAGCAAACAGGGGAGTCACAGGCTAACAGGGAAGCAACAGGGCTAACAGGGGAGCCAACAGGGAAGCCAACAGGGAAGCTAACAGGGCTAACAGGAAAGACTAAACAGGCTAAACAGGGGAGCTAACAGGGGAGACTAACACGCTAACAGGGGAGCTAACAGGGCTAACAAAAAAAAAAAGGCAAACTCAACATACACCGTCTGTGCTGGCTGGGGTCGTCGATTGGTCGGGTCGTACTGTTATGGTTTGTAACCGACCCCAATTGCACAACACAAGACAGGTATGAGAGTAAGCCAAGAACTGGGCATTTATTGAAACACACAGAAAACGGCACTGTCCCTTTAAGGGAGAACACAAATTACTGGAAAAACAAGAAGAAGGGAAAAAGGCACAGTGCCTTTAGGAGGCGAGCTGGCTAAGGGGAAGGCTAAGGGAACAGGACCAGGGCAAGGGAACAGGGCAGGAACAGGGAGGACTAGGAGGACTGGACGGGATGACTAGGAGGACTAGGAGGACTGGACAGGGAGGGCTAGGAGGACAAGAGAGGGGAAACAGGGGCAGAGGCTCGCGGAGGCGGGCTGGGGAGATGGAGGACTGGAAGGACTAGACAGGGAGGACTAGGAGGATTAGACGGACTGGACGGACTGGACAGGGAGGACTAGAGAAAACAGGGTAAGGCCTTGGAACAGGGCGAGGGCTGGAGCTGCTTACAGGGACAGAGAAAACAGACAAAGCCTGGGATACAAGCATTAATGAATGTTGCTGCTCTGCAGCTTCTCCCGGGATGGTTCGTCTGAGGCATCAGACGGTGACGTCAGAGCCGCTCTGCAGAATCCTCTCGGCAACTCTCCGAGGTGGTAAACGGGACCGAGAGGGAGAGAGGGAGCGGGTTAGCTCAGAGTACAGTGGGGAACAGAGCAGGTGACAGGAGAAGTGACTTGTCCCAAAACAGAGTAATCCAAGTGACTGAATCTTCGGTGTAAATACACACTGTGAGTAAAGTCCCAACAACAAATCCACGTGATAGAATCTTCGGTGCAAAAAACACTGTGAGCGAAGTCCCAATAATAATCCAAGTGATAATATCTTCGGTGTGATTACACACAGTGAGCGATGTTCAAGCAAATATTATCCCAAATGAACTATCCAAAAAAGTAGACACAGGGAGAGTGACAGTCAGACAAAAAGCAGGATCTCTTCAGTGTATAAAACACACGAAAAACGAATAGGGTCAAAGACAGTCTTGCCAAAACTCACCCAGGCGCTGTGCGTAAAGAGAGCGGGATTAAATAGGGCGAGCGCGTCGCGACGGGGAACGGGTTGTCCAAGCGGAGGTCTGAGTGGTGCGCGACTGCTTGGAGTACGCGCCGGTACGGAGGGCGCATCTGGCGCGGAGGTCTGAGTGGTGCGCGACTGCTTGGAGTACGCGCCGGTACGGAGGGCGCATCTGGCGCGGAGGTCTGAGTGGTGCGTGTCTGCTTGGAGTACGCGCCGGTACGGAGGGCGCATCTGGCGGGAGGTCTGAGTGGTGCGCGTCTGCTTGGAGTACGCGCCAGTACGGAGGGCGCATCTGGCGCGGAGGTCTGAGTGGTGCGCGTCTGCTTGGAGTACGCGCCGGTACGGAGGGCGCATCTGGCGCGGAGGTCTGAGTGGTGCGCGTCTGCTTGGAGTACGCGCCGGTACGGAGGACGCATCTGGAGTGCGTCTGAATGCGCGTCTGGAGTGAAGAGCGCGTCTGCGCGGAAGAGCGCGTCTGCGCGGAAGAGCGCGTCTGCGCGGAAGAGCGCGCCGGCTCGGAGAGACGCATCCTCCCGTAGAGTATTAGGAAGCGATGCGCGTCTGGATGTCTGCTGCGCGGAGGTCTGAAGTGGAACACTGGAATACCTCCCGTGGAAGTTTAGAGAGCGCAGTCCAGTGTCTCCTTCCAGGCAAACGGAGACAGGAGGCGAAGGCTAGAGCGCATCTGGCGCAGAGGTCTGGATGCGCGTCTGGACGTCTGCTGCGCTGAGGTCTGAAGTGGAACACTGGAATACCTCCCGTGGAAGTTTAGAGAGCGCAGTCCAGTGTCTCCTTCCAGGCAAACGGCGACAGGAGGCGAAGGCTAGAGCGCATCTCACGCCGGAGATGAAAACAGCATTACAGACAGAGAACCTCCCGAAGGAGTCTAGGTGATAGAGATATGATACGGAACGACCCGACAGGAACTGAGGGGAGAGCGAGGTACTTAAAGCCCACAGGGGAACTAATTAGAATGCACATCAGGTGCGTGAAGGTAATTGATACTTGAAACTAGAAGTGTGTGTTCGGCACCAGACCAATCAAACACATAATGACAGGTAGTCCAAGGGTGTGGTTGCTGAAGAGCAAACGAACGCGAGG
Organism: Notolepis coatsorum; assembly: GCF_963971535.1. Classification (NCBI taxonomy): domain Eukaryota; kingdom Metazoa; phylum Chordata; class Actinopteri; order Aulopiformes; family Paralepididae; genus Notolepis; species Notolepis coatsorum. The sequence continues at coordinate 86,049,958 of NC_140180.1, read as the reverse complement.
GTGGGGGCTAGTGAGGTGAGGAGAATGCAATTGACTAACAGAAAACTAAAGGAACAGCGCGAGTAGGCTTAAAGGAACAGAGCGAGTAGGTGAGCAGCGGACAAAACCTTACAGAAACAGAGAAAGAGAGATGCACCAAGGGAGGGAGATAGGAATATATACATGTTATATATCATACTTGGCTATCGCGTCTCGCTCCGACAATGAGATATCCTCTTATCTCCACGCACCTAGCGTGCACGCGAAACAAACAAATGCACCCACTTGCACGTGACCAAGCCAATCCCATGCGTCTCCCTATATGACGCCGGAAATGGTCACGCTCCACCTTCCTCATTTCGTTTCCAACGCGGAAGTAGCAGTGCACTCCGTGAACTAGTTGTTATGAAATGTAGGGAGAAATTACACAATGTTGGGTATTCGCCAGAAGTTCACCAGCCCCCGGAACCTTCTCGGCACATCCTAACAGCGCAGCGGTCCTGTCCTGGGTTTTCCTCATCTCGTGACAGCGGACCGAGGGACGTCGCACAACGGTTAGCAGTCGAGCTAAGTCGTGCACAGGTAGGGCCTGCGCTATCAGGCATTGATACTGGCATGGGTAATACTGCTTGTTGTCTCGTGAGACGACCGAGTGATGTATTGGTGCGGGGGGCGGGATATTTGGGAAAACATGACTCTCTTTTGGATGTTTTCCAAGTATCAGTGTCTAATGTTGGGGGTTTAACGGGGGCTTGTTTACCATTTACATGGGTGGATGGGCTGAGGCTCAGGGCAGGTGTGCTTTTTGTGAATCTAAAAATGGGGGTCCCTGATGTGGACAGGACTAACGTTTTCTCTGGTCTACATCCCCTTAACAATTGTGTGTATTGGGCTATCCCATTCTCCAATATGTTAATAGAGTTTTCGTTCATTCATTAATTTTATCCCTTCATGGGTGCACACCGCAGTGGAGGTTGTTGCATGCCTACTAGTGAGTCAGTGCTTCACTAGTAGTAGACTTTGGTCTGCAGCCACCACTGGTGTTTCGTGCTTAGTGAAGCAGGTGGCATCAGTCCTTTGCCCTGACAAGGTGGAACGGTGTCCCGCCCGGCCGACGCCATGAGGCGAGTCGGCTCGGCAGGTGGCTGGTGGGCTGATGAAGCTTATACCGCCACGGTACAGAATTTAGCAGCGACTAGCAACATTGCTCAATTGGCAGTTTTTCTGTCAAAAATGGTGTCGGGTGGTGGGGCCTTAGGGCCGGCCGACGTCAAAACGTGCAAGGTTTTGAGGTTATTCAGCTTTTGACCTAGCCGCAAGCTATAACCGCAGGGAGGGCTAGGATGCTGTCAACACTTGTTCACAGGCATCTTTGGTTGGAGCAGTCTCCCCTTGAGGAGGAGAGAAGTCTTCCCCTCCTTACGGCTCCCCTCTCCGCAGAGGGACTTTTTGGTCTGTCAGCAGGGGCGCGGGCGGTATTTGACCTGGGCCCCACACCACCCCACACCGCACAGCCAGAGGTGAGAGCACGGCCTCGCCAGCGGCTGCGGCGAGGCCCCCGACCGGCAGCCATGTTTCCCCCACCTGGGAAACATGGAGATACCCTGGGCACAAAGAAAACGGGTGATCACAAGGCCGACAGCCTCGGTGGCCCGAGGGATCGGCTACATTAGATGAGCATGCCCTAAAAAAACGTTGCCGTCTAGCTGTTTCTAGCATGCTCTCCGGTTACTCCCCCCCGCTATGCTACGGGCCACAGGGCTCTGATTTGTTCCCTTTGGCTGTGGGCCGCGTGCTTCCAGTGAAGCACAAGCGGCCCCACGTTTCGCTTCTCATGGGGACAGGGGCTGACACCCAGTTGCTAGCTAGGCCTGGGTCTGCCTGTGAGAATGCTGTGCTGTCAAGCGGCTCCCACACCACACATTCTGCGTCTGTGTTTGGTGAGCCTGGTGTTGTGTCTGTCGACGGAAAAGGTTGTCAGCGGGGGAACTCGAGGCCCAGGAGGTTGCCCTCGCCAGGCCGGGTATCACGTTAGTGCCTCCCCCGACCGGAAGACCGGCAGTGGTCAGTCAGGCACACGTGGTTTGGATGGTAGTAATATCACTACAGGGCTACGGTGTGTAGGGACCCACCCTATCGGGCAGTATGGGGACCACACGCCTTGCATGTCCAGCTGCAGAGCAGGCTATCCTCAGCAGTCCATGCCGGGAAGATGCTCAACGGGGGAGCTTATGTCACCAAGGGTGATGGCCGCTCCCCCCGTATCAGACCGCCCCTTCTGTCTGGGTCCCCCCCTTGGGTGCGATTGCCTTGTTGGTAGAGTCAGGGTGCGATATCCCGGCTACACGAGTCACCCTGCTCGCGCGGTTGGCAAGACCGGGGTTGACAACGCACAGCGGGAGGGACCGGGCCACCTATCTACGATTCCTAGCGGACCAGCGGCAGTTGGCGGCGGGGGCGCTTTGGAATTTTACCACGTATGGCTGCAGCGGTAGCCATATGTCGGTGTGGATGGAGAGAACGCTGAGGGCGGTGCTTGTGTTACAGTTTACACACCCCCGCCCTCTGTTTTTGGGTTTGGTACAGACTCTATTATCAGAGTCCGCGGCAGTGACAGCCCTGGCCGAGGAGATTCGTTCTCTGACGGCGAAGCAGGCCGCCGTCGTGGTCCCATGGGAGGACGCGATGAGCAGCGTTTCCTCCCGATATTCTCTGGTGCCCGAGAAATCGGGGAGGGGGGGGGGGGTGTCAGACCCATACTGGACCTGTCCCATGGAATGTCACCCACCTGTTAGGCGCTGTCAGGTGGGGGACTGGTTCACCTCCATAGACCTGTAGGATGCGTATTCGCATCCCGATCTTCCCTCCTAGGTCATACCTATGCTTTCATTGCAGGGCTTAGCGTACGGGTACCAGAGGCTGCCGTTCGGCTACTCTCTGGCTCCTTGCATCTTCACCAAGTGCGTGGAGACCACGCTGAGGTCTCTGCGTCGTCGGGGGATACGAATTGTATTCTACCCTGGACGACGTTCTGGTCCTCGGCCGGTCAGAGAAGATCACCAGGTCTCATTCCAGGCAGGTGGTGGAATTCCTCACCAGCCTTGGTTTTGCTGTAGACTGGAAGTAGAGTACTCCTCTTCCCAGTCAACGGGTGGAGTACTTGGGCTTATTTCTATGCTCAAGGTCTATATGGGCATCCCTCTCAGAGCGGCGGCGAGTGTATGTTCTCGGCGCGCTCGGGAGGTTCTGTCCTAGGACGGTTACGGCGCTGTCCGTGATGCGCCTGCTCGGTATGATGGCATCTGCTCACTCTGTGGTCCCTCTTGGCCTCCTCTTTATGAGGAGGATACAGAGGTGGTTTTTCCAGTATGGAAATGGACCCGGTGAGAGACAAGTGGAAGCGGCTGAAGGTTCACATGTCAGTACTGGGGGACCTCGTCCTCTAGGGTGGGCCTGCGGCCCTCACCAGCGGGGTCCCCGTGGGCAGCAGGCTGTCACACGTCATGGTCTTCACTGACGCCTCCTTCACGGGATGGGGGGGACGTGTGGGGCCAACGCAGTAGGGGGAAGCTGGCAGGACCATGCTGCCCGGTCTGCACTACATTTCAATGTGTTGGAATTGGAGGCAGTCCTTCTGGTCCTCAAACGGCTCAGCCACCTTGTGGTGGGCAGCCATGTTTTGATCAGGACGGACAACACAACATCAGCGTCATATATTGACAGATGGGGAAGAGTAGGCTCCCCCCGTCTGCACCGGGGGGCGGTCAAGCTCTGGCTATGGGCTTTTCTCAATCTGCGCAGCCTGAGGGCTCTCCACATCCTCGGCAGGGAGAATGTGGGTGCAGATGTGATGTCGCGGGGCGGTCCTCACCCTGACGAGTGGGGACTACGTCCAGACATAGTCGGACAGGTCTGGGACCGATTCCGTGGCCACCCGGGATTCTGTACGCATTCCCCCCCATACACCTGATAGCTCGGCTGTTGGGGCGGGTACGTCAGGAGCGCGGGACTTTGATCATGGTCGCGCCGGGCCCGGGCTCAGCTGTGTGGTTCACGGCCCTGATTCTCCTCTTGGTGGCCCCGCCGTGGCCTGTTCTGTGGTCACCGCAAGTCCTCTTTCAGGCACGCGGAACTCTGTTCTGCCTCCTGTTCTGAGGCAGCCTCTAGGCTTGGCTGCTGAAAGAGTGAATCTGGTTGGGATGCATCTTGACTCTTCTGTGGTTAACGCCATCCGGTACGCGCACGCTCCGTCCACTACCGTGGCTTACGCTGGGAATTGGCGTATGGTCGAGAGTGGGGGCAGAACATTGTTCAGCCACCCTCTCGTGAGACGTTTCCTGCTTGGCGCTCGGCGTCTCAAGCCTGTGGAACGTTCTCTGTCTCTGAGTTGGGACCTCCAACTGGTCCTGGGCCGGTTGTCGGAGGCCCCGTTTTAGCCTCTTGAGCAGGCGCCATTGGATCGGCTGTCCTTTAAGACTGCGTTCCTTTTGGCCATCACCTCCGCTGAGCATGTGGGTGAGCTGTGTGCTCTCTCGGTGCGGAGTGCCTGTCTATTCGCGACAGCGGTGCGACTCTGAGGCCTAATCCAGTCTTCGTGCCAAAGAATGTCCGGAGCTCTTTTCGCTCCAGGGATATTGTGGTTCAGGCGTTTCATCAGCCTCTTCACGCTAGTGAGTTGGAGGCGAGCCTTCACCTGTCGTGTCCTGTCCGTGCGCTGGGGGTTTACCTCAGTCGGACACGGGATCTCAGGGCTTCCGATCAACTGTTTGTTTGTTATGTGGCCCTCGCGCGGGTAAGGCGCTGTTCAAGCAGCGCCTGTCACATTGGTTGTGCGAGGGCATTGCCCTTTGCTACACATTGGCTGGACAGGTCCCCCACGGGGGCGTCAGGGCGCACTCCACTCGGGGAGTGGCGGCCTCTGCTGCCCTGTTAGGGGGGGCCTCGGTGGAGGACATCTGTGCTCCTGGTCCTCCCCGGGTCCTTTCGTTAAGTTTTACCTCATGGACATGTCTGGGGGTTCTGTCTCCCAGGCGGTTCTGAGGTCTGGGACCTCCCCTGCGTCCCGCCATTTGGTGGGCTAGCAGGGGTGTGTGGGTGTGGGCCACGGGGTGCTGTGTCACACGTGGTCCCGCCTGTGCTTTGCGTTCAGGGGTGCCTGGTTCCCCCTTTTTCTCAATTTGGTGGAGTTGACTGCCTCCCCCCCTTCGTTAGGACGGGCGGGTGGACGGGACTCCCCTCATCCCTGGCTGGGGCTTACGGGCCCTCAGGGGGTACACTTGTCGGGGCACACGTCCGCTCTGCCCCATATCTCATTGGCAGAGCGAGACGCGATAGCCAAGTATGATATATAACGAAAGGTTATTTCATAACCTAGTTATATGAATACTGGCTGAGCGTCTCGCTCTTAGCGCCCTGCGGTCCCTTGGATGGTTTTCCGCTTATGGAAATCGATCTGGGAATGTGGAGCGTGACCATTTCCGGCGTCATATAGGGAGACGCACAGGAGTGGCTTGGTCACGTGCAAATGGGTGCATTTGTTTGTTTCGGGTGCACGCTAAGTGCGTGGACATAAGAGGATATCTCATTGGCAGAGCGAGAAGCTCAGCCAGTATTCATATAACTAGGTTATGAAATAACCTTTCGTTATCTATGATGCTTGTGACTTCCATATCCTTTTGTTGTTATACCATTGGTATTTACCACTTGGTGGTTGGCCACTGGTATTTACCACTTAGGTCGGCCCTTCCAGTGCAACTTCCTTCTGGTAAACTTTACAAGTTGACGAGGACCAGCCGAACGCAATGAGAGCGCTCCATTTCAGTGTAATGGTGCACCACCAGATAGGTAATGGTGAGGGCAGAGAAAACTGCTTAAATGGAGTTTGATCTGTCAGCCAGTGGCAGCAAGCATGCTGTCAGCTGACAAAACAAACAACAATGTTGGCTTATAGTTGACTAATAATTGTCAGCATTGACAGTAATGTTCGCAATGTGATTTTATATAGGCTAAGCCTGAATGAAATTCATCAGTTCTCCGTTTTATCAATCTCCCTTGATGTATTTGTGTTGCTACGGCCCATGTGTCAAACCACTCTCTGAAATGTTGTGGCGGATCCAGCATATCTGCCGGCTATGATAATTGTCAAATGGTGTGCAGACGCCGCCTACTCGATGTACCACAGGCGGACGCCAGCGTGGTGATGGTGCAGATGCAGTAAGTCTGGCCCAAGAGAGCACTCCCATTAGGAAGCGTCAGTCTCTGGAGTGATTGGCTGAACTGAGTATCAGTCTGTGGAAGTGGAAACTGATGACGTGATTGTTTATCGTTTCATGGCTCTCTCAAGGCTAATATATTGGAGGCTAAGTCACTAGTAGGCCACCAAATGGGAGGTGGGGGTACGGCCCAAACTCAGACTGCGCGGGTGGAGTGTTTGGAGATCAAATTGAATGGAAATGCAGACAAATTGTAACTGTGCATGTTATACAGTTAGCAGTAGCAATAGCAGTTGTTTGTATTGAGCCGTACTGTATTGTACCCATTCTGCAATCTGTCAATCAATCAATACCCCAATGATATTTTGTCACAATGCGGTGGCATAACAGGATCCAAGAGCAGACAAGTGTAGGCGGGCAGAAAGTCCAAGGGTTTTTAATGAACAAGAATAAATAAACAGAACAAGGGGCAAATTTAAACTAAACAATAAAAACAAAACCTCCCAGTAACAACTGGAAGAGGGGGGGGACACAATAACTAACTCTAATTACTAACATCTAACATGGGGAACACTTACTTGAAACATGCATCGTGAAACAAGGACAGCGCAACATTGACAGTGTAACAGAGATAATGGGCAGACACAGAACAGGAAACAAGGAACTCAAATACACAGGAACAAATGACAAACTAGAAACACCTGGGATGATTATAACTGGAGACGCCTGGGAGGGGAAACAGACTGACAAAGAACTACAAGAAACAACACAATGAACTACAACTATGGATGGCAAGACAAACACCAGACACTGGGACAAAACACGCTACAGACACTAAACGGAGAACCTAATAACAGTTATACAATGGAATGCAAATATCTTGATTCTGATTGGCTGAAACAGTCAAGTTAACCGTTGTTATTTCATATAACACACTCCACGTGACCCCAGATCCCTCCCACAACCGAATTACTTTTTCTGAATGAGTCCGCCATAGATAGACAAATGGAAGTATGAATATATTTTGAACGAATCCTAAAAAAAAGATACAGTCAACTGGAATATGTTAGTTCGTTACACATATGTTGGATTGGTTTGTCATGACCCATTGTGAAACAAAAGAAAAATTGCGGACTTTTAAAACAAAAACAAAATGGCCGTAGATTTTTTTTTGTGTTAGACTTGGATCTACTACTTTCTCTGTGGATGGTTTTGTGAATAAATCTCCATTATGCTTCAATTACTGTGTGTTTATTTTATAGCAATAAGGTTGGGTGAATTCGGCCATTGTATAAAAGCATTAAATCAATTGAAGTCGTGTGTTATACTCATTAGATCACGCCTAGGGGGGTCTAACGACCCTCCGCTGCATGTCGGGCCTAACAACCACCCCTAGGAGTGATCTAATGAGTATAACACATTCCGTCGCGTGATGTAATGCTTAAACAGTAACTACAAAGACTAAGACAAAACAGCCTCCTGATGGTTACTGGAAAAAATTACACTCCACTGCATATACATTTATTTGGAATAACAAACCTCCACGAATAAAAAGATCCACCGCACAGAGAAACAAAGCCGACGGAGGTTTGGCATTTCCAGACTTTTACCACTATTTTAAAGCGTACTCTTTAAGACCACTGACAACCTGGTTTGACTCCCAAGCATCTGTATCCTGGAGAAACTTAGAAGAAAATATAGTAGCACCACATAGACTGCAGGACATAGGCATAGGCAGAAATTAAGCAATGCGAATTGAAATTTGGCCCCCTTATTACACATGTGATCCGGATATGGCGTGAAACACCAAAAAAATATTCTAACCAACATAAATGGCATAGTCATACTCCCCTATTCAATAACAATGCACTCCTTATTGGAAAACGACCTATAAGATACCCCAAATGGGAAAAGCAGGGCATACACACATTGGGAGATGTTTTCAACAAACAGGGTTTTTGTAGCTATCAAGATATACATAAAAAATGTTACCTCACCAGTTCCACATATTATTTTTACGCACAGTTATTGGATTGTTTGAAGGCTCATGGAGTCCCATTAGGATACCAATTGAGCACCACAGATATCACAAATTCTTCTATGAAAGAGAGACATCGAGAGGCTTCGTATCTGATTTTTATCATCACTTACTAACGTCCTCGTATGGAATCCTCCCCTTAGCCTCAGTCTGGAGGAGGGATATACCAGACTTGGAAATAGATTTTGATTGGCAAGAAGTCTGGGCAAACGTTCGAATTGCGTCACGTAACCCGGACCATCAACAAATTAATCTTAATTATATTCATAGGACATACCTGACTCCTATAAGATTGAACAGAATGGGACTTAAACAAGACTCCAGGGCCCTCATTCATCAACGTGTCTTACGCACAGATATGTGCTTAACCTGTGCGTACGACCATCCCTAAGCAAAGAGTGGGATTCATCAATTTCAACTTGAACTTGACTTCGTGCTTATGTGTACGCACAGCTCGGAGCACACTTAGCTGACGCCCAGTGGTAGAATATATTATTACAACAAGGAAATGAGCTTCTGTGCATTAGTTTCAACACTGGCATGTTCTGTATGAACCGTAATTCATTATAGTTCATTGTAAAATAGCAACAGTAGTGTAATTATGGTCGAAACCCTATAAATAGCATTTGGAATAATAGATCTTTCTCTCAGAATGAATGCAGCATGGTTTATATAGCGTTATCGGAATATACGGGGTGTACTGACTGACTGCGCTCCGCGTAGCTCAACTCGTTATTATTTTGCGCACAGACCGCAGAAACACGGGAACGTTTTGATTATATTTAAAAGGCTTTACGTTAAACGAAACAAGTGGAATTTCGAAGCTGTAAGCAGAATACAAGTCATATGAACACCCACGATATAGTGTTCTTCCCCCTTTTTACTGTATAAGAAAGAATAAAAAACGCATTGCAATGACACCAGATAGTGGACAGACTATGTATATGATGGGATTCAAGTTCGCGTTTTTGTTGATCATAGGCATGCTGTCAGAGTATGATATCTTAATCAAACATTCTAGAACATTTGTCGTCACAGATCATGTCACAATAGAACATAGGCTATGGCATGGTCCATCGTGATATTGTGTAGACTGTTATTACTGTACCGGTACCACCCATTGTGACAACAGCCTTGTGAGTCCCGCACACAAACATGATGGAATTCAAGTTAATGTATTGAAAGGCAGGCTACATCATACATGCAGTGAGATTCATTGTTCTTGTATATGCTCTCGTATTATTGTTTATATAGGCTACCCAATACTGACATCAAAATAGATTGTAGTATGCCTCTAGAAATCATATGCAGCAGGTAGAAAATTGACGGAGAATCCATCGCGATTTGGAATAAAATTGAGGAGAACTTTAATCCCTGGGTATTAATCAAACAACACGGGAAAAGGCAGTCATATTCCAGCACGGTCTTTATTAGTGTTTGCGCTGCCCAGGCAGCAATGGTTAATAGATATCATATCCGACATCACCGTTCCCATAACACGCTTCCCTCGGCTTAGTCCATTTTTCCACATTTCATGGGGGTATTCCATTACCGTATATGGTTATTCGGGGCGGTTCTGGTATGCAAATACTTAAAACAGTGCACAAGCTCAAACGTAGGATCAAAGTCATATTTATCAAGACAGGTGTGCGTAGAACCTGTGTACGCACGTGTGATGAATCCCGTTCTTTTTGTGCGTGCACTGATTCTAAGGGTATTAGATAGCAAGTATTAGGTATATATCTTGTAAACTACATTTATAATGATTCAAATGGTAATTTCATTGGATGTTTACTGTTAATGCGTGTGTGTCTAATTTGATGTTATGTTTAAAAAATAATAAAAAAAAAAAAATATTAAAAAAAAAAAAAAAAAAAAAAAAAAAAAAAGACTAAGGGTGTGTTCACATCTGAAAGTCCAGGGATAGTCCGGACTTTCTAATTTGTTTACAAATTAGATCCGCACCAAATGTGAAAATGATACATTGTTTAATTTTGGTCTGCGTTCACACTACCCTGTTTGGTGCGGATCTAATTTGTAAACAAAGGACATGCTGTCGCATCTATTGGACTAGTCTATAGCACTCACAAACGTAATCAGTTGCCGGCAGCGTAATGAGAGAGATACTATTATGAGCACGGGCCGGCGCTAGTCGACTAGAGAGGAGAGGAGAGGAGAGGAGAGGAGAGGAGAGGAGAGGAGAGGAGAGGAGAGAGAGAGAGAGAGAGAGAGAGAGAGAGAGAGAGAGAGAGAGAGAGAGAGAGAGAGAGAGAGAGAGAGAGAGACCTTTCCTTCCTGCGTAAGCTTTTTTTTTTCTTTATCTGAGAGAATGTCCGCGAATGTCCTCCTCACGCAGGAGAAAGTTTGGGGGTCCGCGCGCGGCGCGAGTCTAGAGTAGAGAGAGAGAGAGGAAGAGAGAGACTGCGTCTAGAGAGGAGAGAGAGAGAGGGAGGAAGAGAGAGACTGTCCGCGTGCGGCGCCAGTCTAGAGAGGAGTAGGCTACTTTGCTTCCTGGATTAGGTACTATAGTTCGATTGAAACGAACCGAGTCCCAACTTTTCAAGAAGACCATGGTTCGGTTGTTTGGTCCTCATTATAGTTCGGTTTGCGTTCATACCTGTACAAACCAAACGGACTATCGATCTAAAGGGACCATGGTCCACTTAAAGGGACCATGGTCCACTTAAAGTGGACCAAACAGAGTAGGTGTGAACGCGCCCTAAGACAAAACAGTAAACCATTATAATACAGGAAGAGTAACACTAGAACAGGGGAACATGGAGAGCAAGAGAGAGAAGGGAAGAGAGAAAGAGCAAGAGAGATAGAAGGGAAAGAACAGGGACAGAAATACAAGGAACACACATACAGGGACGGGGAGAGGTAGAGCAGGGGAGAACAGTCCTTGGACCAGTGGGACGTTACAATATTATGCAATATGACAGAGTGACACCTCTAAGCCTCCCAGGAACTGACAGGAGAGGTTGTGTCTCAGAGATCTTCAACCTAAACAAATCTGCCTTTACAGCAGATTCAAATATCAACAAGCACTCCCCATAGAGTGTTCATCCCTGTCTCAACAACAAGAGATGATGAGTGTTCATCACAGTCTCAACAACAAGAGATGAGGAGTGGTCATCCCTGTCCCAACAAGAGATGAGGAGTGTTTATCCCTGTCTCAATAACAAGAGATGAGGAGTGTTTATCACAGTCTCAACAACAAGAGATGAGGAGTGTTTATCCCTGTCTCAACAACAAGAGATGAGGAGTGTTCATCCCTGTCTCAATAACAAGAGATGAGGAATGTTTATCACAGTCTCAACAACAAGAGACAAGGAGTGTTTATCCCTGTCTCAATAACATGAGGAGTGTTTATCAGTCTCAACAACAAGAGACGAGGAGTGTTTATCCCTGTCTCAATAACAAGAGATGAGGAATGTTTATCCCTGTCTCAATAACAAGAGATGAGGAGTGTTTATCACAGTCTCAATAACAAGAGATGAGGAGTGTTTATCCCTGTCTCAATAACAAGAGATGAGGAATGTTTATCACAATCTCAACAAGATATGAGGAATGTTTATCCCTGTCTCAATAACAAGAGATGAGGAATGTTTATCCCTGTCTCAATAACAAGAGATGAGGAGTGTTCATCCCTGTCTCAATAACAAGAGATGAGGAGTGTTTATCCCTGTCTCAATAACAAGAGATGAGGAGTGTTTATCCCTGTCTCAATAACAAGAGATGAGGAATGTTTATCACAATCTCAACAAGATATGAGGAATGTTTATCCCTGTCTCAATAACAAGAGATGAGGAATGTTTATCACTGTCTCAACAACAAGAGATTATGCATGTTTATCCCTGTCTCAATAACAAGAGATGAGGAGTGTGTATCCCTGTCTCAACAAGAGATGAGGAGTGTTTATCACCATCTCAATAACAAGAGATGAGGAGTGTTCATCCCTGTCTCAACAAGAGATGAGGAGTGTTTATCACCATCTCAATAACAAGAGATGAGGAGTGTTCATCCCTGTCTCAACAAGAGATGAGGAGTGTTTATCCCTGTCTCAATAACAAGAGATGAGGAGTGTTTATCACAGTCTCAACAACAAGATACGAGGAGTGTTCATCCCTGTCCCAACAAGAGATGATGAGTGTTTATCCCTGTCTCAATGACAAGAGATGAGGAATGTTTATCACTGTCTCAACAATAAGAGATGATGAATGTTTATCACAGTCTCAACAACAAGAGATGAGGAGTGTCCATCCCTGTCTCAATGACAAGAGATGAGGAATGTTTATCACTGTCTCAACAACAAGAGATGATGAATGTTTATCACAGTCTCAACAACAAGAGATGAGGAGTGTCCATCCCTGTCTCAACAACAAGAGATGAGGAGTGTTTATCACAGTCTCAACAACAAGAGATGAGGAGTGTTTATCACAGTCTCAACAACAAGAGATGAGGAGTGTTTATCCCTGTCTCAACAACAAGAGATGAGGAGTGTTTATCACAGTCTCAACAACAAGAGATGAGGAATGTGTATCACAGTCTCAACAACAAGAGATGAGGAGTGTTCATCCCTGTTTCAACAAGAGATGAGGAGTGTTCATCCCTGTCCCAACAAGAGATGAGGAGTGTTTATCACAATCTCAACAAGATATGAGGAATGTTTATCCCTGTCTCAATAACAATAGATGAGGAATGTTTATCACTGTCTTAACAACAAGATATGAGGAGTGTGTATCACCATCTCATTAACAAGAGATGAGGAATGAATGTTTATCACCATCTCAATAACGAAGGTTATCCTATAACCCTAGTTATGTGAGTTCTGGCAAGCGTTCTGCTCGCTATTGGACTAGCTCGTTTATACTTATTGTATACATCAGGGGTAGGCAACCCTAGGCACGCGTGCCCGCATAGGCACGCAGGGGCATTTTCATTGGCACAGGGGGCAGCATTAAAAAATTTTAAAATACGTTTTTTTTTATTATATTTTTTTCTCTTTGAAATATTATAGTGAAATATTTTGCACTGTTGTCGCATTTATCTTGTTGAAATCCTCCCACAGGTTATTTTTTGTAAGGCTTTTCTCTGTAGCTCAGATGTTTTGTTTGAAGGCTTGCCAAACAAAGAGACAATCAAATCAAGGATAAAAGATATCCCCATGTCAGCTTGAAGTGTCGAGTGACGCATCAACGAAATGTCAGAAAATATCGTCAGTCCAACCTGAGAGAGCGGAATCCCACGTACGCTGGTGCGTACAGGGAATCCCCTTAGTGATGAGAGCACCTGTCTACACGTACCTGTCAGAATTTCACCAATTTGATATAACACACCCAAAGAAAAAGGGTTTATATCCCCCCCCCCCCCCCCCCCCCCCAAGAACCTCACGTAAAGTGAAAAACATACGAGGTGATAAGGAGTAGTGACTTTAGCCCCATGTTGATTTATAAGTGAAAGCATACGCAAAGCATATGTTTGCTTCATCGCTTGAAAAGCCAAACATGACAGCCAGCTACCATCCGTGGGCTCTGGGTCTACGTTTGTTTAAAAAACGTGTCCACACGAGTCCCACAGCTCCATTTCATAAGACAAGAATTGCTCCCTGCTTACTTTTACTTATCAGAAAAAGGTAGCGGAGCCCTCATCGTCACTTTGTTTGAGGCATATGTAACAGGTCCAACCTAGTACCTGCCACCCGACTTCGACCGCGCCTTGAGTGGGAGTCGAACCCCGGGCGTCCGCACGGGGGGAAGCAACACAAACCGCTGCGCCAAGAGAGGAACTCCTCTCTAAGCGCTCAGTTTGGATGCCTCTGGGGAGTGAGTTTCACTTCCTGGTACCGCTACCGTGCCTCAGCCACTTCTCAACGTCGGAAGTTCTTCGTGACTGGGCTTCGCGGTACCATCCGTTACATTCACCCCCCCTGAACTCACACCACCCAAGGCATCCGGGTCACGGCACCACTGTAACAGGTCCAACCTAGTACCTGCCACCCGACTTTGACCGCGCCTTGAGTGGGAGTCGAACCCCGGGCGTCCGCACGGGGGGAAGCAACACAAACCGCTGCGCCAAGAGAGGAACTCCTCTCTAAGCGCTCAGTTTGGATGCCTCTGGGGAGTGAGTTTCACTTCCTGGTACCGCTACCGTGCCTCAGCCACTTCTCAACGTCGGAAGTTCTTCGTGACTGGGCTTCGCGGTACCATCCGTTACACATACACAAAACACATTTGTGAAATGACTGCACGTTGTTTCAACAAAAAGATGCCACTCTTAAAAAGAGGGTATTTTTATTTTTTACAAAATGTAGTTGGGGGAAAAAACGGGGGATGGTGAAATGAGAAAGGGGAAGAGAGGGGTGGAGGGAAGGGAAACCACAGACGGTTTAGGCTCTGTCTCACGCCCATCACCTCCTGCCGCAGGACACAATTTATTTAATGTGCCCTGGCTGGCTGGCTCTGCGAGGCTCTCTCTCCACTCTGTAGCCTATACCGGCTCTACCGGACCCATGGTGTCTGTGAGTGAGTGATGGTGGCAGTGGCGGATGAGGTGGCGAGCTTCTCTTACGGTTTTCTGGACAGCTTCGGTCCCTTGCTGGCTCACGGTGGCAAGGTCCGCGTCTCGCCGGATGGAGTATTATTAGCAGTTTAAAGACAGCGCAACTGTCTTTCCGGTATGTCAAGTATTTGAGCCGTGCCGTTTATAAAGTCGACGCGTAAATACTGCAATTGGGGGGTAGAGGTGCGTGTTCACCGGCAGAGGGGTCGGCGGACAGGCAGCAGGCTTTTGCCCCGAGCGGGATTCAAGCCGTCAACACGGCTGCACGAGAGACCAGTTCAGCACCTTGGACAGTGTGACAAATGCACCCATTTCATTGGCTGTCACTCTGTTACACCTATACACGGCTGGCCCCGCAGGGGTAGAGGTGCGTGTTTCTTCTGACTCGAGTGACACTGACACACTTAATTGGAGCGAGGCATTAAATGAACAACATTTAAAAAAAAAATGTATTATAATAATTATAAAGAAGCGGTTGATTGGCTACACATGTGTCGGAGGAAGCATGTGATAGCCTCCACTCTCCCAGACCGATAGGGGGTAGGTGCGCAACGACCAGGAAGGGGATTGGAAATTGGCATAACGACTAACATTGGGATGGGAGAAAAACGGAAAAAATTAGTGAGAAAAAGATAATAAATAAATAAATCTCCAAGAGTGGTTTCTTTATTGAACAAAAACATATTATGCAAACGGAGGTTTGAGGGGGAATCACCAGCGTTTTAGCTCGGTCCGCAACCCCTATCTCGTGCGGGTCGAGGGTCGCGTACTGCGCAACGTCTCGGACCGCGCTGAGCCAAACAGCGTTTATGACAAATTGCAAACATGGGGGACTCTGATATAACAAGACAAAAGTCTTTCTCCGGTACGCCCTGTACCGAGCCGCACTGCTTTGCAAATACAATTTTCAGTCAATCAAACAAACACAACTGGGAGAGGCAAGCAGTATTACAGTAACTTCATATTGGCTGCCACGTACATGTTCCGCGAGGCTCTTGGTTTAACCCGAGCGCGCCAAGCGAAAACATAATACAGACTTGTCTTGTGCTCACGCTTCCGATTAAACGGTGCGACGGGCGGGGGTGACAGCCTAAAAACCCCTGCCTGCCACGCGTTGTTAGTTGTCACTCTTCAGCCGGAGGAACTCTCTCGTCGGGTCTGAAGAAAACTCTGTGATGCGCGGCAAGCACCAATCGCTTCCTTGCCTTAGTCCGTCTAGGGAAGAGAGAACAACATTCTCCCTTCCTCCAGTTGCAACTTGCGGCGTCGAGGCTGCTAGGCCCGACACACCAGAGAGGAAACCGGATGCCAGGGAACCCTCGCGATGAGCGGTGGAAGCCAAGCGATGGAAGTGCTGGTGGTGTTGCCATCTCCAAACTAAATTCACACTAATAACTATATCCATCTCTCAAGCTGCAGAGCACATGTGAGCCACACTTTCGAATGAAAGACGAGTGAAGGATGAGTACGGCCTCGCGTCACGGTTATGTACGTGACCGGAAGTAGGCGTGGCCGGGTAGATAGGTAGGTGCATGTGGAAAATACTTTCAATGTATACAATAAGTATAAACTAGCTAGTCCAATAGCGAGTAGAACGCTGTACATACAGAACGAAACATAACAAGAGATGAGGAATGCATGTTTATCACCATCTCAATAACAAGAGATGAGGAGTGGTTATGATCACCGTGGTTATGGATTTTCACTGTTTCTGAGCATGAGAGCAGATTTAGCTACGCGGACAATTGCCTGAGAATGAGGCCGACCAGGTCATTAGAACGTCCCCAGACTGAGCCACCAGGGGAGGCTGGAGGGCAGAGAGGAGGGCTGGAGGGCAGAGAGGAGACCTGGGGTGAAGGCACGGAAGTCTCAGGGGGAAGGAGGTCATGAAAGGGTCAAGGAGAAAAGGTAGTTATTAGGAAGAAATAATTCATATTGAATGGAGCAGAAACACTGAATCCTATGACTATGTAATGCTTTTTATCCCATCAGAAGAGGACAGGGTAAGTGAACATTCTATGGTGGATAACTGTTATGTACTGTGTAAATACAAGTGGACAACTGGTGTGTCTTGCTTTGATGATGCGTGTAAAATATTTTCTGGAGTATCGTTGAAAGGCAATAATTCACTATGAGGCTGATATTCTAGTTCAGAACTGAGCAGATACTGTAGGAAGCAATACGGAACCTTTTACTTTCTCTCTAATCATCACACAGGTACTAGGAAACAACTTTACCTTTTGAAATCACAAGGAGTAGTATAGAACTATTTCTCTTACGTTACTAGTGAGTGACAGCAGTAAAATATGCAGCATATAACTAACTCGCTTGGGCATTACATAATTATAATGAACAGACAAAAGTGAACCCACCTACACTTGAAAATCACATTGTTCGCATGGAGGTTTAAATTGAGCGCTTCAGTGATTGTTTTGGTTGTAGAGTATGTCAGAAGCCATGCTTTTTATCGCTTGCCTTCCATGCATGGAAGCCATGCCTTTTATGCATTTTTGGGAGTAAAGTATCAATCCACTTCCTGAAAGTTAATAAAGTTACTCAATAAAAGCCGTAAAACAGTAGACATCCAGAGATTTTTTTTATTACTGAAGGGGTAGCCAAAGGTTGAGATTATTGAACCTCCATACTGAAAAGACTGTGGTTTTCAGACATGGAAAGAGACTGTGGTTTATGTTTATTAGGATCCCCATTAGTCATCATCAACGTGTTGACTATTCTTCCTGGGGTCCTCACAGATATATATCACATACATAATCAATAAAAAATAAAACAAAATAATGTCATAGGTGAATCCATTTCACCATACCTTTAAAAGAAAAACAAAGTAAACAGAAGAAGTTTGGATAACATGGCTGCAGCTACACTCATGCATGACATATATTGATTTACTTCCGGATTATGGCTCCTTTAAGTTTCTTTTTGAAACTGTCCTTGTTTTCCGTCTGTATGATATGTAATGGGATCCTGTTCCAATGTTATGGCTCTATACATTGCAGTTTTCTTGAGAGCATTGGTTCTAGGCAGAGGTAGGGTAAAGTGACTACTTGAAGCATGTCTGGTATTATGGTCATGTCTATCATTGGTGGATAAAAGCATAGAATACAATTGAGTGGGTTTACCTAAGGCAGGGGTGGCCAACCCAGCCAAACAACAGGAAGTATAAAACACTGACGTTAAAATAACAAAACAAACAAACAGCAGGGGGTATAGGATAGTGACACAGGTTATAGTGAATGTGCGAGTTTGAACAGATGGGTTTTCAGTTGCGATTTGAATGATGATAGTGAGTCAGACTGTCGGACATGTGGGGGCAGGGAGTTCCAGAGTCTGGGGGCTGAGCAGGTGAAAGCTTGAGCACCCATGGTGCTGAGGCGTGAGCTGGGGATGGAGAGGAGTCCAGTATAGGATGAGTGGAGGGAGCACCCATGGTGCTGAGGCTGGGGATGGATAGGAGTCCAGTAGAGGATGAGCGGAGGGTGCGGGAGGGGGTGTATTCCTGGAGGAGGTCAGTGATGTAGATGGGGGCTAGATTGTGGAGGGCTTTGAAGGTGAGTAAGAGGTTTTTGAAGTCGATCCGGTAGTGCACAGGGAGCCAGTCTAATTGAATGAGGACGGGGGTGATGTGGTCAGATGAGTTGGTGCGGTGATGATCCCGGCAGCAGAGTTTTGGATGATTTGTAGTCTGTTGAGGAGTTTGGTGGGAAGGCCGGTGAGGAGAGTGTTGCAATAATCGATCCAGGAGGTGACAAATGAGTGAACCAGGGTTTCAGTGTTTGATTGCGGAGTCTGGAGATATTACGGAAGTGAAAGAAAGCAGACCAGGTCATGCATGTTGGCCCGCGTGTGTGTGTCTGTCCTTGAGTGTATGTGTGTGTTCGTGTACATGTCATGCATGTTGGGCCGGGTACAAATATTGATTGTTTCACCTGACCAATTCAATATTGATTCTTAAAATCCTGAGATTGGACTTTTAATCTATGCTTTTCTTTTCATTGATGATTTTCATCAATGATATTTCTATTTCACGCCTCCTGTCCTGCACATATCTCTAGTTTGCCTTGTACCAAGTTTCTGCTGAACTACTATGGACATTTAGTTGACCAAACAGAAACTGCAGTCTATTTGCTCGTAGCAGAATATTCATTCTCAATTCAAACCTTTATTTACTCTTGAAAATGCATTGAGGTTATTTGCAATGTCGTCAGTCTAGATAATTTGAAATGGAATAAATAGGACAAAAACACGGACGAAGAAAAAAACAAAACAAAGAAAGATAAACATTTTAAATTGTTACAAACAAAAGCAGGGATATTTGTAATCATGTCTTCAAACTGTCCACAGTGAGCGGAAGATCATTCCAACAAGGAACCAAAACGAAAGGCTGATTTTCCAAGTTCAGTCTGCACTCTGCTAACTTCATTGTGAGTTCAGTCTGTACTCTGCTAACTTCATCGTGAGTTCAGTCTCTGCTATCCTTCATCATAAGCCAGTCATTTGAGCGTGTCAGACAGGGTCCATAATTCCAATATAGAAACATTGTGATGTAAGCTGGTAATTACCTGGCAATGGCCTTAAAGATAAACAGATACCAATGTTTATTTCACCTCTGCCAGAGAAGACCAACCCACTTTATCATACACTGGATGCAGTGGTGAGTACCATATCATATATGGAAAAGACAACGGTTGAGACAATGTGTTGATTATCTATGATAAATGTAACAACACAAATGTAATACACTGGTGTCTTATCACTGGATCTCGTCAACAGGTCACAGTGGAACAGTAGTATCATGCTTTTCCAATGATTGACCTACTCTACCACTGCACAGAACCATGTCGGAAGAAAGTTAACTACACAAAACGTTCCGTCCAAGACCTCTACTAATTGTCAATAGGGTGGAAAGGACAACGGTCTCATGCTGAACGCTTTAAAGAATTGTTTGAATTGTAAAGTGGAACTGAGTCCAGTGTGTCCATCGCGTCCTCTAGGTTCTGAGGCCTGTGGAAGTGGTCGATGTGCCGTCTGACGTTTTCAAGCTCGTCTGCCTCAAGGATGTGTCTCCAGCGCTGCTGTGGAGATTCACTGCGCTCTTCACCCCCAGCGAGAACAAGGTACCCGAGATGCAACGATCAAAGAGACACGGCGTGGCCAGGATAGATGATGGGGCCCCACAGTGACTTATGCCTCAGTGACCCCCATCTGAGAATAGTCTTTGGTCTTGGATTCAGTTCATTGATCTATCTCAATCCCTGCCCTTCTTTTCTTGATCCTCCAATCACAACTGCTGCTTCCTAAGCAACAGTTGTGATTGGAGGGTAAAGAAGAGAGGGCATGGTTTGAGATAGATCAATTCCACAACTGTCTATATAGTGAAACATATCATCGGATTAGTCATTCTTATACATTCTCTCTCATTTGCTAATTTGAGCTAACTTCTAGTGAATTAAATAATAGTGATATCAAACTATCCCTCATCTTGCTGGGGAACCCTGGAACCCACCCCTACAGGACCGCTGGGACTCAGCTGGCATTATCTTTGGGAAACATTGCAAGCAAAATAGGAGTTCAGGAAATACGTCATTTGACGTGGTCAAAGTGTGTTTGTTTCTCCAGGACTACAGTATGTCCATAGACTGGTGTTTGTGACGGAGAGGGAGAAGTTTGTGGTGCCAATCCGGGCCCTGGTCTCACGGGCCATCCTGGACTTCCCAGACGAGCTCTGTTTTTTCCCCGTCTGTCAAGTCGGAGGTTCAACAAAGAAAAGGCAGCTGGTCCACAACATAGGACACAGACAGGCCCGTTTCCGGCTTCATACAAACGGGTCAGAATCTATTATTGATTATTTATTATATTAGTCAACAAAAAAGTTATGAATTTATTGTCTTATTACTGGATCTAGTAAACAAGTTGTAGTGGAACAGTAATATCATGATTTTCACACATTTTAGAAAAATTCTTTTATAAATTATAAAATTATAATTATAAATTATTATGTCACTTATTGATATTTGTAAACACTGCAACAGGAAATAAAGGTGGGTCCTATAGAGTGATAAGGTATTCTAGTATGTCTGTTTCATCTCTCTCTCTCTCTCTCTCTCTCGATTTCTCGCTATTTCTCTCTCTCTCTCTCTCTCACACACACATATCCTTGCAGGTGTACAGTATAACGTGTAACATTCTATTATATTTAGTTTTGTGTCTTCTATGCAGCGGTTCTCAACAGGGGTGCCCCAGAGAGCTGCCAGGGGTGCCTTGAGATTCAAACAAATATATATATATATTCTTTTTTGGATTACAGAGAATTATCACTAAAGTGCTATCTGTTGCAGCTGCACTCTTTTCCATGAAAATACCATATTTGGATAAGTTTGACCATTTCTGAAAATCATTATTTAATAAAACACAGAAAAGGATCACCAAGTTACTCTGGATAAAAAAAAAAACTTTACAGACAACATTGAGACAAAGCTTCCTGACACATCTCCATCCAAACGCTTGGAAGAACTCGTTGAAATCTCATCTGATACCACCTGGAGAGCTCGTTTCAGAGTGTGGTGCTGAGTACCAAGTATCTCATGATGCAGCAGTTAAGGTGTTGATACCATTCAGCACCTGTGTGAAGCTGGCTTTTCATCCATGACAGCTCTGAAAACAAAATATAGGGCCAAGTTGAGCCTTGAGGATGACATGCGTGTTGCCTTGTCAAAGATCTCCCCACGTATTGACCGTATTATTAGCCAGCAGCAGCAGACGTCGCATTGAGCTAGAAATGTCCACTGAGTGAACGAGTGCTTATTTTCTGTATGTATTTATATTTTTTGAGAAATGGTAACTTGGTGATCCTTTTCTGTATTAAAAAAAATACATGATTTTCTGTTTTTGAGAAATGGTCAAACATATCCAAATATGCTATTTTTATGGAGAACAGTGCAGCTGCAACAGATAGCACTTTAGTGATCCTTTTCTGTATTTAAAAAAAAAAATACATGATTTTCAGTTTTTGAGAAAATAATGGTCACACTTATCCAAATATGCTATTTTTATGGAAAAGTGTGCAGCTGCAACAGATAGCACTTTAGTGATCATTTTCTGTAATTTTATTTAAAGAAATATGCTATTTGATTTACTACTACAAGCAGTGTAATGTCAACAGTACTAAGCCATTTAGACCTGAAACACCTGTTAATAATGCATTATATCGGCATATACACACAAATGTGTTTCCCGGTTTTGTTAAATAAACATTATTTTGAAAGCAAGCACTTTTGTCATCATTGTAGCAAAAAAGACAGGACCGGAAAAGTCTTTATCGTATGTAGGGGTGCCCTGGAATATTTTATTGAA
The DNA here is from genome assembly GCF_963971535.1 of Notolepis coatsorum. NCBI lineage: Eukaryota > Metazoa > Chordata > Actinopteri > Aulopiformes > Paralepididae > Notolepis > Notolepis coatsorum. The sequence goes on along the minus strand of NC_140180.1, from coordinate 86,027,800 downwards.
CACAGGGGTGCCTTGGCAGCAGAAAGGTTGAGAACCCCTGTTTATTAAATCTATTGTATTATATTTATGCTAATGTTTTCTATTCCATTCGAGGCCTTTCTCATTGACGCCTTCTGGAGGGACTCTGGGTGTAGGAGAAAGCTTAGGTGACAGTGGCCTTCTCTCCCAGGACTGTAGGAGAATACAGCCAGGACCTGATTCTACACTACTGTTACGACCCCTGTGAGTCTAAGGGTAAAGGGCTGTAACATAACAGTTGGTTGACAGAAAAGATGGACCACGTTTGTAAACAACAATGATATTTATTGGTAGATGCAAAGGAAGCACATGTAGCTCAGGGGTGAGCCCAGGCCAAAACAACAAACAAACACCACTATACTCCAAATAAACACAATCTAATCTATGGTAAAAGAGATTACATTACCTAAACTACTCTTACCTAACCAAAACAGGAGAAAACAATGTCCAAAGGAAATGGCAGCTCACCCCATCTGTGCTTCCTGAGAAAGAGAGAAAAACACATTAATTATACAGAAACAAAAGCAGAATATATACAAAAACAAACTATAACTAACAATGCTCTCTCTGTGGCCATACACACACAAGGAAATTACTACTAAGCACCAAAGGCCAATAAACGAAATGCAATACTGTCAAAGTTACAGGTTTACCAAAATCACAACAGGCCTAGCCTCATGCCAGAGAGAGAGAAAGACTGAAGTGAGAAGCCATGTTTTAACAGGTGTGGGGTGATCCATCATTGGGTGGTGTGGATTGAGTGTTGGAGTCTGGAAAGCCATCCACCAATCGGTGCTGTGTTGCAATAATGGAAGGATTGGCCTGGCAGGGACCAATGGTGAAGGGAACAATGGCTGGAGGGAGGAAACAAAATGGAGAACACACACACATGGAGACACACACTGGGGAATATATACATTGGGATACAGGTCATTCTCTATCTCTCTTGATCTCTCTGTCTCTGTATTTGTCTCTCTCTCTGTATCTCTGTCTCTCTACACATCGACTCCTCATTTTGAATAGAGCTGCTAGTGGGGCTGGTTGTTGTGTTTGTCCTAGACCTCTTTGTGTGCCTGCTGTGCTGAGTGCTGTGCTGGTGTCGCCGGTCGCTACCACAGAGACTCATTAGTAGCTTTTAAACCCTTGATGAGTTTGGGTCTATCTAGAGATAAAAAAAAATAATCTAACCCTAACTAACCTTACTGTCATGCACTGTCCTAATAAACTAACCTACACTGTAGCACTCAACACTTTGATGAACATTGTTACTCAGCTGATAAGAGTTGTGCCCTTCCTGATGACTTGTTGTACAAAACTTGTAAGTCGCTTTGGATAAAAGCGTCAGCTAAATGTAAATGTAGAGCAGCACGTCTTAAAGTGATATTGAACCTCTGGTTATGTAGCTTCCTGGTCATAATATAGAGGAAGAGGATGGGTCACAACCCCAACATTCTCACACAAGTTATTCAGCATGCTATCTCTTGCAAAATGTGTTATGTCTCCCAGTGGTAACGGGGAAAACTTTTCGAACCTTTCTATGATAGGGATGTCACGATTTCAGTATGTTTGCATTGTTTTGTTTCTCTGTTTGATTGATAGATTGAAAACGTTATTAATAGATTGCAGAATGGGTACAATACAGTACGGCTCAATACAAAACAACTGCTAAGAGGATGCAGACCAGAAAAAAAAGTGTCGTCTTGTTTACATCGGGGTCCCCCATTTTCAATTCTATGAGATAGTAAAGGGTTAACCTTCTGTAGTGTGGCAGTGAAAGGGTTGATGGGGAAGGTCAGTAAAGTTGATGCGTTGCTGCAGGTGAGGACGTGCACGTCCGCCTGTACGGGGCAAGTGAGGAGTTGGAGCTGTGTCTGGAGCCGGGCGGTGTGCTGCGGCTGGAGAACACGTACATCTCCCCGGTCCGTCGCTCTGACCAACACCAGCCACGTCCCCCTGCCGTACAGCTGGAGCACCCTGTCCAGCCACAACTGCATCACCGTGGAGCCAGCGGTCTGTGTCTGTGTGTGTGTGCGTGTGTGTGCTACATGCTTGTATGTGTATGTGTTTTCTTCTCTCAGTCTTTCTGCTTCTCTCTCTCTCTCTCTCTCTCTCTCTCTCTCTCTCTCTCTCTCTCTCTCTCTCTCTCTCTCTCTCTCTCTCTCTCTCTCTCTCTCTCTCTCTCTTTCTGTCTCTCTCTGTGTGTCTGTGTTTGTGTATAATAATTGTAGGTACTATCAACAGTAACATTAATGTCTGTCTGTCTCTCTCTCTGTCTCTCTCTCTGTCTCTCTCTCTCTCTCTCTCTCTCTCTCTCTCTCTCTCTCTCTCTCTCTCTGTGCGCATGCGTGTGGATGGTGGAGCGGGTGGTTTGAGTGTGGGTGCTGCCGAAAGATTGCGGAACGCGTGAGTCTTTCTAAACTTTTCCTATCTTTATGTTGTTTGTCAAATTGTGAATTGGACTGGGGTTTATTTGGCTGGTTGTGTGTTGATGGTGGGCTGGTAGTGTTGTCAGTGTTCGCTTAGGCAGCTGTCTGCTGTCGCGGTGGCATGGACTTCACTAAGCTGACCAGGAAACATGGGTTCAAAGTGGCGCCGGCTTTTCCGTGTTCGGTGGAAGACTGTAGTCTAGCTGTAGCGGGATAGTGGGAGCTGCGGCCGTTAAGTCAGCAGCCCGTATGAATGGGGGGATTGTAATATTCTTAGATGATTTGATTAAAGTTAATCAACTGAAAACGGACGGTTTGTTCATACATGGTACTTTTGTATCTGTGTTGCCGCTCACAACTCCGGCAAAAAAGGTGTCATTGGCAAACGTTCCTCCGTTGGTGAGCGATGATCTGATATTGAGGGAACTCGCAAGGTTTGGAAAAGTGGTGGCTCCTTTGAAAAAAAATTCTTCAGGTTTCAAGGCACCGGAACTGAAGCACGTGGTTTCTCACCGAAGGCAGACGTTCATTGTAATGAACAGACGTGATGATGAGTTAGATCTTAATTTTAAGGTAGTAATAGACGGGTTTGAGTACATTATCTTTGCGACAACACAAAATATGAGAAGTTTTGCGTGTGGAAGGGAGGGGCATCAGAGACAAGCGTGCCCTGGGGAGGGGCCGAGCAGGGGGGAAAATGATGGGGAAGGTGCGAGGATGAAAGGAAGAGCAGCTTGGGGTGGGAATCGAGGGGTTGAGGGGGGGGGGGGGGGACAGGGGATGAGGGGTAGTGGGGAGGTTTCTGAGAAGGTTTTTGTACCAGATAGAAGTGATAAGGGAATGGAAGGGGTGGTTTCGGCGGGGATTGTAGCACGGGGAAAGAATGGTGGAGATGGTAAGGTGGGGGGGGGGGGGGGTGGTAGTAGGAGCTTGTGTAAACCAAGACGTGTTGGATAGCCAGGTGAAGAGTGGAATTGTTGACATAAGAGGGACAGATGGACCTGTTGAAGAACAAAGGCCAGATGCTGGGGATGAAAATGAGGGGGGGGGGGGGGTCGTGGCAGGAGGGATTGCAGAGGTGGCAAGGGGACCTGTTGTAATATATGGGGCAGATGGACCTGTTGATATACGAAGGACAGTTGCTGGGGATGAAAATGAGGGGGGGGGGTCGTGGCAGGAAGGATTACAGAGGTGGAAGGTGGACCTGTTGAGACACGAGGGACAGGAAAAGGGGATGAAAATGAGGGGGGGGGGGTGGTGGCAGGGAGGTTTACGGATGAGGGGAGTGTACCTGGGGTGGCTGTAGCTATTGAGGGAACAGGGTCAGAGGACTCAGTTGAGGGGGTCAGGGTGGAGGAAGTAGAGGATATTGATATGGAAGAGGGGGACGGCGGGATGGAGGTTGTTAGGCAGAAGAGAAAGATTGGAGTAGTTGGGTTGTCAAGCTCACAAGCTAAGAAGACAGGTGTGACGGAAGAACTCGGCAGTACACAGAGTACACAAGGGAAGTCATGGGCGGAGATGACCTTGGATGACAGTGAGGAATATGGGAGCGATGATTCTTCAGAGGGTGCTGCCTATTCATTGGATGCAATGAAACTGTTTTTACAGGTGACAAAGAACAGGAAGGGAGTAGAGGTGGACATTTTTTTTCAGATATGGATTTGTTTGTTTTGAATGCAAAGAAACAGGTTTAAAGGAGAAGGTTGTTTTGTTGACACAGATTTATACAGGTTGAGGAAGGTTGTGCAGAAGGTACTGAAGGGCCCCAGTATGGTGGGGGACGGAGTGGAATCAGTGTAGTGTTTTTTTTTGTTTGGTTTTCTTGTTTTATTTTTTGTTTTCTTCCAAATGAGAGTTTTTTTTATTGACGGGACTGGTGTGTTGTCACTTAGGACTGGACGTTTCATGGTGTCCTGATGCTGAGGCCTGGAGGCTGAGACTTTTGTTGATCATCTCATGTACTCGTATACATTTGTGGAACTTTGTAAAAACTGGGAGTATGGAGGATTCAGAGACAGGAGCGGAGCGTATCGTTTTCATGCCCGATGGGAAAGCCACGTCGGACTCCTTCGGCAAACCTTTCTTCAGAGTTGTCATGGGGGATGTTGTCTCTGCCGTCCTTTTATGTTACCGGCACCGTTACCTTGTTCAAGGGTTGGAAGGTATGACTGTGGGGCTCGACACGTTCTACGGCGGTATAAACATTTTACTGACTCAGCCTCGGAGGGTGATGGTAAAGCGGACTTTGCTGGTTGTTTTCTACCCTATGTTCGGAATGGGTTTCATCAGGGTTTTGAGCTTGCGACTCGGACTGCTCGATGGGAAGTCACTCTGGGCTGCCAGTCTCCGCACAGGGGAGTGGGAGGTGAGGTTGGAGCGGCATCTGAACCAGGAAGGAAAAGGCGGCCTCGGACGGGGAGGCGAGGGTTACAAACTGTCTAATGAGGATGTCGGTCCAGAGTGCATCTCGGTCCCCCTGCTCTGGTTTCGGCCCCTGACATCATCAAGGCCATATGATATACGACTGGTGGACGGTAGGGGCATATGTGATAAGGCTGAAGGAGGAGGGTCGGCTGAAGAAGCGGCCCATTTTATCCACGAGATAGGTGTTGACTGGAGTCTGTCAGACACGCACAAAGGCCTGTTGTGTTGTACCAAAAGGGGAAAGGTGAAGATAGAGACGCTCTTCTCAGGACTAAGGTTTCTACAGTGCCTCTCCGGTGTTTCTCTCGTTGATACACCCAGACTTTTGGATCGTTTAGATTTTTTTTTCTTTCCATATGGCGGAAAAGTTCTAAGTGACAATTTGGTTCAGTTTAAGCAGTGTTGTCCCTAATTGATTTTTTTTTTGTGTTTTTTGTGTTTTGTGTTTTTTTTTTTTTTTTTTTTGTTTTTTTTTTTTTTGTTTTTTAGTTTTTTTTTTTGAGTTGTAGAGTATTTTAATGTTGAACGTTTATGTTGCATCTTGTGTAGTTTTAGTAAAAAATAAAGTTTTTTATAAAATCAAAAAAATCTCTCTCTCTCTCTCTCTCTCTCTCTCTCTCTCTCTGTGATTCAGGCGGGGGAGATCTTGCCCAACTGCACAGTGCACTTCAACATTGTGTTTAAGCCAGAGGAGACCAGACTCTATCAGGACACCATCTACTGTGACATCACAGGTCAGAGGTTAACCATACAACACAATGTTCAGTCATGGTCCATTCATTTAAACAACTTCAGTGGGCTGACCTTGACCCGAGACGGAGTGATTTGGTGCTCTGTGCTTTGGACTCTGCAATATTGTTAAAAATGTTATCATAATATACTTTTTTTTATCAGATTACAACAATAGTAGCCAATGTACTGTATCATTTATTACTTTTAAATGTTAAAGGTTCTGATTGAAACCTGGAGATCTCAGTGGGTTTCTTACGCATTATTTTCTTTTCGTAGCCGCATTTTGTGGAGACGCTCTCTGATTGGCCACTTCATGTGACATGTGCGCCCAATCGTGTGGCGCCTGTTTCTACACCGGTTAAGCTTAGGCACTCTTTCGAAGTTGGTTAAGGTTAGAGTTTGTCTTAGAGCATGGCGATAGAACACCAGCCCTGATTCCAAACTCTAACCTTAACCAACTTCGAAAGAGTCGCCTAAGCTCAACCAGTGTCACTGGCAGCGGACAGCTGACCAAGCGAATACTGACTCCCCACAACACTACCAAACCACCAACAACACACAACCAGTCAAATAAAGTACAGTCTAATTCACAACTTGAAACACAATATATAAATAGAAAAAGTTAGAAACAAACTCGCTCCATCTCCAAACACACGCATACGCACACAGAGAGAGAGAGAGAGAGAGAGAGAGAGAGAGAGAGAGAGAGAGAGAGAGAGAGAGAGAGAGAGAGAGAGAGGGGGAGGTCGCGACTCACTTTAGTTGAAACGCACCACTGTCCAGCAGGCAGAAGGGCTTGATAAAGTGTATAAATGTCCACTGTCCAGACTGGTGTTGATGTCCATGTCCACTGCATCCAGCCATATAGCTTCTTGTTAGCCAAGTTAGCCACCACAAGTACAACCAGCTAGAAGCTACAGGCAGAAGGGCTTGATAAAGTGTCCAGTCCACAACCAGGCGTGTTGTTGTTGTTGACAGAACAAGCCATAATCCACTTCTTTTAAATCCACTCAAAAAGAAACTCCAGTAATGTTTACAGACAACCAGGCTTGTTGTTGTTGTTGCCATAATCCACTTATTTTAAATCCACTCAAAAAGAAATTGCATCCAGCTACCAAAAGCAGATTGCAGTCACGTAAGGGCTACAGAATATCCAGACAGGAAGGACCCGGTTGCTTGATTAGATCACTCGAAAACGCGCCCGCCTTCCATCATATTACATCATATTTCAACGCACAGTGCGTTACGCACTGATAGGCGAAATATATTTGCTTGACCTATTTAATTGGCTGCGATGTACAGCGATGAAACCAGTCCATGCCCACTGTGTGCGCTATGCGTCTCGCCCGGCCTGAGAGGTAGTTACTCTCTTTCAGACGTGACTTCCTGTGAATGAAAACAATTATTTATATTTGATATATTAACGTTATATTGTGCATTGGAAACACAAACATACTTAAAATTAGTAAATATTATTCATTTTAAACATGTTTATTTTATTTCTAGGGCTCTAAAATAAAAAATAAAAATAAAACATTTTCTTCTTCTCCTGCTCTTTTACCAGAGAGGGCGGCGCCCCAGCGCCCCTAGTGGAGAAACCGCCACTGACTGTATGAAACATAGAAATATGGAAATCTTTTAAATATATTGGGTCAGGCTGGTAGATGATGTGGTGGCTTGTTGTCCAAGTGCTGCTGTCCAATCGAGGGCTGATCGACGCTCCTTTCAGGCTGTCCTGTCCACCTTCCAGCTGTTTCTCCTTCAGCCCAGAGGAGGGCGTTGTTCCCCCGGGGGCCTGCCACCTTCAAAGAGGACCTTCTGCTTATTTTCGCAGGACACCCTGAGCCGCTCACCTTGACTTGCAGGTGAAATATGTTACTTTATCAGCCATCAGATAACGCCCTCTGGTTAGTTAGTCACTATAGCAACCCCTCAACCCCTCACTTTAACCCCCAGGTTGGTTTCCATAGCAACCACACAGATCCTTTCTCCCAAGTACAGGTTCATTATGTACTGTAGCAGCAACCCCTCAGCTGGAAAATTACCATAAAGGGATAGTTCAGATTTTTTGATCATTTTGAAAAATCGATGCATAGCCATCTGCTGACTTAGTTCTGGCTGTGTTCCGAGCGAGTCAGGCAGCTTCAGATGGCTTGAATCCACACCACAAACATTTTAACCATCCGCAACAGAATACAAGAGTCCTCGTGTTCTGACGTGTGATTCTTCTCTCAGATGCAACACCTTGGAACGAGCAGCTAGATAGCCCCAGTGTGTTGTAGTACACTGGCTAGATAGCCCCAGTGTGTAGTAGTACACTGGCTAGATAGCCCCAGTGTGTAGTAGTACACTGGCTAGATAGCCCCAGTGTGTAGTAGTACACTGGCTAGATAGCCCCAGTTTTAGTAGTACACTGGCTAGATAGCCAGTCGTACACTGTAAAAAATGTATGTTTTTTCACAGGAAATTCACTGTATTATTTTACAGATTACTTTTGTAAATGCCATAAAATACAGTAAATTACCTTTTATTAAAATATTAACAATTAAATAAAGGTTGTAATCTGTAAATGTATTTGATTTCACTGTAATTTGACAGTAAAGGCCTCTGCATGCTACCGAAACTGCAAAGCAACTGCAACACAACATCGACAACGCAACGGTGTTGCAGACACTCTGCCTTTATGCTTCTGCAACATCGACGCAATGATGCAACATTGTACCCCGGATGTGCGGCACGCGCCCAGCCCCGCTGCACACTCTAGCAATTACATAACGGATTTCCCTTCTCAACCATACGTTAGTATAATAATAGCCCTGTTTATGTTTGTTTTCGCTTGTGTTCTTGTATATAGTGTAATATAGTTATATCTACTTTAGTTAAGTTAAGTTTGTTTGTTAGTTAACTTAGTTAGTTCATTATTTTAGATTCGTTTTATAGTTTAGGTAACTTTCATTTTACGTTGGCTAATGTTGGTTTTACTTTAATGGGATGGACGTTAACACTTTGGCTACCATGGGTTAAATTCATGATATACCACCAGCTCTATTTGTCTATGGAGAAAGTCCCCTTCTTTGCAGGGCTATAACTTTTTAAATTCTATTGCTACATTGCCATTATTAGGGCCCATTCAAAGTCCTATATGTATTGTTCATTGTGTAGCAACGTTAAACTTTTTCATTCACATATTCATAGTAAAGTATGGTCTAATGTATAAGTATGTTTTCATCTCTTTCTGCAGCTTTCTCCAGAACGTGATATATAGCCCCAAATGCATTATATTGATGATGAAATACAGTTTGATGGCAATCAGCGCGATATAAAAAATTCCAACTAGACGTACTTCTAGAAGTTACTACACGTCATCTGATGTTGACCGGATGGGCGAGGGGGCGTTTATAATTCCGTGGGCAGCGTTATACCAATCATCTAATGTGGGTCAAATGTTGATAATAGCAGTTAGTATCGAAGACGGTAACGTTACACGCTAAAACTCACCCCAGTCTCCGCGCGCCGTTGGGCGATCATCGTAGAGTAGAAATGTTATCATTATGGGATGGCGATTTACCCGGTCCATCTCCAGCTTGTATAATGGTATATACGTCCAAATCATGTTGTTTATCAAGTTATTGGCAATCGATCGCCATGTAGTGTGACGAGCCAGAGTCCCGGGACATGTACCGAGTGCCCGGAAGTAATACGGCCGTCCAGCAAAACCTCTACTGCGCTTCCCGATAAGCGATTGCGCCGATCGGCCACCAGATGGCGCTCCTGAACCGCCAGAGAGCTCAGTGGGTCCTCCTGGTGGATCTCAGGCCAGCGGAGGGGAAATATTAATCCGATTACAGATTTTTGAAATATTGATATTAAAGACGCTGTAAAGCGTCCTCTGCAACTTGAGCATGGCCGGGAATGACGCTTTAACACGGCTCCTGGCAGCCAAAGTGTTAATGTGCAGATGCAAATACATCTGTTACAGCAACAGGCTATTGACGACGAGGAGGAAGAGCTGCTTATTTTAATTGCCAGGAGAGAGAGAGTGTGTCGAAGACGCCGATGACGATCGAGCTACACCTGTCAGTAAGGTTTTTTTTTGTCTCGCGCCAGGAACACTAGAAGTGACAGGCAGCCCCGCCCCCATTCACTCCCAACCAATCACTGCTACGCAATATCAACGCAACGGTTGTTCAGATTAGATTTTGGGGAGAGGTACGCAGCATCCTCGCAACACAGTCTACAAGACCCTCTGCAACATGTTGCGTTGAAGTCACGCTGATGTTGTGTTGCAGTTGCGTTGCAGTTTCTGTAGCATGCAGAGGCCTTAAGTATTTGGCAAACATTGATGCCAGACATTTACCGTTTTCTTGCAGCTTTTTGGGCCTCTGCCCTCATTTATCAATAATGTGTAGAAAGTGTTCTATTTTTGTTCCTAAGCACGGAATTTAGAATGTCTCTACGCACAGAAAAATCTGGATTTATAATCGTGCGTACACAGGTCCTATGCACACCTGCAAGTACTCCGTGTTGATAAATGCCACTTGTTCTATGCTCCGTGCTCGTGCGCGATTCCAAGTATTTGCATACATAACCGCCTCTAATTAACCATATGGTAATACAACAAATACAACCTTGAGCAAGGCACTTAACCCCCAACTGCTCCAGTGGAGTTGCTCAGTGGCCAATGGTGTCGACGACTGTGGTTGTACTGGGCAGCTCCCAGGTGTGAATGGAACTGTGTGAATGTGAAGCAGGGCGTTCCTGAAAAAGAGCATCTGTGCTCAGCGAACCTACCCTGGGTAAATAAAGGTTAAAAAATGCAATTTTTTTTTTTTTTACAAAAATATGGGTTTGAGGTGGCAGATTTAGGACAAATCGTATGATCTTATTTTGGCTGGTTTGTAGCATGTGTTTACTTTCCACTGTAACACCACTATACCAGTATTCGCTCCAGCGCACTCTTTTGTGCATTCGCGAATCCTCCTGGAAGCCAACAGAAGCCAGGCTTCCCCAATTATAAAAATATGAATTAATATGAAATGTGAAATAAAAAAAAATTAAAAAATAAAGTTTTTTATTTTATTTTATATAGTTTACAATAATAATAAAAAATCATTATTTTTCATCTCTGTGTTATAATTTTTTTTTTTAAATGTCTCCCTCTTCTCCTTCTCACTCTCTAACACACTGTCAGACTCACTGTGCTCACTGCAGCAGAGGACTGAGAGAGGAGGCAGAGGCAGAGGGGGGATGTGTCTTTCTCCAGCCTCCCACCATGTGATTCATGTATGTGGAGTCCAAAACCAATACTAGCCAATCAGATTCGAGCTGACTAAAGCACTGCCCACACTTTAAAACGGGGCTGTCAGCAGACTAAGTAGTCTGGCCTCCCCTCTGCGTGCCATTTGCTAACGTGAGTCACGTGACAACGTCTGAACCAACCATAGGTCTGAACGTCATCCCCTCGCGGGATTGATTGATTGATTGATTGATTGAAAATTGTATTAACAGAGCAGGCACGTTAGAAGCCTCTATTCTATTATCAAACATTTAGCACTTTATTAGGCACTTATTTTTCGCTGGCGGGACATTTACTGAGGACCAGCACACTGTGGATATAATGATTTAACAAATCTATCTGTCCAGAAGGAGCAAGGAGGATTATTGGCCAGGTAAGAAGCTTGGATGCTATACTGTTATGGCTAGCTTGGATGCTAACTAACGTGATTGATTGATTGATTGATTGAACACTTTATTAACAGATTGCAGAATGGGTACAATACAGTACAGCTCAATACACACAATTGTTAAGGGGATGCAGACCAGAGAAATACTTTCGTCTTGTTTACATCAGGGTCCCCCATTTTTTATTCATAACATTCAAAGGGGCTATCTCTCTCTCTGATTCATAATCAAACCAGACCTCCTGCAGGCAACCACTGTGTGTGTGTGTATATATATTTGTGTTGTGTGTGTGTAATATTCAGAAAGAGAGGGAGAGAGAGAGCGAGGGAAGGAGAAATATATTATATATATTATTTGGCTTAAATATGAAAAGAATTCTACAGTCCCTCCCCTCCCCATCATATGTATATACTCTGTCAGGATCTATGGGGAACAGTACTGTATTTGAATATCGTATATGTCACAAATGTAACAGTACTAAATACCTGATTGATTGATTGATTGAACATTTTATTAACAGATTGCAGAATGGGTACAATACAGTACAGCTCAATACATACAATTGTTAAGGGGATGCAGACCAGAGAAAGACTTTCGTCTTGTTTACATCAGGGTCCCCCCTGTATCTCATGTATGTCCCTATGCCATAAATGTCATGATGTCTTGTATGTCATAAATGTCACTATGAATTGAAAATGGGGGACCCTGATGTAAACAAGACAAACGTCTTTCTCTGGTCTGCATCCCCTTATAAAATTGTGTGTATTGAGCCGTACTGTATTGTACCCATTCTGCAATCTGTTAAATAAATAAAAATTAAGTTTGACTGGCCGCCGAGCCATACTGTAGTGTACATGGTGACTGCTTGACTTAAATATAAAAAAAAAAATAATAATAATAATAAAAATATGAACGTTGCAATGTGGTGTGATGTCCGGGTAGCAGCTTGAATCTCGAGTTCCTCAGAACCCCAGAGATAAATGACCCAACAAACAGATATTGTCAGCAACATTTAACGAGTGAGACGGTAAGAAGTCTAAAGATGAGCCCGAAGAAACGAAAGGCTAAAAGAAATACCAAAACCGACTCTGGAAATGAGAAAGATGTCACAGATGAACAGGCTTGTCAAACCAGCTCTTCCGACACTGACGAGGAAACGGAGAGAGAGGAATCCGCGATTCTAAAAGAATTAAAAGATCTAAGGAGAGAGAATAAAGAAGCACACAATGCCACTCAGTCTTCAGTGAGCAAACTTGAAACATCTAAGTAACTGAATGGATTGACAAAACAGAAGGTAGAATTACGGTAATTGAAAAAGAAATCACGAAACTGGATGATAGTGGAATGAGACACCAGAGGGCGCTCAAATACCTTGTAAAAAGAGATGCAGAAATTACTGCAACCTGTGAAGACTTGCAAAATAGACTGAGACGCAACAATATCCGGATCTACCAAGTCCCTGAAGGTAGCGAGGACAAGGATACTAAAGAGTTTGTGAAGCAGCTATTGACAACATCCCTGAAAATAACACCTGAACTTGAGTCTGAGATTAAGATAGAAAGAGCGCACAGATCACTGATGGCCAAACCGAGAGATTCTAGCGCCCCCCCGCGCTCTATCATTGTGCGCTTTCTAGATTTCAATATCAAAGAACAGGTGTTACAGCTCGCATGGGGACAATCCGTCACACTTCAAGGGAAAAGGATCTATTTTGATCACGATTACTCCCCAGACCTGCAAAAGAAGAGGGGTCAGGTGCGTCACGTCATCAAACAGCTGAAGGAAAAAGGGATACGCGCTAATTGCCCATACCCGGCACGACTCAGGATGACAACAGAATCGGGAACGAAGGTGTTTGACTCTCTGGTGGATGCAATTCCCACACTAAAAGAACTGGGAATTCATGTCCAAATCGACGAAAGAGAGAAACTACAAAGAGAACTGACAAGGGACAGGTGGCGAACACAAGGCGAGAGCAGCGAACGAAAGGAGCCATGACGTCACTATCTGCCGCAGACCTAAGATCATTCATGGACGATAAAGATGAGTAAACCAGTTAGATATAGTAATAGTAGACTAACGAAATGTTTACAATAAGTGTAAAACACAAGAAATAATGGACATGCTGCTGACTAATATGATTATCATTTACCCTGAGTATTAAAGGTGTCATGCAGTGCTATTCCTAGCACTATTTGGGCAACTTTACACACTTCCTGTGAGTCTATGTAACACATGTGTAATTTTTATTCCAAAAATAATCATTGTTTTATATTTCTAATCTTGTACTCAAAACCAGCATTTTTCAGCCTCATGAAAGCAGGCTATTATTGGCTTGGCTCCACCCACACTTTGAGTGACAGCCACCCACCAAATAGCTCCGCCCATCTCCCCGTCATTCCATCCAGGTAGAGGTCTGAGGTCTTAGGTTTCAGGTTTTTATTTCGACACGCAAAAACATATACCGATTTTACTAACTAATACAACATGGATGTACATTATGTTTGGGATCCAGAGAGCGACCCACAGTTTGATCCCGAAGAAGAAGAAGAAGGCGATTTGCTACAGCGAGGCTTACATTACATCGTTTCCGATTGGTAAGTTGATTAATTGCACTATTAGTTACTTACTGTTATATAATAGTTGTGTACTTCTGTTGCGCGCGGCCCGTCGAAAACACACACTCACTAACGTTAGATTGTACTGACACTAACCCCCAAACAACAGCGATCGATGCTTACGTTACATCGTTTCCGATTGGTAAGTTGATTAATTGCACTATTAGTTACTTACTGTTATATAATAGTTGTGTACTTCTGTCGCGCGCGGCCCGTCGAAAACACACACTCACTAACGTTAGATTGTACTGACACTAACCCCCAAACAACAGCGATCGAGGCTTACGTTACATCGTTTCCGATTGGTAAGTTGATTAATTGCACTATTAGTTACTTACTGTTATATAATAGTTGTGTACTTCTGTCGCGCGCGGCCCGTCGAAAACACACACTCACTAACGTTAGATTGTACTGACACTAACCCCCAAACAACAGCGATCGAGGCTTACGTTACATCGTTTCCGATTGGTAAGTTGATTAATTGCACTATTAGTTACTTACTGTTATATAATAGTTGTGTACTTCTGTCGCGCGCGGCCCGTCGAAAACACACACTCACTAACGTTAGATTGTACTGACTGACACTAACTGTACTTGACGATTGAAATTGGGGGACCCTGATGTAAACAAGACGAAAGTCTTTCTCTGGCCTCCATCATAACAGTTGTTGGTATTGAGCAATACTGTAGCAATAGAAATATAGTATGTCATAAATATAGAGATGTAGCAGTACTGTCTATCTATATGTTACCATGACGATTGAAATTGGGGGACCCTGATGTAAACAAGACGAAAGTCTTTCTCTGGCCTCCATCATAACAGTGCTGTATCGTATCGCTCTCGCTCGGCATCGCTCTCTGCACTATCTCGCATACGTGCACGCGCACTGAATAAAGACCACAATGTACCTTTAATCCCAATATTCGTCTGACCACACCCCTATCAGCTTACCCATATAAGCAGGGGTGGGGCCACCCACTCTCCTCCTTCTCGCTTTCACCACAAGGAAGAAGTGCCTCGGTAGATCCCCACACTTGACACCATGATGGAAGAAAGGTTTAGGAGCAGCTTTGGGAAACAAGGATACGTTGACATCATATCTTTATTTTCTCTCTCACTATTTTCGAGAAAATACGGCGATATTGAGTGTCTGGAAGATGATGATCATTCTAAAAACCCTCCACCGGTTTTCGTATTGGGAGCACGCCGCTGCATGCTTCTCAACTGCAGTTCCTTGCTGTGTTTGTTGGGGTGAAACCTGTCAGGCCACAGCTGAACTGTCGGACATGCCGCTGTTGTGAGAAGCGGTGCGTTCCAGGTTGGGTGAGTAGTGTTTGCTGGCGGGCTCCACTTGTCTGTTAGTGCTATGGGGGCTACTTGACAAAGTTTATGGAAACCGGCCCCAGGCTAGGGTCCTTTGTTCAGCCACCTAGGCGACAGAAGGCCTTGGTCTGAAGACCATTATAGTTTTAACTAGTGGGCCGCGACCATTGACACTGGTGATCCCTGTGTGTTCTGGACGAGTGGATTCTCTCTGTCACCGTGTTAAGGCCCCATCTTTCATATCCAAATGAGAGTATTCCTTCACGAGGGGATATGTGCATGTAATGTGCGATAGCGGCAGATTCATGTTCAAAGTCAGCTACACAGGCCAGTTGGTACTGTGCTGATTCCGTCGGATGTGGTAAAGTCACCGTTGTGAAGCGGTGTTGACATCTTGTTTTCTCTTTTCTCTTAAAAAGTGAGGAGAGGTTCAGAACGGCGGCCTGTCTGGGTGAGTGTTATGTCATTGTTTACATGTTCATAGCTTACGGTTAGCCAGTCAGCTGTTAACTGCTGCGTTAGCCTGCTGGATCGCTGCATGGCCTGCTTAGGGCCTACTATTAGCCAGTCAGCTGTTAGCTGCGGGGCTAGCATGTCGTGGTCGCTAGGTAACGTTAGCTTGCTGCTATGGCCATGGCCTGGCGCGGGGTAGCTTAGCTTCTCGCGCGCCGCCGTGAGCTCGCTTCTGATCGCGTGCGTCGTTAGATCGGCGTCTCGCAAGCAGAAGCAGTAGCACCCGAACGGTTGGAGCGGCCGTTAGCTTGATGCTATTCTGTTGAACGTGCTTTGATTTTAACATGTTTTACACTCTTGACCACGACGTCATCCTTGACAGGGGATGTTTTCGTCGACCCTGCCCTGAGCCAGGACGGCAAGGTTGCATCAACAGGGGACTGTAGTGCGGGTTGGGGCGGTGACGCTGCCCAGTTCGGACAACACAGGAGCGGCTGTGTTCCTACGGTGTCTGTGACTGCACTTCGCTGATCTGCGTTCCGGGTAGGAACGGGGTTGACCAGACCTCATAACACGTCTTCTGGTTTTACTTTGCTAAATGTATTGTGAATAACGGTGTTTTTCCCAAAACGTGTGTTGCTACAATGCATTTAGGATACGTTGCGGGTTATGTGTGAGCTGTTTTTGTCACTGGCAGTTAGCTTCTCCGTGCAAACGGGATGTAATGATCTGGTTGTTGTGTGAGAAACACGGCCGTGTACTCACAACTAAGGTAACTAACCTATGAAGCTATGCTTGGTGACAAGTGAGTAAAAGAATGTTCTTTCTCAGACTGTAATGACAATGAACAGTGTGTTCACACATTAACAGGTTTTCCTGTTTTAACTGGCCGTATTGAGGGTAAAATAGGAGGATTGTGTTTCCCCCCCGGTTCCCTGGGGACTTTTTCATCCTCCTATCAGACATGTTGTGCATTAATTGTGTCTTTTGTGTGGTAGGGATACGATGTAACTCTTAGCTTGATTGCTGAGGTTGTGCTAAATCTGCTGGAGAAACTTATTTCCTAAAGGGAAATTGGTTTGGTTGCTGTCATGTGTGCTTAGCAAGGCCTGTGGTCGATACTAATCAAGAATGATGTATTCTCTCATTGTGAAAAAAACGGCGTTCCTCTGTTGAGTGTTTTTGCCATTTTTTGTAGGTGATTGTGTGTGTCATGTGACCTACAACTGGGTTGTACTGGCCACGGAAGCACATGTGTATGTTGGACCGGGGTTCTTAGAGCCCTCTCTATTCTGTGTTTTTCCTTAGTAAAAATCAGATAGCAGGTTAGCTCATGCGCTGTGTGGAGCTGTGAAACGCTTCATAGAGCTGACTATGACTGTGTCATATTCTCTTTTTGTCGTTACATCGTATCATGGGTGTGGGGTCGTAAAGGGGTGAACTGGTAACCTTTCCTCTCCCCATTGTTCTGTCGGTCAGGGGTACACCCCCTGTCCTTCAAGGTTCCCGTCACGTGGCGGTTCGGCACGTTACGGGGGGGGGGAGGGAGTTCCTGGTCCCACGGCCTGGTATATTGGGCGTGTGCACCGCAGGAATTCCCCCGCCATAGAGTACGTCACCGTGCGCGTCTCTGTTGGTAGGACTTCCGTGTGCTGTTCAGGTCCATGTGATGGATCTGTTTTCAGGGGGGGTGGTCAGGGCTCCTCCTCACCAAGCGCCTATTCAGGCCTTCTGTGAGTTCGGACTCCTTCTTCCATGTGAGGAAGCCTCCATCAGAGTACAGAGCCTTCCTCCTCAGATTGTCAAAGTGAGTGGACCCTCTAGAAGGGTCCTTTTCTATTGTATGTATATTCGATTCAATTCGTTTATTGAGTGTGTATGGGTTCAGTGCCTCTTCCCCGGAGGCCCTAAAACCAGTTTTTTACATGGCTCAAGGTGCAATATATTCTTTTCAATCTGTACAGCTCGCGTGGGAAGTCTCTCTGGGGATCCCCGTCTCTTTCCTATGGGAGGGTGGTGGGATGTAAAAATGTGAATTTTTTTTACCCCGGCTGTGTAGACTGGGATACATACTGTTGATGCTTCCTTCTTTCTATTCCAGAAGTGTTGGAGTTAGGGAGTGTCACACCCCTCTTGTCGTTCCCCTGGGCGCCTTGGGGATTCAATGACAGGTCTAAATAGCCTGTTCATTGATGGGGGTGTGTCCCGACGCACGTATAGTGCTAGCTCGCTGTAAACAGGCGATTGACTGGCACGCCTTGGTTGCTTGTGGTTGAAACAGCGTTTTTATAAAGCAACTGAGATGGGGGTTTTTCCTCTTCCGACGACCACATCCCATGACCTGGGTGGGTTTTTGACGGATTCTCGTTCATGTCTGGGGGATGATGACGGGATGGATCTGAACATATGTGGTGGGGTCTCACGCCCTTGGGGTGGGCCGCCAGGCGCGGTTCGTCCGAACGTCTGGGTGGCGCCTTCTTTTCATGTTAAGATCAACACGCATATCTGCCCTTCTCCTGGAGTAGGCATGTCGGCGTGGTTAGGGCACGGGACTGGTTCTGGTCACGCTGGTCCAGATCAGTTGAACCCGTTGTCCGCCGGGGATGCAGATCTGCTGTTCTGGTACCCTGAGGGACTTGGGCTTTTTTCAGGGGGAAAAATGCCAGGTCGGTCTGGGTGTCACAGGGTTAAGCGCTATGGAGACCCTGGTTGGGTATGTTTTTACTCAGCACTGTCGTCATGGCTTACAGCCATGCCATTCTGTACGCGCTCGATCTCGTCGGATCTCGGCCGCTACACAGGTTGGTCCTGGTTAGTACTTGGTTGGGAGACCGCCGGGGAATACCAGGTACGGTGTGCTTAGGGGCTGGTTCTCCATTATTTTTCCCTCCTCTCTCACGCATGGCGAAGAGGGGCCTGTGGGGGTGGTTTTTTGACCTCCTCTGGTGACCCTGTGCTTCCCGTACCGCCAGGCCCGGTCCGAAGTGATGTTTGCGACCCGTAGGCCTGGGTTAACCCTTTTTGGAAACTGAAACACTTGTACTGCGGTATAGCCGGTGTATACCCGCAGGTGTGTTTTGGAGTTTTTTCTTGAGGGGTTATAGGAACAACCACCGCATTGGGTAACACCGAGGTGGTTGATTCCCTGGTGTGTTGGAGCAGTGTCAACTCCCGGGTTCACCGTTTGAGGGTGCCCCTGCACGTTCATGACGTCTGCCAATCGTGTCAGCCTTCTCTGCCTCGACCCCTCTGGGTGGGGGTTTTTAAATGGAGGCTTGGTCATGCAACACCGCCAGCTTACGCTCCTTCCGCCGGGGCGGCTGTGTTCAGCTGTCCCCTCTGGCGCCTGTCTCGTCCGCAGTCTCCAGGCTAGGGTTAACAGCCTGTTGCCTGGTTTTTCCCCGGTGCGCTGCCTGCTTCCGTTGGTTAACCTTTTTTGTGTGCTTACGGCCATGCTGACTGCCTGTTCTGCAGGGTCAGTGTGCCAGGCGGTGTACTATTGGGGGGACAGGGCCCGCTCGGCTTACGGCCATACCAACCTGAACACGCCCGATCTCGTCCGATCTCGGAAGCTAAGCAGGTTCTGGCCTGGTTAGTACTTGGATGGGATTCCGCCTGGGAATACCAGGTGCAGTAACTGAGGGGCCTTTGTCCGAATACGCTGGCGATGTGGGGGGCGGGGCACTACGTGCCCACCTGGTGGGGTCTTGATGCTGGCATCATGGACTTCTCCGGGCCCCCATTCTAGGGAGTCCAGTCCTTTTGGTGGGTCTGGGTCTTCCTTCGTGCTCCGCTGCTACGGCCTTGCCACGGGGTTGGGTTTGCCCTTGACCCCGTGATTCTGAGGGCAGTAACGAGGTTGTTCCTCCGTTCGTTCCCGGGTGGCATGCGGGTTGTGCGTGTGTGTAGTCGTGGGGTCAAGCCACGGTCTGCTCACCCTGTGCGTTGAGTTGCTTGAGTGCCTCTTCGCACGGTCGGGTCCGTCGCCCTCCCGTGAAGCCCCTAATAGGGGGGGTGCCCGCCATTAGGGTGGGTCGGGGGGGCTCGGCCCTCCCTGTTCTGATGGTTTGTGGGGGGCTGTCAGCGGGGTGTATTTGTCGGCCGTTGGCTCTCGCTCGGCCTCCCTTGTGCAGAGAGCGATGCCGAGCGAGAGCGATACGATACAGAACGTTAGGTTATGACTATAACCAAGTTCTGTTAGTATAGCGACGCTCGGCATCCGACGCCGCTGCAGCCTTTGACCTCGCCTTGTGGCGAAAGCTTGGGAAGGAGGAGAGTGGGTGGCCCCACCCCTGCTTATATGGGTAAGCTGATAGGGGTGTGGTCAGACGAATATTGGGATTAAAGGTACATTGTGGTCTTTATTCAGTGCGCGTGCACGTATGCGAGATAGTGCAGAGAGCGATGCCGAGCGTCGCTATACTAACAGAACTTGGTTATAGTCATAACCTAACGTTGTTGGTATTGAGCAATACTGTAGCAATAGAAATATAGTATGTCATAAATATAGAGATGTAGCAGTACTGTCTATCTATATGTTACCATGACGATTGAAATTGGGGGACCCTGATGTAAACAAGACGAAAGTCTTTCTCTGGCCTCCATCATAACAGTTGTTGGTATTGAGCAATACTGTAGCAATAGAAATATAGTATGTCATAAATATAGAGATGTAGCAGTACTGTCTATCTATATGTTACCATGACGATTGAAATTGGGGGACCCTGATGTAAACAAGACGAAAGTCTTTCTCTGGCCTCCATTGATTGATAATTTCATTCACCCTCAAATCTACTAGGTGCACGTGCGGAAATTGTGAACGGATGCCAACAGAGACTGAGAATGTATGCTGCATGGAAGTTCCACAGGTAAAGTAGTAACACAAACTTGCATCTTGGTAGCACTGAAAACCATGCATATGGCTAACGATTTAATTTTCTATATATATAGGTCAGACGTCGAATTAACCAGGAACCAACTGGACTACTGTGCATGGTTGATCATCCGGGATTGGATCCAGTGTGCTTCAACCCCTATACCATCCAAATGGCAACTAATATCTACAAGGCAGATTTTGGCCGGATACCAGAAAGCGGAATCAATAAGTAAATAATGAGCTTGAGCTGTGGATGTTCATTCTTGAATTTCCGCCAAAGACTGTACGTTTCATTCAGAAAGCGCTTTTGCATTTTCACTTTCTTCTGCGTCAATGTGTCTCTCTTCCCTGTTGTTGCCCGTGAGTTATCATCACGTTCCAGAAACTCTTTGACTTTTGTCCTGGTAGAGAGAGGCAATGCATTTGCATGTTTCTTCTGAAGTCCAGTTCCTCTTCTGTATTTCCGCATCATCTTTGCAGAGAATCCAAGTTCCTTTTGAGCCAGATACACCAACTTGTACTTTTTCAGAATTCCCCCCCTTAGAATCTTTGAAATTACTTGCTTCTCTTTAGTGTTGGTGTCTCTCAGCTCTGACACTAGAGTATTGTGGAACAATATAGTGTCTTCCTGAGATCACATTTCTTTGACTTCATTTGTTGTTTTGATTTTGATCGTGGCGATTCTTGTGGTTTGAGCTTATTTGACAGTCTTTCATATCGTTTTTTATATTTCTCCATATTTCGTTTTGCTCTCTCCAACATCAGGTTGGCTTCACACAGATCTCTGTAGACTTTACTTCTGTTTCTGTTCACCTTTTTTCGTCCTCTTTGTTGTGGGGTTTCTTGTGGTGTAGGCTGATTGGGACTTTCACATCTGGCAATAGGGACAGGGACAGCATTGTGTTGCTCAGGTTGTTGTGTTGGTGACACTGGTGGCCTATTCACTGTTAGGTAGTCATCCATATTTCATATTTGCTTATCGTTTGTTCTTTTGTTTCTTTGATTGATTCGCCATTGATGCCTTTTATATCTTTGTGTGCATTTGGGCAGCTGAGATATGCATTGCAGCTTACCCGTCTCTTTTCTCTTTTTATACCGCTCTTTTTCTTTTTGAAAGTATCTTTGATATTGTTCTGGATCATCTTTAAGTCTGTCTCTGTATGATTTTGACCTTTGGCCTGTTGATTTAGGTGCCATGGTGAAGACACTAGCATAAACAAATACAAAAACCAATAAATAAATAAATAACAATAAATATCAGTTATAAATGAGACACAACATATATTTACATATACATATACATACAAGTAATGTTATCCAAAAAAAAAAGCTATAAACAGATATCTTTGTCATTACCACCACACGTTGTCACACTTCATTGTGTGGCGGTAATGACCGTGATGGTAATGACATTTTCTTACTTTTAAGCTAACAGCTAGCATAACATCAAACTTGCTTATATTCAATTCTTAGCTAGCTAGCAATGTACTCAATGTACCTACAAATATGAAGAAGTTTGACTAAGATTCAAAAGCATTATCAAATTATAGTGTGTTTGGTAATGACACACAATAAACATATTCTGTAGTATGAGTAAGTAAATGTGAAAATATCTTACATTCCTGGTGATCAAAATGTAAGTCTTCCACTCTGACAGCCATGTGCTCCACTGTCACTACAGGTTGTAATGGGTACCAAAGCAAGGGGCGTAGCCAACACTTCATTGTATTGCAAATAGTTCAACGTGATGGTAATGACACAGATATTAAGGGACAAACCTATTTTGATATTTTTTTTTTCACATATTGTACTTAAGTTAAATATTTGGCAGAGAATCATTGATTCAAAATTAGTTATAGTAATATATACCTAAAAGTATTGTTTTTTAATAGTTTTTTCTAGAGAAATACTTGACCAAACGTTAAAACTCTGGATTGGGACAATGTGAAAATGGTCAAATTCCAACATTAAACAACAAAAAATAAGATAAACAATTTATGTTTTAAATTGAATAATTAAGTCTAGGTAAGTAATTAATTATACTAATCAATGATAGCATAAAGAATCTGGAAATATTTCTTTTTCTTTCAAATATATCCCAGGGACATGAAAATGCCCAAAATCAAATAATCACCCATATATACTGTATATTGACAACCATACTGGGTAATTTACATTGGAGGTGGGGGGGGGGAGACACTATACAAACAATCCACATTCCTTTACAGCTTTGGGTGAAAGCGGTGGGTGAAGGGGGCCAATCTAAACAATTCTGGGTCACATTATTACACATTATTACATTACATCACACTGAGTTACAAACCTACCTTGACTCTTGACATGCGAACGAAGTGTTTTCATAGAAAGCTGTGTACCAACAGAACGAATCTTTGGGTTGTCTGTCTGGCAACTGAAGTCCCTTGAAGCAGGAGAAAGGCGTACATTGCCGCTGGAACTTGTGGTGGCCTAAGAGTTACCAAATCGTAAATCAATTACAATATAATACAAGCCACTAAATATAACGTTACCTTGTTTACCTCTCACTAGTTGTGTTCTTTTATTTAGAAGTTATGACTAGCTTGCTTCAATAGTTTTCTATAACGTTACTTTATAAAGAGCAGCAGTTACTATAACGTTAGATGGTATTTATGATAACATATCTCACACGACATATCTACTTACTATTTCTTGTGTCGGGTCGCGTATTGAAGGCACAGCTCTTTTGGTTAGAACCAGCATGGAGACCACTCCAGCATCAAAAATACCTTGATTGGTGACGTCGTCGGCGGAGAAATGTGCAGTACAAACCCGAGTATTAGACGTTGCGACGGAACTTGGAGGGTCACCAAAAAGGAACTTGTTCCATTGTTGGCGAAGTTCGGCATCAACGGGGAAACTGTGCAAAGACTTTTCGGTAGCTCTACAACCAGGAACATTACATGTTCTGCGGGGTTTGCTGCTCATCGTGAAATTGAGGCGAGTGACGGCAATTTCTGTTTCCAGGTTGTATCGGCTCCAGGTACCAAGAATGGAGGCGGGCATTAGGTAAAACCACACAGCCAATCACATCACCTTGCGCTATAAACAGCGCCCTGTGACGTGCACCAGGTCGTCAAATCAACATGACCTGATTTACTAGAGGCAAACAGGGGATGGGCTGTAGCTGAGGAATTCGTCAATATAGTATTTAGGCCCAAAAACACATTGATACGAACTCCTATTACTATAATACAATGCTAGAGACTGAAAAATGACATTTATAATGCATAGCCCCTTTAATTACCTGTTGGGAAAATTTAAATATATCAAATCTACTTTAATTTATATGTGGTTCTGAGGCCAGAGACTGAGCCATAGACGGATCACACTTAGCCTGTGTTATCAGGCAAAGGTTAACCCTATACGTTCGTGGTTAACTTCTCTGCACTTAGTGCAATATGCTCCCTGAGAGAGAAAGCTACACCTCTCTAGATCATCGGGAGATTATTTCATTTGTGATTTATGTAAGACAGCTTACTGGAAAATTGGAAGCCCTAGGTTTTCCCTTACAAGTGAATAGGGGACCATTTTGTTTTGTTTTTTATGTTGTATACTCTTTGACAAATGCCTCAAGCTCATATACTATGGAAGATAGATCTATGTTGTACATACGAAATACAATGACATTATGACAAGCCTTAAATGTATTAGTTACAATATAAATGGTCTTAACAACCCAATAAAGAGGAAAAAACGTTTTGGACAACTTAAGAAAATGCAGTGCTCTATAGCATTCATTCAAGAAACGCACTTATCAATGAACGAACACCAGAAACTGAAGAGAGAATGGGTGGGCCAGGTGTATAGTGCGTCCTGTCAAACAGGGAAAAAGAGAGGAGTGGCTATTCTATTTAACAAATCAGTATACTTCACCAAAGAAAAGGAAATTGCAGATGACCAGGGCAGATATGTTATGGTCCTGGGGTCAATAGGAGGATCAATCATAACCTTTCTAAATATATATGCACCAAATGAAGACTGCCCCAATTTCTTTAAAGGTATAGCCTCACTTTTGGCTGGTAACGCCAAAGGAATTATCCTTATGGCTGGTGATTTCAACTGTGTACTAAATCCAAAAGTAGACAAACTGCCTGTAGATTGTGGACCCATTTCAAAAAAATCTAGATCACTGAATGCAATGATAAAAGAATTTGGACTTATAGATGCATGGCGTTTCCACCATCCTAGGCAGAAAGACTTTACCTTTAGGTCTGGGGTCCATGGTAGCTACTCTCGGATAGATTACTTCTGTATTTCCAAGCAAGATATTGACAAAGTTGAATCATGTATCATTGAACCAGCGACCATCTCAGATCATGGACCTCTAACTCTTCAACTTAACCTCAGTACCAATTAAATCTTTAAATATTGGAGGCTCAATGTATCCATGCTGTCTGACTCTCACACACGGGAGAGGATAAGTGAAGAACTGAAGAGTTATTTTGATCTCAACAATAAGGGGGATGTCTCACCATCAATTTTATGGGACGCGGCAAAGGCTGTAATGAGAGGTAAAATTATCTCAATTTCAAGTGCACTAAAGAAACAGCGAAATGAAAAACAGCAGAACCTAGAAAATGAGTTAAAAATACTAGAAAGGAAACATAAACTGAACAGAGATGAGGAAGATTTAAAAGCTCTACTAACCTGCAAACAAAAACTAGATGACCTGTTGACATACAAAGCGGAAGGAGCCCTTAGATTTGCTGGTAGGAATTACTATGAGATGGGAAATAGGGCAAGCAAGCTACTGTCATTCCAGCTCCACAAAATACAGTCAAGTCGGATAGTTCCAAAGATTAAACACCCCAGCACACACATGGAAGTAATGCAAACGCAAGAAATTGCTAATGCATTTGCAGATTACTATACCGACCTCTACAAAGCACAGCAATTGGAAAACAAGAAAGAAAAAATCAACAACTTCTTAGATAACCTTAAACTTTCTAAACTATCCCCAGATGAGGCGGATGAGCTAACCTCCCCTATTACGGAGAAGGAGATAGGGGAAACTATTCAGATGCTTAAGAACAATAAATCACCAGGTACAGATGGGTTTTCAAATGAATTTTATAAACATTTCACTGAACAATTAACACCAGTATTAAGTGTAGTTTATAACTATGCCCTATCTGAGAGAGATCCACCAGGAAGCTGGTCAGAAGCTATTGTCTCGGTAATACATAAAGAAGGTAAAGACCCCACAAGATGTAGTTCCTATAGGTCCATAAGTCTCCTTTGCAACGATTTCAAGATATTGACATCTATACTTAAAAAAAGAATACAGAAACATATAATAAAACTGATACACCCAGACCAGACTGGCTTTATCACTGGTCGACAGGGTGCTAACAACATCAGAAGAACTTTAAATCTGCAAACAGTGGCTGGATCTCGAAAAGAACCATCAATGCCGAGAAGGCATTTGATAGAGTTGATTGGCTGTACCTTGAACTAACATTGAAAGGTATGGGATTCAATAACACATTTATAGATTGGATAAAATGTTTATATAAAAATGCTAAGTCTAGAGTAAGGGTGAATGGTCACTGCTCTCACTTCTTTGAGATACAGAGAGGGACACGCCAAGGAGACGTTTTGTCTCCATTACTATTCGCGATTGGCATAGAGCCACTAGCGGAGATGATTAGATCAAACCCTCAGATACAGGGAATAGATGACCAAAAAGGCATTACACACAAGATCTCGCTATTTGCTGATGACATTTTACTTTATATCAAAAACCCTGTAGAATCAATTCCAAACATAATGATGGATTTAAGAAATTACGGCGAACTGTCGGGTTATAAGATAAATGAGACCAAAGAAGCCATGATGATAGTGGGAACATGGCCAACACATCTGAATAGTATAGCACCCTTCCATTGGGCTAGAGACGGATTCAGGTATTTAGGAATCATTTTGACTCCCAGCAGCAATCAGTTATATCAAGCAAACTACGAAAAGTTGATTGTACAAATCAAATCAGACATGGCCAGATGGGACATTTTACCTCTCTCCCTAGTGGGAAGAATAGAATCAATTCGAATGAATGTGCTACCTAGACTTATTTTTCTCTTCCAGTCTCTACCTATACCAATACCTGCCACTACCTTTAAAATGTTAGATAAACTCCTATCCAAATTTATCTGGCAGAGGAAAAAACCTGGAGTAAGGCTTAAAACACTATGTTTGCCAAAGAACAAGGGTGGTCTTGGTCTACCAAACCTAAGAAACTACTACTGGGCAGCTCAATTACGCATACTTGTGCATTGGATACAAAAGGACCTAGATTCAGGATGGGTACAGATTGAGCAAAACTCAATTCCAAAGACCCCTCTCAGATCCATAATATTCCTGGGGAAAGCATACTGGAAAAAAATTAAGATTGGTAACAAATGGATTACAAATACATTAAAGGTATGGGAAAGTGTAAGGAAAAAGGGGGGAGGTCCACGATCAATATCTAGGGCCATGCCAATAGCAGACAATACAGAATTCCGGCCAGCTATGGAGGATGGGGGTTTTAAAAAATGGGCGGATTTGGGCCTGGTTACTATCAATCAATTAATGGAAGGAGACTGTTTTAAATCGTTTGCACAGCTACAGCAATGTTTTGATCTACCTTCGAAAGACATGTTTAGATACTTTCAAATAAGACACTATGTAATGACTCACAGTGAGTGGGAAGCAATTAAGAGACCACCAACAAATGTGGAGCGGTACTTTATTAACACAATAGAAAAAAACTTGATGGAAAGAAAGCAGATATCCAATATTTACAACATGTTACAACTAGACGATCCAGGAGACACCACCTATATTAAAGAAAAATGGGAGTTGGAAGCTAATGTGATCATAGAAAATGAAGAATGGGAGGACAGCCATTCAAGCAATCATAAAATCACAAATAGTCCAATGTGGAAGGAGTTTGACTGGAAGGTCAAGGTCAGGTACTTTAGGACTCCTCAAGTTCTCTCCGGATTTGCTGGTGGGTCCTCACCACTATGTTGGAGAGGATGTGGATTGATCGGAGATCATACACATATTTTCTGGGACTGTCCAAGGGTGCAGACATTTTGGGTGAATATCAAAAATGAGATTAAAACCATTCTAGATCTTGACTTACCTCTGAATCCATCGTACTATATCTTGGGATGTATACCGAAAGGCACATACTATGGAGATACGTTATACATCTTGAGAGTGATACTGTTAATAGCAAGGAAAATGATAACTATGGCATGGCTACAAAATCAACCACCGACAATCAAACAATGGACCAAGAGACTGAGACAGATGTATACAATGGAAGAAATGACTGCACAATTGCAACTGAAAAAAGATATGTTTATGCAGAGATGGTCACTTGTAACCTTGTACCTGGAGATACACTAGCATGAGTCTGACGCCCTCTCTCTCTTTTTTTCTTTTTTTGTTGTTCTTTTTTTTTTCTTTTGCTAAATTTTTTTTTCTATTTATTTTTTCGTTTCTTATCCTACAAAAAATCCTAAAAAAAATATATATTGTAAAAATCCCTCCCCACTGGGTTGTTTAAGAGGCGTACTCGGATTATACAGCTTATTTTGATTACGCTGAATACCTTGAAAACAAATTGAATAAGAGGGAAGAGCCTGAGTAACAAATGTCATTGAATATGTGAATCAAGTATATTATACTGTATGATTATTGCAATGTGATGTTCATTATGATACAAAATAAAAGAAAGTAAAAAAAAAAAATAATAATAAAAATATTTGTATGTAATAATTTTTTTTGGCATCCCCTGTTATTTTGCCCACGCGACGCCACTGCTTTTGTGCCTGGAGCATCTCCATGATTGCATCCATGGAACTCTGATGATGGTCAGGTCTTCTGTCAGGATGGAGGTAGGTGAGTTCCAGTTGTGGTATGCAATCAAGGAGACGGAGAGGGTGGGCCGGGCCCCCTCAGGAAGCACGTAGACTCCCCCAGCACCAGCGTCTGGGGATCCTCCACCGGCAACCGGCAGAAATCGGGTCTGACTGAAGCTGGAACAGGAAGCACTCTGAAGAGCAGCCTGGCCTCCCTGAGCGACTTCAGTGACTCTGACGACATTAGCAATTTATCTATATATATATACTGTATATACATATACACTCTACAAAGGGATAGCATTCAACAGAACTACAAAGACCTCCACCTATATTAGCTGAGATATCAGCCCGCCAGATTTAATGACCACTGGTGGTTCTCATTATTCAGGCCAAATAAAGATTTTAGAGTTTCTTCTTTCTCTCTGGGGTCTTTCTTTGGCCTGAATAATGAGAACCACCAGCTGATCACAGAGGCAGTGCTGACATTTCTGCACGAGGCAGAGTTGTACCAGAGGATATAATGTTATTTTATTTATTATTATTATTATTATTATTATTATTATTATTATTATTATTATTATTATTATTATTATTATTATTATTATTATTATTATTATTATTATTATTATTATTATTATTATTATTATTATTATTATTATTATTATTATTATTATTATTATTATTATATTTTTTTTGTATTTGTATTTAAGTTTTTCTCAATTGTGGGCGTAGTATAGAACTGAGGAGGGCAGTAATACGCCATGTTGCGTTTACACTGCCGGAAAAAATAAAGAAGAAGAAAAAGAAGAAGTTCTAGAATGTTCTATTATGACATCATACTGTGATATCACAAATGTTCTAATGTCCTAGAATGTTGTATGATGTCATAATAGAACATTCTACAACATTTGTGATATATATATATATACGCAGGAAAGAAGATAACTTAGACCACCGACGTATGATGAACACCAGTTAGTTATTAGACGTAGCTGCTTGTTTTGTTACACAACGTGAACAGCGTTTACTTTTTGTTTTAACGTGAAGACTGCCGGTCTCGACAACAAACTGTGAAGTGGATTAGACCGCAGCTATGATGGCGTCGAGCTACAACGCGAAGGAGGAGGACGGGCAGCACGGCGGCCCAGGAGGAGCCGTCGTCAAGAGCAAGAAGCCCTACAACACTGCGTTCAAACAGCAGAGACTCCCCGCCTGGCAGCCCACCCTTACCGCGGGCACCGCCATGCCCGCATTCTTCCTCATCGGCCTCATCTTCATCCCCATCGGAATCGGCCTGTTCGTGACGTCAGAAAACATCAAAGAGTTCGAAGTTGATTACACTGGCGTTGACATGTCGAGCCCGTGCTTCAACTGCTCTCACAGCTACAGCTGGAACAGCACGAGGCCCTGCACCTGTTCTGTCGACTTCAAATTGGAGCAGCCGTTTGAGAGCAATGTCTTCATGTACTACGGCCTGACCAACTTCTACCAGAACCACAGGCTCTATGTGAAGTCCATGGACAACAGCCAGTTGAATGGTGACAAGTCATCTTTAAAGAGTCCAAGCAAGGAATGTGAGCCATATCGCACCACTGCTGGAGACGTTCCTATTGCTCCATGTGGCGCCATCGCTAACAGTCTTTTCAATGACACTCTGGAGCTTTATTACATCGATGCCAACGGCTCCAGGA
This sequence comes from Notolepis coatsorum, assembly GCF_963971535.1. Taxonomy (NCBI): domain Eukaryota; kingdom Metazoa; phylum Chordata; class Actinopteri; order Aulopiformes; family Paralepididae; genus Notolepis; species Notolepis coatsorum. The sequence continues at coordinate 85,997,659 of NC_140180.1, read as the reverse complement.
ACGCCATCCCTCTGGTGAAGAAGGGCATCGCCTGGTGGACAGACAAGCATGTGAGGTTCAGGAACCCTGGCGGCAGCAACAACAACCTCACAGCAGCTTTCCAAGGAACATCCAAGCCGGTCAACTGGAGGAAGACAGCGTACGAGCTGGACTCGGCGGACGCCGACAACAACGGCTTCATCAACGAGGACTTCATCGTGTGGATGCGTACGGCGGCGCTGCCCACCTTCAGGAAGCTTTACCGCATCATCCAGAAAAAGCCCAGCATGACCCCCACCCTGCCCAGCGGAAAATACGTCCTGGAGGTCACCTACAATTACCCCGTGCTCAGCTTCAAGGGAAGGAAGCGCATGATCCTCAGCACCATCTCCTGGATTGGCGGCAAGAACTCCTTCCTGGGCATCGCCTACATCACCGTGGGCTCCGTCTGCTTCTTCCTGGGCATCATCCTGCTCATCATCCACCACAAATACGGCAACCGCAATAGAGTTGTTCCGATACCGATACCAGTATTGGAAATGCCTCCGATACTGCCTAAAATGCTGGTATCGGTATCGGCGAGTAGCCTACGCCAAAAGTGTAGCCTCTGATCCCATGCCATCCATCTTATCTTCAGACAGTGCATCAGGTTACAATGATTCCTGTGATGCTTTAATTTAATCCAAATCTTTCTTCTTTGTCGCGGTCCTAATGTCCTGCGCGACCCCCAACATGATTTGACCTCTTAATTGTTCATCGGCTGTGTGTTGAAGCATCCCGGCTTCTGTGTGGTGGAGGGTCTCGTCGCCGGACCGCGTCTATTCTTTTCCCAATACATTTCCAGTTCCGTGTGCGCGTTCTGCGATCTGATTGGCCACGGACGTTTCTGGTGCGATCTGATTGGCCACTGACGTTTCTGGTCATGTGACATGTGCGCCCAATCGCGTGACGAGCTGTGTCTTTGCCCATGTCCGGGTCTAACAGCCTGCAAACGCCTAGTTTATCACTGGTTAAGCTTAGGCGACTCTTTCGAAGTTGGTTAAGGTTAGAGTTTGGAATCAGGGCTGGTGTTCTATCGCCCTGCTCTAAGACAAACTCTAACCTTAACCAACTTCGAAAGAGTGCCTAAGCTTAACCGGCGAAAGACCTTGCCGTCACACGATTATGCGCACATGTCACATGACCAGAAACATCAGTGGCCAATCAGAGCGCAGAAGGCGAACGCAGAACTGGAAATGTATTGGGGAAAGAATTCAGGCCGCCGGACCACGTGGTCACGCTTTGACCAAGCTGCAGAGTCTCGTCGTGGTTTTCACGCTTTGACCAAGCTGCAGAGTCTCGTCGTGGTTTTCACTAACGTTTCTCCGGACTGCGTGTCTGTCACTCGACAGACAAGACAAGACAGAATGGAGGCAAAACGGCATTCAGAGTCAGACCGCCCGCATCTGTATGACCCGGTGTAGGGGAGAGTGGGGTGAGTAGTGCCACTTTTTCGTGCCTTTAAAGCAAGGGGATTACAGTAATGCCAGAAGAAAAAGAAAGCAATACGCTTGGACCAGCACTCACAGATTTTGGTATATTTAATGGCAGCCTGAAACAAACATGTTTCGGAACAATTATGTAACTTCCTCAGTGTTGATGGATAGCAAATGTTCTCACCGACAATATTGTTTTTATACCAAGAAAAGCAGGAAGTGACATCATCCACAGGTGTGTTGAGAATTGCTATAAGGTCTAATTTGACCCAGGAAGTACTTTGATGTCAAGAGTCCATTCTCAAGTCGAAATTACCTAAATATAGATCTAAATGTAGATAATAGATACATAAACATAAAATTGTTATACTAGAAACAGAACCAAAATTAACATCTAGTATGTATGGCTAGATAGGTACATTCTAATGCCTTATTCATTTTAAATATAAACAATAAACATTAAACAAGAACCCTAGGGTAAATAAGTCCGCCCTTTGGCGTAAAGTCAAACTATTTTTTTGAGCCTCGTAATAAAGAGGAAAACCGATGAAAAAACTAAAGTCGAAATTACCACAATATACAAATGGTAAATGTAGATATAAGATTAAAATTAAAATTGTTGTTATACTGGAAACAAAAAACATAAATCAAAATAGCAATAACATCTAGTATGTATGGCTAGATAGATACACTCTAATGCCTTATTCATTTTATATAAATAAACAATAAACAATAAAAAGTAAACAAGAAACCCATTGGGTAAATAAGTCCGCCATTATGTATGGCTAGATAGATACACTCTAATGCCTTATTCATTTTATATAAATAAACAATAAACAATAAAAAGTAAACAAGAAACCCTTGGGTAAATAAGTCCGCCATTAGGCGTAAATTCAAACTCTTTTTTTGAGCCTCGTAATAAAGCGGAAAAAAGGGAAAAAAGGAAAAAACTACACCTGTTCGGTGTGTCTGAAGGTTATTAGACTTACTAATGGCTCTTTAAAATAGATCTATAGTCTAATCATTAATACTCCCTTGTATACTTAGATACTTGTTGCTTAAAATAAACTTATTTGTTGGGCTAAATTGATCTTACTCGTATTTACTGAACCCGACATACTTCTTTCCAAGGATACTAAAACTAATAATCGGCCTTAATGGGAAAAGTAATTAAAGGAAGCAGGTCAACACGTTCTCTTCATTCATACCTCTTGGTTCTATACAGTTAAAGAGGTGAATAAAATAACATTCCCTTTGCAAAAGTAGCTTATGTCTGTCACCTCCCCTGGCGGGCCTATGAACTAACTCTAGACCCATATAACGGAGATCTTTGACAGCATGCTTGCAAGTATTGAAGTGTCTAGCTACCGCCGATTTGACATCTGAATTTCTGATTGAACACTTATGTTCACTGATTCTTAATTTGAATGGTCTCGTTGTTTTGCCTACATATGAAAAATCACAAGGACATTTCAGCAGGTATACTATGTTGGAGGAATTGCAGGTAATACGCCCTTTCACCGATATCCGTTTGCCCGTTTTTGGGTGTGTATAACTTTTGTCTTTGATCATCCCTTGGCAATGTACACAAGATTGACAGGGAATGTTCCCATCTGGGATGTTAGACATAAAGTGAGTTGGTTTTACCTTGGGAAAATCCGTTTTCACCAGCAGATTTGAGAGATTCGCTTGTCTTTTGTAATAGTAATTGGGCGAATGTTGAAACGCCGTTCCAATTAGAGGATCTGACTGTAAAATATGCAAGTATTTATTGACAATGGTACGTATGTCTCTAGTAATCGGGCTCTAAGTAGACACAAAGGCCACTTTATCAGAGTGTACCTTATTCTTCTTAGGGGCCAGTAACAAGGATCTGTCAATCTGCTGAGTTTTGTGCAGGGCCTTAGCTGTTAAAATAGCACTGTATCCTCTGTCATGAAAATTCTCCCGTAGGGTTTCGGCTTGGGCCTTGAATCTGACCTCCGTGTCACAGATTCTCTTATACCTGAGTATTTGGCTGAAAGGTAGACTATTTTTTAAAGCTGGGGTATGGTAGCTAGAGAAATGAAGAAACGAATTTCTGTCTGTCTCTTTTTTGAAGACCTCTGTATGTAATGAAGTCCCACTTGGGGCTTTGTTGATTAAGACGTCCAAAAAGGGTAGCGATTGTAAATCAAACTTCAAAGTAAATTTTATCGTTAATCTACAAGAGTTGAGATATTCAAGGAAGTCATGGAGCTCAGACGATGTACCTGACCAAATAAAGAATAGGTCATCTATATAGCGCATGTAGGATTTGACATGTTTCTCAAACGGGTTATTTTTAAAAACATGTTCTAATTCAAATTTAGACATAAAAAGATTAGCAAGGTTCACTGCGGCTGGCGAGCCCATGCTGAGTCCTCTGTTCTGCAAATAATATGTATCTTGAAATCTAAAGTAATTCCTCGTAAGCACAAGATCGGCTAGTCTAACTAGCGCGTCTGTGGAGGGGAGTGATTCTGCTCTCGAGTTTAAATAAAAACTCAATGCGTCTAACGCGTCAGCATGTGGAATGCTAGGGTACAGGCTGACTACATCCATTGTAACTAGAAAGTCTGTGGGACTAATATTACAGACTAGAAGCCCACTCAGGAAGGAACAGTAATGCCCCCAACTAAAATATGTACAGTTTAGGATGTTGTGCATCCCTGGGGACAATCACTTTGTATCTTAAATAAACTGTTTCATAAATATAGCTTCATAGCTTTAGAAAAAAAAGTGGTTTTGTGGCACAACTTGCCCCCGGTGCGGGGTAAATTGTGACATTAGAGAGAATACACTGGGGTAAATTGTGCCATTGATAATTTGACGTAAAACAGATCATTTTAATCTCAAAAGCGGTAAAAGCATCCTGCAGATCTTCATCTCCTTTCCAACCTGACGTATAGTCTTCCCCTGTTGCACCTCTTTCACTGCTCTTTCCAACTTCTCAAGAGGAGTTGAAACCCTGTCTGTCTTCCGTTTGTATATCTGCGTGGCATGATGGATTTTGGTCTAAAATTAAGAATATCACATAGTTTTAGTGATCAAATGTAAGAATACAATGTACAATAACAATAAAATACAATAAAGTAATATATAGTTAATAATTGGGGCAACTTAACAAACAGAACACCTGGCACAACTTAACCCAGGCCCTTTGGCACAAATCACCCCAAGCCTACCATTTTGAAAAAAATGCATCCCCCAGCTGTTTTGAGCTAGCATCATGCTAACTGTATAGACTCATGGTGTAGCTTACTAATGTAAGGGTTGGCTCTTTCCCCACCACGGGCTTCTTGAAGTACTGTGATGATTGGTCCGCTGCTCTCCCACTCGCTCTGTCCCTTTAAGTTTTCTGTTAATCATTTCATTCCCCTATTCACACGCTTCTTCCCAGAGACGTCGTTGATTGGTTCTCTCCCGTCCACACGCTTTTCAATCACATTCCCCAGCTGTCACTGCTTGTCAATCAATCAATCCCGTATTATTTATACCCCGTTTCCCCACTCAAGTTTGTTGGATCGTTTTGATATTTCTCTGTTTGCATTCTCCGTTCCTGCTGCTGCTGCTGTTTGCTCTCTGTGCTTTACCTCCAGGATATTCCAAGAAGCCTTCCTCTTGGACACCTTTTCCCCGTGGCGACGCGCTCGCTCCGCTGCTGTTCCAGCACTCATTACGCACTACGTCTGGGTGAGTTTTTTACTGACTGTCTTGATCAAATTCCGTTTTCGTGTGTTTCTATAACACTGAAGATTACCACCTTTTTATCAGACAGTCACTCACCCAGCGATCGCCTTTTTGTTGTTCTCACTGGGATAATATTTTTGGGACTTTACATCTCCCACTGTGTGTTGTTCACACCGAAGATATTATTCACATTGGATTGTTTTTTTGGACTTCACTCTCAGTGTCTATTTTTTGCACCGAAGATATTCACTTGGGATTGTGTTTTGGAACAGTGCTCACTGTGTGTATTTACACGAAGAGATTCACTTGGGATTGTGTTTTGGAACTTTGCTCACTGTGTGTATTTACACGAAGATTAGTTCACTTGGATAACTTTTGTATTTGGGTACAAGTCACCTCTCCTGTTCTCCTGCTCGTTCCACCTGCACCCTTGTTGACTCGCTCCCTCTCTCTCTCTCGGTCCCGCAACACTTCGGAGATTCTGCCGAGAGAGGTCTGCAGAGCGGCTCAGACGTCAGCATCTGCTACCCCCTACTACCACCACGGGAGAAGCTGCAGAGCAGCAGAACATTTTCCCCCTTGCTTGTGTACCTGTCTTGTTTGACTTGACTATTCTGTGCTCATTAATTAGTCTCAATAAACAAGCCCTTGTTTTTGGCAACTCTGAATTCCTACTCTCTTGTGTCGTGCGTTTGGGGTCGGTGTCAAACCATAACAACTAAACCACTAAAACATGTGTGAACTGTTTTCAAAGTTGTCTAAAATTGTTCAAACACAGCAATAAAAAAACCTTGATCATACAAATTTTACTTTGGAGTTTTTTTAACTTAAATGTGCTTACCTCTCAAGCCAGGTGTCTCCCTTCTCTGCAGGTTGAGTGAAATGGATGCCTCTTCAAAAATATGTTGTCACATGACCAACTTCTTCTATGGTTTTCTAGATAACAGGGGTGGCACTACATGCCCCTTGGCACTATTTACCCCACTCTCCCCTACATGGTATCAAGCGAGGTGGACCACACCAGGTCCAGCTTCAAGGCATATACATCTGTGGACCGAGTGAGGAAGTTTCCAGACTTTGGGTGTACTGTATGTTCAGTGATCTTCCTCACCACCCCGGCTACGTTCCGACGCTGGACACCACAGACCCAGTACCTGGACGTGGACCGTCGTGCGTGGTGCGTGGACCGACAGTGGAGAGGACGCAAGGAGCAGCGCAGGGAGGCTCTGCAGCAGCTAACTGGGGTGCTCCCAGGCACTGAGTCTGATTTCAGAGTGGAGCAGTGTGATGTGAGAGGGCCTGACCGCTGGAAGTACTTTAAACGCCCCCTGGTTGAATACGGGCTGCCGGGGAGAATCGTGGCGCGGGGCCGTCTCACCCGTGCGTGTGTGGTGTCTGTCAATTTTATTATCGTTTATTATCTCTTTCTTTCTCCACCTTCAGATCCACTCTTCTTCTCTTTCTCAGCCTTTCTATCTTTTCTATATTTATCCCTCAGGTACTTCCACTTTGATTGGCAACGATCACCTATAATCAGCAGACAATTATTATTATTAAATAATGACATATTATGTAAAATGTATCAGATTGACATCGCTAGCTAGCGGTAACTATGCTAACAATATAACGACGTCAGATATCGTTTTGTACAGTGGATGATATGTAAGGGATAATGTATAGCTACGAGGTCATTGTTTCAAGTTCAAGTTTCAAGTTTCTTTAATAGTTGTCATACAGAAGTACAGAATACTTTTATACAAAATGCTTCTTACTGTTACGCTCCAGAGACTGTGCTAGACAAGATAAGTATCAAATAACATAGTATAGCATGTAAATTAGAAGTAGAAATGAGGTCACAGTGTTCAGTATAGACATATGTACAATGTTCGATGCAGAATAGACGTAACTGAGTTACCATATAATATACAATAGAATATGCAGTGTACTAATATACAATACTATATAGTGCAAAGCAGAAATGGGATGAGGTACAATTTAGGTACAATTTACAGTAAGGTGTACGAGTTGTAGTGCAAATCCTTTATCAATTAATATAAAGTGTGGGGAGTGGGTGCTACAGTGTGTTTGTTTAAAGTGAGTGTGTGCGTGTGGATGTGTGTGCTATGTGCTGGTTGTATATATGATGGTTGTTGTGTAGTGTTCATTGTTCGTTGAGCAGCCTGATGGCCTGGGGATAGAAGCTTCTTCTGAGTCTTTCTGTGCTCGCCTTGAGACTCCGGTATCGCTTCCCTGACCGCAGCAGTTCAAAGAGGCAGTTGTTCGGGTGGCTGGAGTCCTTAATGATTCTCTTAGCCTTGCCCCTGCACCGCTTGTTGTAAATGTTCTGGAGGGTGGGGAGCCCCCCTCCAATTGTGCGTTCGGCTGAACGTGTCACTCTTTGTAGTCTGCTTCGGTCTTGTGCAGTGCTATTCCCAAACCAGGAGGTGATGTTGCCAGTCAGGATGCTCTCTATTGTACATGAGTAGAAGTTCTTAATGATCTTCTGACTGACTTGGAACTTCCTTAGGCGCCTGAGGAAGTAGAGGCGTTGTCGTGCCTTCTTCACAACACTGTCAATGTGTGTGGTCCATGTCAAGTCCTCGGATATGTAGGCTCCGAGGTACTTAAAGCTGTTCACTCTCTCAACCGGTGCCCCGTCGATGCTGAGGGGGCTGTAGTCCTTGACCCCCGACCTCCTGAAGTCCACAATCATCTCCTTTGTTTTGCTGACGTTCAGGGAGAGGCTGTTTTCCTGGCACCATCCCGCCAGGACCTTGACCTCTTCCAGGTAGGCCCTCTCGTCGTTTGCAGAGATCAGGCCCACCACCACTGTGTCGTCAGCAAATTTGATGATTGTGTTGCTACTCCGCTGAGCCACACAGTCGTGTGTGTACAGGGAGTAGAGGAAATAATTGACCGACACGGAGTTTAGAATACCGAGGCGCCTCGCAGAGGTGTTCTAAACGCAGTGAAGGTCAATTATTTTGCGACAATGACCGAGTATATACATTATCCCGCTTATTACATGGCTAACTTACTAACAATATACCTAATTCATTTTACACCATCGACAAGACGAGATCAAATGCAGACGCAGTTGTTCTGTGGCTCCACTGTCAGCCCAAATAAAGTTATTATTATTATCGCTGGCAGCCGGCAGGTCTGTGGTCTGATTGCACTGATGAGTGCAGCTGTGCATATGCTGAGCTTAGCTTTCGTGACTGCAATCTAAATGCTTGATTGTGATTGGTCAATAGCGCTAGTTACCCGTATCACTGGTGATTATTGCTCGGTTGCCCATGGCAGCGGTGAATTATCGAAAAATAATTCACCGCTGTCAGGGGCTATTGACCAATCACAATCAAGCATTTCGGCGAATGTTAAAACGCCATGTAATAAAAACAAATAACTCACCAGCAACATTCAGGGTCCTGCCGATCTGGTCCCACAAACGGGCTTTCCTGTCTTTATTGTGGTAGTTGCGATCAGACATGTCATAAACCTCCGGGTGGGTGGAGACAGCCAAAATTAACTTATCTTCCATATTGAAGTCAGGTTCCGGTGTCAGGTTACTAAATTACTAAATGTGTCACGAGCGCCACGCTAAATATGATTGGCTGTGATTGGTTGTCTGAAAAGGCGCTCAGCTCATCACTCTGAAAAGTTCAGAAGTTTTCAACTTTAAACGCTGGGTGCGGCTGCACAAAAAACCTGAAACGCACTGAAAAAAGAAGCCGACCGCAGCGCATTTCCTATAGGCGGCAGCATGCGGCCGCATACGCTCCCTCCTCATTGGGAACAATTGAAAAAAGACGCTTGCGCCCATGAAAATGCGGTAAATGGCCCTTCTTGAAAGCATCCACAGTCTGTGGTGCTCTCAGGTGGTCAGGGAGAGCATTCCACAGACTAGGAGCGGAAGAGCAAAAAGCCAGATCTCCCATAGTGCAGAGTTTGGTCCTTCAGCGCTGGAGGAGGTTTGCCTGGCCGGAGAGGAGACGTCGTGAGGAGGAGTGAGGGGTGATGAGTTCTTTGAGGTATAGGGGGGGGGGGGGGGGGTCCATAAGCAACAAGCCGGTCTGCTATGTTCTTGAGTGCATCCCCTACCCCATCAGTGGCACCCTTGCCATGAGATGCCTCTGAGAAGTCCCAGGTGACATATTCAAACCCTCTCATGAAAGGCACTGTCGAGGCCAGATAGAACGCTGGGAGGTGGGTCCATCTGAAATAAAAATGGATGTGCATCACTTCTGGATGTTCCTCCCGGATGGACTTGAGCACTGCATCAAGATGAGCCCACGTTGCAACAGCATCATGCTTTAGGGACCCTGACAGAGAGGCAAATAACTCCACACGTCCCCCACTCAGGTATTTCACCCAAGTATGAAGCGTCACTTGCTGGTTCCGGCCACCAAAGTGGGTGTATTTCACTTCCCTGGTGTACTTACAGCTGTAGTTCTCACTGTAATCAACGTGGATGGCCACCTCCTTCTCAGTAATGCTCTCCTTGAGTGACTTCAGCCTCTGGAACTGGTGCTGGATGTTATACACATGAATGGCCAGTTTGTTTACATGGTCCTGAGTGAGGTCAACTAGTTTGAAGCTACTTATTTTCAAATGGATTCCCTCATGTTCTGTAGCGGTCCAAAGTGTGGAAACTGACCCATATACATTTTAAAACCTAGAAGGATTTTATTTTTTTATTTAAAGGGGAACTATTTTACTATTTCTTTCACTATTTGGGCACTTTTACACAATTCCTGTGAGTCTATGGAACACCTCTGTACGTTTTTTTTTCCAAAAAATTCATTGTTTTGTATTTCCTAATCAAGTACTCAAAAACTGCATTTTTTTACCTCAAGATTAAGCCGTTTTGAGGCTGGGCTCCAACCACTGTGTGGCCTGGGGACAACTGCCACACCAACTGCCACATTATTATGCAGCTGAGAAATCTCTGACATCACAGATATGCACATTTTCAGATGACTCAGTTCAGTTAGGGTGAATATTGTGAGAGGAGAATTGGAAGAATGCGCCAATATGAGAATTAAAGACATAGATCCTATTAATATAAGCCCACATAGCCAGGAAACAATGCTAAACACTGAAAAAGACCATTTATAAGATAGTTCCCCTTTAATAATGCAAGTTAACCCTAATACTGTGTTTTTCTGGTGGCTGTATGATTGTCAATCATTCGTTGGCATGTCTGTCGATCATTCTTTGGTGGGGCTGTCAATCAGGTTGTGCGAGCAGGTGTTGTCTATTTGGTTAGTTTGAGTTATTTTGTTGTAGAAGTGTATTTGAAAGTAGGATGAACTGGCTGGCAAGCTGTATTGTCTAACTACCTCTCACCTGTGAGGATCTCATGGCCACAGTTCTGAGCACAATAGCTTTAAATAAAATACACTACAAAGCAACCTTGTGAGTGGAGGTTATTCTATGACAACACGTGAGGCAGTACTTCACTCATAATATACAGTCAGAAAGAAGAAAAAAAAAAGTATTATTAATTTACATTATATATTTCTTTATTATTATTATTATTTAAAAAAAAATTATTAGAAATGTTTTCCTCTGTAAAAAAAATTCCAGTGGATTTTTTATTTTCTTCAAAACTGGCCAAGTGACAGCTCTGACCTCTCTGATCTGGCCTGATCATAACTGCAGTAATGGCCAGCTGTCAATCACTGCACTGGGTTGGGCTTAAGAATGTAATTATCCAATAAAAATAGGGTAGGGTAGGCGGACTAGTGACACTTTGCGCACGAGACTGATTGGTGTCCACGCCGTGCCACACAAACTTAAGATCCAATCAGAGACGCACAGCGGCGTGATTTTTTTCCATAGCCTCTTCGCAAACATAGGATATGGAAAAAAATCACACGGCTCGTTCTGTCCAGGAGGCCTGAATGCCTTCTACAACAAAACTTTGTTTCCGCGTCTCTGATTGGCCAGGTAATTTCTGGTCATGTGACATGTACGCACAATCGTGGGACCGCAAGTTTCTACACTGGTTAAGCTTAGGCGCTCTTTCGAAGTTGGTTAAGGTTAGAGTTTGTCTTAGAGCATGGCAATAGAACGCCTGCCCTGATTCCTATGGTTAAGCGTAGGCACTCTTTCGAAGTTGGTTATGGTTAGAGTTTGTCTTACGAGCATGGCGATAGAACGCCAGGTAGTTTGCAGGCTGTTAGACCCGGAAATAGGCGCAGAACTTGCTGTCCCACGATTGGTGCACATGTCACATGACCTGGCCAATCAGAGCGCAAAACTCGAACGCGGAAACAAAGTTCTGTTGTAGAAGGCAGCGAAGGGAGTGGTCCTTCTTGGACACAAAAAAGAAGTCCGCGCCGACAGGGGAGGAGGAGGGGGTAATAATGCCCGAGGCCAGGGACTCGTGGACGTACTTCTCCGTAGACTCTCTCTCTGGGCGTGAGAGGTTAAACAGGCGGCTAGCGGGGCTCCCGGGAGCAGGTCTATATCACAGTCGTACTGGCGATGAGGAGGTAGGGAGAGAGCTTGTTGTTTGCTAAACACAGCCTCTAGGTCGTGGTAAATTGGAGGAACAGTCGAAAGGTCAACAGGTTCGTTGGGAACGGGAGAACCAGTGGCCCCCAGTGGTGACCGCGCCGACCGGAGACAAGAGGCGTGACAGTGAGCACTCCAGCTCGTGACTGAGCCCGTTGACCAATTTATTACAGGGTTGTGTAGCTTTAGCCAAGGCATGCCTAGAACGATTGGGTTATGGGGGGAATCAGTGACGTGAAAACGGATCTCCTTGCTATGATTCCCGGAGAGTTGAAGGCGGAGAGGCGTGGTGTGGCATGTTATTTGCGAGAGCAACTTCCCATTTAGTAGGGGTGGACGGTATAAACGGTATACGGTATAAACGGTATTAATTTGCTCTACGGTATGGATTTTGACTATACCGTGTAACCGGTACAGCAGCTCTAAAATAGCAATGACGTCATGTAACCACAGCGCGACTATTTCAATCGCATTTGCCCCTAAAAATAGATAGAATTAGTCATAGATAATAGATATGTGCAAACTGGAAAAAGTTATTTAGGAGGCTTCGCGCAGTGGGCGTGTCAACACGCAATTGTCATTTCATAATAAACACATATATCACTGCGGCGCACAGCAAGTTTCAATTTCAGTTCCTGGCATTTTTAACCAGTGGAGAAAGGTAAGATATTTCCCTATCGTTTTTCTTATATGAATTATTCTACGTTAATAAAACATACCTGGTGATCAACTACAGTTTGCTGTAAACATTACGATATGTGTGTAGTGTTATGATAACGACGGCAGCAGCGGGAGCCGGGAGGACGGCTGCAGCAGTGGATTTGCCAATAGCATGCAGCTGCAGAGCCGCAGAGCCAGGGGCTCTTTCAGGTCTGGTCACAGGCCCGTCAAACAGCGCCCCCCCATCACCATTTTGTGTGTCAATTTGTTGACACATGTGTCAATTTGTTGACACATGTCAATTTGTTGACACAATTGTCAATTCTTAAAGCTGAGGATGAGTGGCACCTTTGTCTCAATTCTTATTCAATTCAATTCGCTCTGCGGCTCTGCAGCTACATATGCTTCTAGCCAAATCCAGCCCTGCTGTTTGCAATGGGAGCAGGAGTCTCGACTCGGGACTTATTTTATTTGGAATATGACTTTATACGCAAAAGTAGCCTAGTTTTAAGTTAAAATATTATAAATCTACATGCCTTGAGGATGTCATTCTTTATATAGCCTGCCCATCAGGCAAAAAAAATTATTCTAACAGAAACACTGATACCGTGATATATACCGTTACCGTCTATGCTTCAAATTATACCGTGATATAAATTTTAGACCATACCGTCCACCCCTAGCCTTGGGCATCTCGGGGAATGGGTAAGGCGTCTGTGGCAATGTGGTAGTGGGACACTACCCCAGCGTCGATGATGTTTTCGTCTGCGCCCGAGTCGACCAGCGCGGACAGAGGGAGGGATTGACTGTTGTGGTAAAGCGTGGCACTGAATTGCATATTCGGACCGGAACTGGGAAAAGATTTAAGGCTCGTGCATGTGCCCAGCGTCACAGTCGAGCCCCGTCGTTTGGGCGAACCGAACATGAGGCGATGGAGTGGCCTAGTTTCCCGCAGTACAGACATGCCCCTGACCTGAGTCTGTGACGGCGTTCGCGGAGAGGAAGGCGAGAGCGGTCGAGGTCCATGGGCTCCGAATCGTCGGTTCTGCGGTTCTGCAGCGGGACACTATTAACGGGGCGCTCCTGCTCAGTGGCCCTGCGGCTCTGCAGCGGGACACTGTTGGCGGTGCTGGCCTTTTCACGGCGGCGTTCCCGGAGACACGTGTCCAGCTCTCTGGCTAAGTTAATCAAGTTGTCAAGGGAAGTAGGCTTCTCCTTCGACGCCAATTCGTCCTTTAGAACTTCGCTGAGGCCCTGGCGAAAGGCTCTGTGTAATGGTTCATCATTCCACTGGGAACCCGCTGCCAGAATACAGAATTCGATAGCGTACTCGCTCACACTACGGTGTCCTTGATGGATGGTAAACAAGGCGGCCGTTCTATCCGAACCACCGGGAGGATGGTCGAAGACCTTTTGCATGTCGGCGATGTACCCGGAGTACGAATTGCAGAGGGGGGAATTACTGAAGTGTAGGGCTGTTGCCCATTCTAACGCGGGCCCCGTCAGCAAACCAGACAGGTAGGATATTTTGGATTTGTCGCTCTGGAATGTTAGAGGTTGTTGCCCAAACACTAAAGAGCATTGGAAGAGGTAGGCACGACATTTGGCAACGTTTCCGTCGTAACGCTCTGGCGAGGGTACGTGAGGTTCCCGGGACTGGGATACTACAGGTGGGGATACCACGAGCGGAGAGACAGCAGGCGGAATTGGCTGGGCTGTTAAATATGCTTCGAAACGCTCAAATAGTTTGTCTTGCTCCGCGGCGCTGAGAGTGAGAGCGCTGAGTTGGGCAATAGTCTCATCCAGTATCTGTGAGTGTTGATTTACCAGACTGGTGTGTCCGCTGACGGCGGCCTGGATGCTGGTGCTCCATTCACCGGCCTCCTGTGCTGCTGAGTCCGACATCATGGTCGCAGTGTTCTGTGAGGATGGGGTTCTTGCGGAGCCCAATAGCAAAACACAGGAGGAGAGAATGGAGCGGTTTTAGGGTTCTTTAATTATTCCTCCCAACCAAGCAGAGTATAACAGGAATGTGAAACAGGAATGTGAACAACACGGAGGTTATAATGTTCTTGGGGGGGGGGGAAGAATGAGAGCAGGTGCACTTCAGTGCAGCTGTCGGCAGCGAGAGAGAGAGGACACAGGTCTTGCGCTTGAGAGCGAGCAGGAGTCCTCTTTGCTTGGCTCGAGACGTCAGGGTGGAAGGACGCTGGGGCTCGAGACGTCAGGGTGGAAGGGAGCTGGAGCGAAGTCCTGGGGCACAAGAAACAGAAGGTTAGGGAAAGCATAAACAGGGGTAGTTACAGCTGGTCTTCAGGTAGCGTCGTCGTACCTCGGTAGGCAGTTTAACACTGCGACGTCGGATGGCGGGATCTGCCAGTTGAAGTAGGAAACGCTTGATGAGGTGATCTCTTGCAGCCACGCTGATTGCTCCTCATCTGGCAGACTTGAGCTCCGATCGTGACAAGAAACTGTGTCTTTCGTGTTGTGTATCTTGTGTAGAGCTGTGGCCTTTTGGGCATTAGGAATGGTGTAGAGCTGGTAACTGAAGCTCTGGTTCATTGTATTGTGTTTAAGTCATTATAGTTTGTTGCACATTTCTGTTAACCCTTTGTATATTTGTTCCCTGTTCCCCCAGCCTATGGTGATTACGTTTCTATGTATTAATCTTTTGTTTTTGCACACAGGGACATTGAGGACAGGAAGATACCCTGGGGTCTACATTTTGCATCACCTAGGTGACCTGATGTTAAAGACACCAGCTTTAGAGTGAGCACCGCCACCTGTACTTTTGGGCGCCAGCGCCTGTAAGGGGGGGTGGGTTTTAATTTCCTTTTGATATTTAATTTGGTGCCACTGGTAGTCCTCCTTGCTCTCTGTGTTGCTGAGTTTTTGTGTTTATAAAAATAAATACTATTATTTTGCTAATTGTTTCATGGTTTTGTGTCACTGCACCCTCACCTACCCTGTCTGTGGCCTTGTGTTGTGTCTCTTTACTGGGGTACGTAACAATGTCAATCTTTGCTTCTCCTCAGTGGCCTGTGGCCGGATGCCGATATAGCCATGCATGCACATTAGGTCACACAGGTCAATGTATTCTGGGTGCCTCCTGGCACATTCCATCGTGAGGGAGACGACCAGAGGAGCTTATATAGAAGAGCTTAGAAGATATTAGATATTAATGATTATATTAATGAAATATCTATCAACCCCTCTTTTGACATCAATTAAATATGTCAACACAATAGTTCATTAATGGACCATACCTGTCGATTATCAACCATTAAACACATCATAAGAAAACTAAACAACAGTTAGAGAGGTGAGAGAGAGAGAAGGGGGGGGGGAGCAAGAGGAGGGAGAGAGAAAAGAGAGAGACAGATTCGCAACTTTCAAAAACATACACCTAACCCTGAACCCTCCTTACTCAGGTGCACCCCTTCCGTTCTGATGCATTCCTCCCCGTACATAGGATACACCTCCCTCCAAAAGGCTCAGGTAGATCATACGTTGAACCAACCAGCCTTGGCTGCCTTGCATTCGCCCGCAGACCCCCTACCCCCAAAAGAGGCGCATGCAGTTCTCCCTTCCCAGGGCAAAGTTATCCTTTTTGAACGAGAAGTCCCCGTTCCAGAGTGCAGCTCTAAGGCAAGATGTCTTTCTGGTGGTCTGCCTCAGTGTCTTTGAGCTGTCTTCTCTGCCTCTCAACAGCTGGTACCCCGTCTCTTCAGCTCTGCCTCAGTGTCCCTCCTACTGCTGTATTTTCCTTCTCGTCGTAGATTATCTGTACCACGCTGCAGTGTTTGGCCTCGCTGGGTGGAGGATATATGGGGCTTAGCTGCCTCCTCCTCCAGCCTGTAGGTTGGTCTCCACGGAGGACGGCGAGGGCCGTCTGGTGGTGGTCTGGGTCTCGGACATCTGAGAGGCTGCTGTTGGCATCACTCCCCTGAGAGAGCCCTTTCTGACCAGCACAGACTGCTGTCTGCCGACCTCCCTATTTGCCACAGCTGATCCTGAAGACCCGCCACAGACAGCTGCTAGTGAATATGTCTGGACCTTCTTGCAACGTCTTCTTTGCCATTCTCCATGTTTCCTTTCCTTCTGATGTCAGGAGTTCTCGTTCTGTTACTGAAGAAAAAGAACCAGCGGTCCTTCTTTGTGTCCGCCAGCTGGCCCAAATCAATCTCAGCAGTGCCTCCATTTGATAGTATAAAACTGAGTTATTTGGATTGATATGATGAGCCAGCTGGACAGAGAACGAAGGTGAAGTCAATCGATGGTATTTATTGACAGGAACACAGAGAACGAGGAACAGTCCTGGGCCCTCATGCATCAACGTGTTCTACGCACAGATCTGTGCTTACCCCGTGCGTACGATCATTTCTAAGCAAAGAGTGGGATTCATCAACTTCAACTTGAACTTGACTTTGTGCGTACATCTACGCACTTTTCAGACCTGGCGTACCTAGCGCCCAGTGGTAGAATATATTATTACAACAAGGAAATGAGCTTCTGTGCATAATAACACTGGCACGTTCTGTACGAACCGTAGTTCATTATAGTTCATTGTAAAATAGCAACAGTAGTGTAATTATGGTCAAAACCCTATAAATAGCATTTGGAATAATAGATCTTTCTCTCAGAATGAATGCAGCATGGTTTATATAGCGTTATCGGAATATACGGGGTGTAGGCTACTGACTGACTGCGCTCCGCGTAGCTTGATTGATTGATTGATTGAAAAGTTTATTAACAGATTGCAGAATGGGTACAGTACAGTACAGCTCAGTACATACAATTGTTAATTGGGGATGCAGACCAACTTCCGTCTTGTTTACATCAGGGTCCCCCATTTTCAATTCATCATAAATCATAAAGCTCAACTCGTTATTATTCTGCGCAGACCGCAGAAACACGGGAACGTTTTGATTATATTTAAAAGGCTTTACGTTAAACGAAACAAGTGGAACTTCGAAGCTGTAAGCAGAATACAAGTCATATTAATATAGTGTTCTTCCCCCTTTTTACTGTATAAGAAAGAATAGAAAACGCATTGCAATGACACTATAGTGGACAGACTATGTATATGATGGGATTCAAGTTCATGTATTGAAAGGCAGGCTATCATACATGCAGTGAGATTCATTGTTCTTGTATATGCTCTCGTATTATATTGTTTATATAGGCTACCCAATACTGACGTCAAAATAGATTGTAGTATGCCTCTAGAAATCATATGCAGCAGGTAGAAAATTGACGGGAGATCCATCGCGATTTGGAATAGAATTGAGGAGAACTTTAATCCGTGGGTATTAATCAAACAACACGGGAAAAGGCAGTCATATTCCAGCGCGGTCTTTATTAGCAGACAACAAAATAGATGCCTCTAAAAATCATATAGCCAATCGAACACAACTAATAAAGGCATTCATACAGCACGGTTATAATGACACACAAGTCACAACCAACGCCAAACAGTGGTCAACGAACGGTCTTTATTAGTATTTTGAGCTGTCCAGGCAGAATTGCAGCAATGGTTTTAGGGAGCCGTTGATATCTGACATCACCGTTTACAAGTCCGCCTTTTATTTATCCCATAAATCATAATACGCGATAGTGTCTTCTTGGTTCGACAGCAGTGAATTCTCCGTGGAGTTTCTCGGAGTCCCGCTCGGGTCGGTCCATTATTTCACATCCCATGGGGGGTGTTTCCTCATTTTCATGACCATATATGGATAATCATGCACGAGCATTGACGGTAGAACAAAGTGGTATTCATCAACACGGAGGACCATAGAGCCTGCGTACGCACGTGTGATGAATGCCGACTTCCCTGTGCGTACGCTAGTTCTACATTCCGTGCTTACGTGTGGAAGTAGGTCAAGTTCAAAGTCCACGTTGATGCATGAGGGCCCTGGAGACCACAGCCCTCCTCTGTGTGGCTCCAGAATGATGACACAACCATGCTTTTATACTATGTGGGTTCCAAATTTAGCGAGCCAATGGTTAAAAATGATTATCAGACAGGCCTGGTCGTATATGGTCATATGTGGGGTTATATGTGAGCTGTTGCTGAATCTGATAATATGTCCATCTTTGCTTCTCCTCAGTGGCCTGTGGCCGGAGGCCGATATAACCATGCATGCACATTAGGTCACACAGGTCACACAGGTGAATGTATTCTGGGTGCCTCCTGGCACATTCCAGCCTGAGGGAGACGACCAGAGGAGCTTAGATAGAAGAGCTTAGAAGATATTAGATATTAATGATTATATTAATGAAATATCTATCAAGTTCCAGGTCAGTCCCAGTGAAGGATTCTTGCCAGTGTCAATGGGTCTCATTCCCGAACGGATTTACGACAAAAAATTTGCTCTCAGGCAAATTTCTGCAAATCTAAGACATATTAGCGCTAGTAGCGCGATTTCCCAAATTTTTCTGAGATAGGATTTGGCCGTGGCTGAGAGCAGAATTTAAGAGTGCTGAGGCGCACCCTTATGATTGATTGACTGATTGAAAATGTTATTAACTTGACAGACTGTGTTCTCCATGTTGTTAATGGCTTTATTTGGGAGGAATTATAGTGATTCCTTCATGTCAACCCTATACAGGCCTCCTTGGAATTAATTAAAATAAATGACAATATTTGTACGATAAGAAATTACGCAGATGTCGGAAAAATAAATAATATGGATTCATCTGATCACAGGGCAGCTGGATTAACCATATCTGAACCAGCTATTTTGGACAAATAATTACTTTAATTACTCAGATATTCAAACACAATTATGCAATTATTGTGAAATGATAATAATTATTTAATGCCTTCTGTGGAATTTGTATTTCTTATTTGTTACATATCTGTTTTAATGATTAATTATACATCTGAAAGAATGCAGGTCAACATGCAATATATCCCATTGATTGGTATACAATGGGACAGACCTTTGTTTGATATAGCTATAAACCTGCATTCCTTCGAATATATCATTAATCAATTAAACTTTGATATTGAAATACACTAGCCTATACACCAAATAAGAACTAAAGCTAATCGCGTGGAAATAGACTGCATTAATATTCCATAAATCTTGTGTGCGCCAATAGCCTACGTGTCTAATGAATGAACAGTATATAGGCTTATATTATTCTAATTACTTGTTTCATTAGGATTTAGTAGATACTATGTGACTTGCTCTTACAAAATCAGACACATTGACCAGAAAATACATTTTGAGATGTATACACCAATGGAAAGATGAGAATGTTAGCTTTCCAATGATACAAATATCATCTTTCTACTCCAAATATCAAGCAAGTTATGCCCTACTACATATCGGATGTCACCAAAACATATTGTGGAGAAAAAAGCCTTCAAAGTTTTCAGTCAATTTTGAGACATTTATTCAATGTATTCACACAACTATTAACACAATACCAAACATGATTTACATTGAAACCTTGCCCATTTTTGCTTCCCTCTTTCTCTCACACATGCACACATACACCCGCATGGGCCGCACCCGTGGACGCACACACACAGTACTATACTGTATGTCATGTATGTCCCTATGCCATAAATGTCATGTATGTTGTGTATGTCATAAATGTCACTATGAATTGAAAATGGGGGACCCTGATGTAAACAAGACAAACGTCTTTCTCTGGTCTGCATCCCCTTAACAATTGTGTGTATTGAGCCGTACTGTATTGTACCCATTCTGCAATCTGTTAAATAAAGTTTTCATTCATTCATTTACACACACATACATCTCATAAACACATACAGTACAAGGAATGTATAGGAATGTGTATTCGCACACATATATGTATATGCTTACACGTGGCTATTGATTCCTTGTACTGTATGTATTTATGAGACAGATGTGTGTGTGTGTGTGTTTACACACACCTGCACGTGCATATACACAGATACAGTAGAGATACTGTAATATAAATAAATTACAACATTAAGTAACATCTCTAATAAAGATGACAGGTCAGAAACAAATTGTTTGGCTCAAGTGAAAAAGTTAAGTGGTAAAGGTAGAAACATTTGCATGTTCTTGGTATCTAGGGACATCTATGAACCTCAGTGAATGTATTCCCAGTGTCAGACATATTGTGTCTATTACTAGGCTTGCTAAAATTGTGATGAAACAAAGGAGAATATGAATTATGATTGTTCTTTGCATCTTTTTATTTTTTTGTATCTCTCTTTCTCAGATTTTTCTCTGTTTTCTCCCCGTCCCAATTTAGTCGTTGTGCAAATTCCCCCCCTCCCCTACCTGGTTGTTGTGCGCATGTTCTCCTACTGGTCGGTACAAGGGAACCCTGAAGTATCTGCACGCTTCCTCCGACACGTGCGGTGACAGCCAGTGGCTCTCTTCTCACCTGGCAGCGAGGGCTCTCATTGGTGAAGTGTAACGCGTGGGAGGTCACGCTGCCTTCCTCAAGTCCTGCCTCTGCTGAGCAAGCGCCCAGACCTGACCTGTAGGCGTCGTTGTCCACAACGCCAGTTTCCCACCCATGGCTTCCCTCCCCCTAACCCAGCCAAACGAGTTAGTATAGCGATCAGCCCAAGCCAAGGCAATGCTGACTCCGGGAGTCGAGACCGCAGTCTCTTGCATTGGTGATGAGCGCAATGTCCGCTACGCCATTTCTTTGCATCTTTGACAGTGAATAACACCATGCTAAAAATGACCAGACATGAAGCTCGTTCAGTACCTTCTTGAGATCACGTGTACAAAAGATCTAAGCAAATGAATAAAGGGAAGTTTGATTAAACAGAATGTTTTGAAGATGCAGTACTGAATTCTGCCATCCGGACACATTATATTATAGAATATCAGGCTATATAAATTACCTTATTATAGCCATGTTGCATATCTATAGATTGGGACAAATCTAATCTTTCCAATGGTAGAGTTCAATCTGGATTTAGTGTCACAAGAATCGTGAATGAAATCTAAATAATAATGTTAATTATGGACATTGCTCCGCCATTTTTGGATATGTTTTTCAACTTGGATTGTTGCTAAACTTTCACAGAAGGTATAGATACAATAACTGTGCTCCAATATATGCCAATTGCGTTCAGTTTTGTGATAGATAATCCAGAGAAATAAGAGAAATAAAAAAACTAAATGGCGATTGCGGCAATTTATAGCATCTATAATCGTCTGTAAACAAATACATTTCAGAACCATCTCTCATTTCTACGCTATATTTCCCAGTCTAAATTAGAGATAATTCATACGTATTATGAAAGCCAAGGTGTTGTTTTATTAGAATCTGTTAAAAGCCCAAAACTGACACAAATCCGTCATTTGAGATAAAAAGGCTTTCCTGTGTAGATTTGCCATTGCGACTTCCGACTGATTCTGTGAGAGCACGTCACATATGCTCTGCCCTAAGTACAGTACACTAAGGCCGCCAGAGTCAGGCGTACCAGCCGACTGCATAGTGGACTGTACTACGGTCTACGGGGCGGGCAGTGCAGTATATTTGCTGCTCTCCTAATAAAATTAGAGAGCAGTCATTAGAATATATAAGCCTATTCTGCGTTCATTCATTACGCGTGTAGGCTATACAGTACTGTGCGTGTGTGTGTGTGCACGCGCGTGTGTGCGCTGCGGCAGGTGCACGACGAGCTCTACTATATGATGACAATACATTAATCTAATCTCATTTTGATCGGCTGCAAATCGCTCCCGCATATCGGCAACCATTTTCACACGGCTGCATTGTCAGTTGCATTCTAATGAGCTGGACAGGTGTGTCTAACTATTGACTTTTTGCGATTTCATCTGCACACTTCCCTATTGGCTGCCTTATAAGGAGCTTCGGATGGGGACGCTCGTTCATGTTTCAGAGCGGTGAAAGTCCTCATTGCGGCATCTCAGCTCAGATAGTTTGAGCCATTAAGACATCTTCCCCACGTGTTGGGGACTCAGTTGGTTCCAAGATAAGTCTTCCAAGAGAACTCTTTGGAAAATATTCGGGAATGAGACCCATTGATATTATTGTGTCCATTATCCTAACTAAACATGAAATACAACTTGCTCCCCCAAAATATTCGGTAATTAGAAAATATCTTCACTGGTACAGTGCCTAAATTCTGTATAAATATTCTGCAATGTGGACAGGTCTGCTCAAAATATTTTATTTGTGATGACAAACAAATGCAATGATGAAATAAACTAAATAAACACATTTGGCCTGGAAACGAAATCAAATACAATATGGAATAAAATAAATAAACACATTTGGCCTCTGGAGCACGACTCGGCGGTCCTGACGGATGAGGTCCAAACACACTCAACAAGAACACAACACCTGCAGCCAAGCAAGACATTCGCCATCTCCTATCCCAGTCTGAGTGCACGTGGCCGTTTGGATTGGCAACAGGAGGTGGAACGGCCTCGAGGACCAAGGCGAAAGTCTCATTCAAATGCCTCCCGCTAAACAGCTACGAGCAGACCGTGGAGCAGACGTCTACTTCCTCCCCTTCCTCTCCCTGGTTCCTCTGAGAGTGCTTCGGCGTGGCGTGGCAGTGGCACTCTGGCCAGCCTCCCCTGACGACGCATCTGGTGCAGGCCTCTCACTCCTGACCACATTGGCCTCCTCCAGCGCAGCGGCGATCCTGCCCATTACCCCCACCATCGTGCTAAGGCTGGCCTGCATAGCGCTATGGTTGGCCTGCATCTCCGCCCTCAGGCCGGTGATGTTGGCCTGCATCTAAAAATAAGAAATACCTTCACAGTCCTGAAGGCACTCGCTTAGGTCTATACATCCCTCTATCCCAGTGACCTGTTCAGTCACAAGCGTCTGCTCCACGGTCTGCTCCACGGTCTGCTCGTAGCTGTTTAGCGGCTCCTCTTGGGAAGGACCTCCGCCTGTTCCTCTTGCCTGGGAAGCATTGAATTTGCATTCAGATTGCTCCACCTCTGTTGGCAATCCAAACCTCCATGTCTGGATATCCCAACGGCGCTCACAGACTGGGATATGAGATGCCAAATCTGTTTCCTGGCTGCAGGTGTCGTGTTCTTGCCATTCAGTTGGGCAAGATGTGTTTTATTGTTTTGTTTTATTGTTTTATTGTGGATCCCCATTAGTCTACATCAAAGTGAGACTACTCTTCCTGGGGTCCAAACATTAAAAATACAAACACACACAAAAAAAGTAAAATAAAAATATAAAACCACAAACATTGAAGTACTCACAAGAAAACATCACAACGAACAAAACAGTGAATAAAAGCTCACTCAATATTCATAAGTTAGATATCACAATTCTCAACCATAAAATACTAATTACATATTCAGTCCATAAGAACAAAACAGATCAAAATCATATATATGATTTGAACTCATATTATAGCATAACATTTCTCAAGTCACCGATCACCTTTATATTTCCATACTCATTTCAAAAGTCAATGGCCAAAATGTAACTCATTATTCATGAGCGCAATTTTAAACTTTTTTTTAAACATAAATTTGTTCCTTATCATAGTTCTATTTCTGGGTATTTTATTCCAATAAGCAACTGCTCTATACATTACCGTTTTTTTTCAGAGCATTTGTTTGAATCTAATGCTTGCCTTGTGCTATATCCATGTCTCATATTAGTTGGGTACAGTTGTGAGTGCAAACCCTCCGGTTTCCCAGTATTACAGATATTAAACAAAAAAGTTACCAGGCTACATGCCATCCTCTGTTCCACTGTCATCCAGGTCAGTGCGGCATGCATCACTCCAACACTACTCCTCACAGAGCAGCGCAGAGCGAGGTGTGCTGACCTGTTCTGAGCTAACTGGAGTTTGTTCAGATCAAGCCTAGAGGCGTTATACCATATAGTAGGACAGTAGGCCAGGCGTGATAAGACCAAAGATTGTAGTACAAGCTTTGCTGTACCATTAGTCAACATATTTCTACACCTTCTGATCATTGAAGTACCACAGCTCATCTTAGCCACCATATTGCTAATGTGTTTCGATCAAGAAAGTGTCACCCCCCGGTCCTATTGGACCGGCCATCGGACTTTCAACACCACTCATGAACAATACCCTATTGCATTTGTGCCTGTCTATGTTTATTAATTTGGTCTCTGTCATACTCACTAATCTGTTGTCTGTGTATCTGCTGTCTGTGTTGTGCCCCATTGTCTAGTCTAGTGATGTCTCCCCTGTGTCTGTATCTATGTGTTATTTAGTGTCATCATGTTTCAGTATTTTACCCCAGGTTGTTCTGTCCTTTCCACGCAGCTGTGTCTTGTTCCCAATCACCCACATGTGTCAATTAGTCTGTGTATATTAGTGTTGTCTGCCCTGCCTTCCTGTGCTGGATCATTGTTCATGTTACCCTCGTCCTGTGTGCTGTCAACCTTATGTTTCTCCGTATTCCCAGTGAGTCAGTTTTGTATTGTTTGCCACGTTAAGTAAAGTGCTTATTACTTTCATCCACGACTCGTGCTTCATCTATTTCATCCTCCACTACCTCTCCTTGTGTTAAGTCTGCATTCCGGTTTCTACTCATCTCTACCACCGACATGGCAACGAAACGTTCCAGGAATCGTAACAGAATGATCCAGCCAAACCAGAACTCTGCAGAGAGGAGAAACGGAGCGAGCTTCGGGCTCGGTATCCTGGGCGCTTCGGTCCTGTGTGCCGACCAGGCAGCCGCTCGGGATTTGGCACCGTGGGACGGAGTGGCCGGGCCAGTGGCGCCGATGACAACGGGTGCTTACGCCGCAGCCACTCCTGTGCTGGATCCCTGGGTGGGGAGTCATCTGGTCCGCCGGGGAGCGTCGGGGAAGGGGCGCGGATCCCGACGCCACAGCCCCAGGGGATGGGGTTCCCAGGATCACAGGTCTTCCTCGCCGGCCTGGTCGAGATCTCCTCAGCCCTGGGAGGTTCCGGAGGACGAGCCACCACCATGGCAGACCTGGAGGACGACGCCGAATTCCGCTGCCGGAAGGACCCCGGTCGGGGGTCCTGCACCGCGTCCTGCCGCCAGGGAGCCTCCGGTTCGGGGTTCGGCGGTGGGTCTCGCCGCCGAGGAGACCCCAGCCCCAGGTCCCACTCCAGAGCCGTCGCCTCTACCCTCCATCCTTCCCTGCTCCAGTCCTCCTCGTCAGCCCCCTTCCCCCAACCCAGTTCCCACGAGCCCGGTCCCTTGACCCTCCTTCCTCTCCCCGCACCTCTTTGCCGATGCTACTTCCCTCCCTTCCACCCTTCCCGTTCCCGGGGGGTCTGCTAGGCCGAGCCCCGTCCCTCGAACCCCCTTCCTCCCCCCGCACCTCTTCGCCGACGCTGCTTCCCCCCCTCCCACCCTTCCCGTTCCCGGGGGGCCTGCTAGGTCGCCTGGGAGTCGACCTTTGAGGGCGGGGTACTGTCACCCCCCCCGGTCCTATTGGACCGGCCATCGGACTTTCAACACCACTCATGAACAATACCCTATTGCATTTGTGCCTGTCTATGTTTATTAATTTGGTCTCTGTCATACTCACTAATCTGTTGTCTATGTATCTGCTGTCTGTGTTGTGCCCCATTGTCTAGTCTAGTGATGTCTCCCCTGTGTCTGTATCTATGTGTTATTTAGTGTTGTCATGTTTCAGTATTTTACCCCAGGTTGTTCTGTCCTTTCCACACAGCTGTGTCTTGTTCCCAATCACCCACATGTGTCAATTAGTCTGTGTATATTAGTGTTGTCTGCCCTGCCTTCCTGTGCTGGATCATTGTTCATGTTACCCTCGTCCTGTGTGCTGTCAACCTTATGTTTCTCCGTTTTCCCTGTGAGTCAGTTTTGTATTGTTTGCCACGTTAAGTAAAGTGCTTATTACTTTCATCCACGACTCGTGCTTCATCTATTTCATCCTCCACTACCTCTCCTTGTGTTAAGTCTGCATTCCGGTTTCTACTCATCTCTACCACCGACATGGCAACGAAACGTTCCAGGAATCGTAACAGAATGATCCAGCCAAACCAGAACCCTGCAGAGAGGAGAGACGGAGCGAGCTTCGGGCTCGTTATCCTGGGCGCTTCAGTCCTGTGTGCCGACCAGGCGGCCGCTCGGGATTTGGCACCGTGGGACGGAGTGGCCGGGCCAGTGGCGCCGATGACAACGGGTGCTTGCGCCGCGGCCACTCCTGTGCTGGATCCCTGGGTGGGGAGTCATCTGGTCCGCAGGGGAGCGTCGGGGAAGGGGCGCGGATCCCGACACCACAGCCCCAGGGGATGGGGTTCCCAGGATCACAGGTCTTCCTTGCCGGCCTGGTCGAGATCTCTTCAGCCCTGGGAGGTTCCGGAGGACGAGCCACCACCATGGCAGACCTGGAGGACGACGCCGAATTCCGCTGCTGGAGGGACCCCGGTCGGGGGTCCTGCACCGCGTCCTGCCGCCAGGGAGCCTCCGGTTCGGGGTTCGGCGGTGGGTCTCGCCGCCGAGGAGACCCCAGCCCCAGGTCCCACTCCAGAGCCGTCGCCTCTACCCTCCATCCTTCCCTGCTCCAGTCCTCCTCGTCAGCCCCCTTCCCCCGACCCAGTTCCCACGAGCCCGGTCCCTCGACCCTCCTTCCTCCCCCCGCACCTTTTCGCCGATGCTACTTCCCTCCCTTCCACCCTTCCACCCTTCCTGTTCCCGGGGGGTCTGCTAGGCCGAGCCCCGTCCCTCGAACCCCCTTCCTCCCCCCGCACCTCTTCGCCGACGCTGCTTCCCCCCCTCCCACCCTTCCCGTTCCCGGGGGGCCTGCTAGGTCGCCTGGGAGTCAACCTTTGAGGGCGGGGTACTGTCACCCCCCCGGTCCTATTGGACCGGCCATCGGACTTTCAACACCACTCATGAACAATACCCTATTGCATTTGTGCCTGTCTATGTTTATTAATTTGGTCTCTGTCATACTCACTAATCTGTTGTCTGTGTATCTGCTGTCTGTGTTGTGCCCCATTGTCTAGTCTAGTGATGTCTCCCCTGTGTCTGTATCTATGTGTTATTTAGTGTTGTCATGTTTCAGGTTGTTCTGTCTTTTCCATGCAGCTGTGTCTTGTTCCCAATCACCCACATGTGTCAATTAGTCTGTGTATATTAGTGTTGTCTACCCTGCCTTCCTGTGCTGGATCATTGTTCATGTTACCCTCGTCCTGTGTGCTGTCAACCTTATGTTTCTCCTTATTCCCAGTGAGTCAGTTTTGTATTGTTTGCCACGTTAAGTAAAGTGCTTATTACTTTCATCCACGACTCGTGCTTCATCTATTTCATCCTCCACTACCTCTCCTCGTGTTAAGTCTGCATTCCGGGTTCTACTCATCTCTACCACCGACATGCCAACGAAAAGTGCCAGGAATCGTAACAAGAAAGTGTTTCATCTATTACAACACCCAGCAGTTTTGCCTCACTGACCTGTTCGATATCAGCACAGTTCAGAACTAGATTTAATTTAGGATTTGATCTAGATGTATATTTTGAGGCTATCATTATACTCTTGTCTTGGTTTTTACAAAATGTAACCTCTTCCGTCAGGACCTCCAACTCGCGATCCGAGAATCGTACTTTATGCTTCAAATTTCTATCTTCTGCCATTGTAAGAAAGAGGACATCAATCAATAAATCACCTGCTCCGTGAGGCAACAGCGCTGTATCAAATCAGGAGCAATCAGAAAGGTGTAGTTTTCACATAAGGAATTTGCTTTGGTAGTTTTCGGTGCGACATTATATACGGACGGACATTAACAGACAGATAATACAATGCATTAAATCAAATATGAACTAATGCGCACAATATAATATAATATAGTAATGACTTTCTTTTATGAAATCAAATATAGGCCAGGGCTGGACAACGAACTGTTATCAATTAAAGTGGTTCAGAGATCTGGTGGTAACTATAGCGCGTTTAGGGACAACGATGGAAATAAGTCCTGGACTTTTCGTTTCTATCCCTGACAAAGCAAATACTCATGTGATCTGTATATGTTTATTGTCTAAATAAAACTACCTACTACTACTACTACTACTACTACTACCTACCTACCTACGCATCTATAAAGAGGCATCATTGCCAGCGTCACATGTGCAGGTGATCATGGCAGAAGTGGTTATTGCCAGACGAAGGCATCGTAATGCCGCCAGGCATATCCCCCGTCAGAGGATATATCGAAGGAGAGTATCGTTGTTTGATCTCACCGACAGCGAAGTCATCAGGAGATACAGGTTGCCCCCTCAAGCAATCCTCGATTTGCTTGATGAAATCAAGGATGACATCGAGCCAGCCACCCAGAGATCACATGCGGTACCTGGGATCGTGAAACTGCTGGCAACACTGCAGGTTCTGGCGACTGGCTCCTTTCAGACACCGATTGCAGGTGGCTCTGGAATAGTCCAGTCATCCATCAGTAGGGCGATGTGGGACGTTATTCCAGCCATTCTGCGCAGAGCGCCATGGTACATTATATTTCCCATTGCCAGACGCGACATTGAGGTGACAAAGCGGGGTTTCTTTGACACTGCTGGGTTCCCCAATGTGTGACGACCCCCACTTTACCTGCAAATGGGGAGTCTGCTGACTCAGAGAGCATGGTAGAGTGGGTAGGTCGTTACCCCAATTTGAAGCACCTGTGCAGTGCAGGGAGCTGCCTGCAGCACCATTATATATGTTTCCCCTGTCTAACCCCTCTGTCTGCTTTCCCCATCTGCTTTCCCCATCTGCTTTCCCATCTACCAGGACAGGTTGTATCAGTCACCAAGTGAACCAACTTTGGATCCTCTGTCCATTCTGATATACACATTCATTGTTTATGTCATTATGCTTTTGTTTGTTTAATCGATTATTGTTTTTAGATAGGATTAAATAAATTCTTTGTTAACTTGGTATCACATGTGTGGATTCCCTTTATATGATAACCTCTGGTTCGTCATAAATGTCGTGGGCGCGATTGACTGCACGCATATTGCACTTGTACCACCCGGCAAAAATGAGCATGTTTTTCGGAATAGGAAACATACCTATTCCGTAAATGTGCAGGTGGTGTGTAACGCCAGTAATGTGATTACTGACGTAGTTGCAAAGTTCCCTGGGTCTGTACACGACAGCTACATCCTTCGGAACAGCGGTCTATTCCAAACCATGCAAGCCATGTATGGCAATTAGGGGTGTAACGGTACGCGAATACGTACTGTACCGCCTCAATGTGTTCCTCCGGTACAGTACGCGCTGTGCACCGAACGATTGCAACGGTACGGAACCTTTTTTTGCGGAACTTAAATCCCCCCGGCCCTAATATAACGCGCACAACTAACCGGATGTTGTTTGTTCATCCCACGCAGCGCGCAGCTACACTGAACGAGAACTGTAATTCAGCATAGCATATTAGCCTTAGTATGGCGAGTCAATACTAACTGACAAGCCAGAGCTATGTCATTGTTCAACTTTATTGCAAACTTTATCACGCATTTGAAACGGCATCACCCGAATGTGAATATCACTGGTACAAGGAAGAAACAGACTCTAGTGCAAACCCAGCTCCCCGTGGCATTCAAGCAGCATCTCGCTATTAATTCAGACCGGGCCAAAGCAATAACAAACGCCATAGGTGTTTTTATAGCAGCAGATCTGCGACCATACTCCATTGTCGAGAACACTGGGTTTAAGCACATAGAGCATAGAGAGTAATAGAGCCCCGCTACCTAGTTCCCTCTCGTCCGTATTTCAGCCAGCAAGTCATACCAGCTCTGTATAAACAAGCCCCTTTCGTGACTGTGATGAAAGCCCTGCCCCTGTATTCAAGCAGGGCTTGCATCACAGTCATGAAAGGGGCTCTGTATAAACAAGCACACGCTACAGTTGTCCACGACTTATCCAAGGCATCTGCTATATAATAATAATACTTTAAGTGTTATTAGTAGGTTACAGCAGTAAACATTAGTTTGCTCAGTAAATGATGGCCAATTCGTTTTATATTGTTTAATACAGTGAAATAAATAGATAAATGAAAAGCAATTTCTTTTGTATTTCTCCCCCCCCAGGATTAATGAAGCTGATAGGAGACTGATTCTCGGCTATACGAATTAAAGCCACGATTGAAAATAATGTACTTCCTTCTTGACAATAGCATATACTATAACAATAATACAAGAGTACAAGAACAATTAATCTCACTGCCATGTAGCCTACGCCATGTATAGCCTGCTGATCAATAAAAACGCAAACTTGAATTCCATCATCATATTTATATGTTGTGTCTGTCCACTATGTTTGTTACTTTGTTATGTTTTTCCCCTATGTAAAGCAACCTTGGGTCTCTTGAAAGGCGCTATATAAAATGAAGCTATTATTATTATTATTATTATTATTATTATTATTATTATTATTATTATTATTATTATTATTATTATTATTATTATTATTATTATTATTATTATTATTATTATCACGTCTGTGCGGGAGCTCACAAATAGACTGTGTTGTGTTAGTCTCAGTGAAGTTTCAACGGAGGTCATCTATTCTAACCAACAAATTGAAGTAGAAAGCATTTCGTTGTGACCAATTTTATTTGGAAACATGACACACAAAATAATAGTATTTCGCTTTTTATTTTAAACAATATTTAATCGCGTTTGGAGGTGGGTGTTCTGCATCTGCCCCCCGTGCCAAACAAGCAGGCCAACCTCTTGTTCGCGCGTGAGCCCGTTATAATTACACTACTGTCGCTATTTTACAATTAACTAATGAATTATGCGTAGATATACGTACAAAGTCAAGCACACGTTCAAGATGATAAGTCCCACACTTTGCTTAGAAATGACCGTACGCACGGGTTACGCACATATGTGTGCGTACGCACCATTGATAAATGAGGGCCAGGCCCAGGGCTTTACAACTTAATAAAGAGATTGAATACAATTAAATGGGATATAAACGGAATATAGCACAATATGATTATAATATTATTTGATTGTATATGGTATACATTTAATTTAGTTTCTATCCCATTTAATATATATTCTTTATTAAGTTGTAAAGCCCAGGGCCCTCATTCATCAAATGTGTGCGTAGAACATTTCTATTTCCACACGTAAGCACGGAATGTAGAACTAGTGTACGCACAGGGAAGTCGGGATTCATCACACGGTGCGTACGCAGGCTCTATGCTCCTCCGTGTTGATGAATACCACTTTGTTCTACCGTCAATGCTCGTGCATGATTATCCATATATGGTCATGAAAATGAGGAAACACCCCCCATGGGATGTGAAATAATGGACTGACCCGAGCGGGACTCTGAGAAACTCCACAGAGAATTCACTGCTGTCGAACCAAGAAGACACTATCGCGTATTATGGGATAAATAAAAGGCGGATTTGTAAACGGTGATGTCAGATATCAACGGCTCCCTAAGACCATTGCTGCAATTCTGCCTGGACAGCTCAAAATACTAATAAAGACCGTTCGTTGACCACTGTTTGGCGTTGGTTGTGTGTCATTATAACCGTGCTGTAATATGAATGCCTTTATTAGTTGTGTTCGATTGGCTATATGATTTTTAGAGGCATCTATTTTGTTGTCGGCTAATAAAGACCGCGCTGGAATATGACTGCCTTTTCCCGTGTTGTTTGATTAATACCTAGGGATTAAAGTTCTCCTCAATTTGATTCCAAATCGCGATGGATCTCCCGTCAATTTTCTACCTGCTGCATATGATTTCTAGAGGCATACTACAATCTATTTTGATGTCAGTATTGGGTAGCCTATACATAAACAATAATACGAGAGCATATAATACAAGAACAATGAATCTTACTGCCATGTATGATGTAGCAGATGCGCCATGTGTAGCCTGCCTATATGTGATCAATACAAACATGAACTTGAATTCCATCATGTCTGTGTGCGGGTCACTGCGGGAACTCACAAGGCTGTTGTCACAATGTAAATAAGAACGTGCACTGAAAAGTTACAGTATGTAGTTGGTTGATTATTTGTATGACAGTCAGTAAACCCTTGCAAAAAGTATCCGTTTTATTTAATGAATTGAAAACATTCAGCATCGCCTTCCTCCCGGCATCCAGCAATAACATGTATCAGGCAAATGCGCATCGCAACATTGACTGAGTGGAATCCCTTTCTATTCACATAACTGCATTTGTGATGGAGCTTTGACAGCTACAGTAAGTAACAGTCTATTGCTCGATCCATCTCCAATATCACGATGGACCGTGCCGCGGTGGCAAAGACCAGAGGGTGGAGAGGATCTTGAATTAATTCCATCATCATATATATATGTTGTGTGTCTGTCCACTATGTTTGTTACTTTGTTATTCCCCCCCCCCCTATCTATGTAAAGCGACCTTGGGTCTCTTGAAAGGCGCTATATAAAATGAAGCTATTATTATTATTGTTATTATTATTATTATTATCATCACGTCTGTGCGGGAGCTCACAAATAGACTGTTAGTCTCAGTGAAGTTTCAACGGAGGTCATCTATTCTAACCAACAAATTGAAGTAGAAAGCATTTCGTGACCAATCTTATTTGGAAACATGACACACAAAATAATTTGCTTTTTATTTGAAACAATATCTAATCGCGTTTGGAGGTTGGTGTTTTGCGTCTGCCCCCCCGTGCCAAACAAGCAGGCCAACCTCTTGTTCGCGTGTGAGCCCGTTATAATTACACTACTGTCGCTATTTTACAATAAACTATAATGAATTACGGGTCATACAGAAGTTGAACACTAATGCACGGAAGCTTATTTCCGCCTTGAAACGAATGCAGGACTGAGGAGTGCTTATGCGTAGTAACGATATTCTACCACTGGGCGCCAGGTACGCCTGGTCTGACCTGTGCGTAGATGTAAGCACGGAGTCAAGTTCAAATCGAAATTGATGAATCCCACTCTTTGCTTAGAAATGATCGTACACACAGGGTAAGCACAGATCTGTGCGTAGAACACGTTGATGAATGAAGGCCCTGGGCCCTCATTTATCAACAATGCTTAGAAAGTGTTCTATTTTCGTTCTTAAGCACATAATTTAGAATGTGTGTACGTACAGAAAAATCGGGATTTATCACACGTGCATACACGTGTCCCACGCACACCTGCAAGTACTCTGTGTTGATAAATATCACTTGATCTACGCTCCACGCTCGTGCACGGTTTTACGTATTTGCATACCAGAACCGCCCCAATTAACCAAATATGGTAACAGGCCTCCCCTTCAAATACCATGAGGAAATTCCTGTCCGTGGAATGTTGGAAAATGGCCAAGCGAACGAAGAAAAGGAATTATACATATCAAGAGGTGGATGTCCTCGTCACAGAGGTAGACGCCAAGGCAGGAATATTATTTGGTTCCCTCAGTTTCGGCATAACGAATAAAATAAAAACTGCTGCGTGGGAGGCAGTTACCGAAGCTGTCAACTCTATATCCCCGCAGCAGCGAACCGTTGCGGAGATCAAAAAGAAATGGTTCGATATCAAGTTGACCGCCAAGAAAAGCGCCTGGTGGAGTACAGGAGGAATGCCAGTGCGACTGGCGGGGGGAAGAGTCAGAGTGACCTGTCCACACTAGACCAGCGCATTGGGACTATCATCGGGGATGATGGGGTGGAAGCAGTGGCGGCCGGCCAATAGTGGGCGCTAGAGCGCCGCCCTCCCTGGTTAAAAGAGAGAAGAAGAAGATTCTAGCGCTCTGCTAGAAAAAAAGCATTAGGCACAACACCGGTGTTTCAGACAGGATGTTTTGCTACCTTGACTAGTAGCTGGATACAGCACGACGGTATGGTCCGGACTGGAGTTTCTTTTTGAGTGGATTTAAAATAAGTGGATTATGGCTTGTGTTCAACAACAACAACAACAACAACAACAACAACAACAACAACAACAACAACAACAACAACAACAACAACAATTCAACCCCATTCAACTTGTGATGGTAAGTGAGTCTATGTTAAGGCTATACTCTGTCTTAGCTGGTGAATCGCGATCTTTCTCTCTCTCTCTCTCTCTCTCTCTCTCTCTCTCTCTCTCTCTCTCTCTCTCTCTCTCTCTCGCTCTCTCTCGCTCTCTCTCTCTCTCTCTCTCTCTCTCTCTCTCTCTCTCTCTCTCTCGCTCTCTCTCTCTCTCTCTCGCTCTCTCTCGCTCTCTCTCTCTCTCTCTCTCGCTCTCTCTCTCTCTCGCTCTCTCTCGCTCTCTCTCTCTCTCGCTCTCTCTCTCTCGCTCTCTCAACACAGCGTGTTGTTGTTGTTCGCCGCAGGTGACGCATAATGAATGAATGAATGAATGGTAACTTGTTTAAAATGACAAGATATATATATGTGTTCATTATTGGATTGATCATACGTGTACTGGTGTAGTATGAATGAACTCGACTTAACATTGGAAACGGGGTAAAGTTATGTCGAGTCAGTATTCGCTTGGTCAGCTGTCCGCTTGCCCCCCCCCCCCCCCCCTTGTCACATATCAGTAAAGAAGACGGGCATAGAAATAACTTTGTTGTCAACGATTTTATTGAGGAACATGACAAAGAATATCTTCATTTATTTGAAACAATATGGTTTCGAACCTTTCTAGCAAATAAATAAAACGTAATTAAATTGCCTATTCATTCCACAGACAACTCGGCTGAGTTGCCCTTGCCCGTCAATTCCGTCGACACCCAGGAGGAGCAGGAGGCATCCTGCAGCCGACCCCCTTCGGCTTGCAGGGGGGAGAGGGTCCACCCGGTCCTGACGGAGGCTGTGATGTCGAATCAGGAGAACACTATCACTATTATGGGCGAGATGAGGGACGAAGTGCGGCTCGCACACCAGACTTTATCCCAGTTGGTCACGGTCCTGTCGGGCATACAAGACAGTCTCCAAACAATAGCTGGAAAGGAGAAATAAAGACCGTTAATAACCACTTTTGGTGTTGGTGTCATTATTAACCATGCTGGATGAATGCCTTTTTTCGTTTAGTTCTTTTAAAGTTCGATTGATACCTTGTATGCACGGTAAACTGAGTGTCATCTGGTCACTTTTAAACTGTCAGCTAATTTTATTCAACTAAAACTGTAAAATGCAATTAAAAAATGGTTCCAATTCATTGAATTCAGCTCAATTCGATTTCAACCGGCAGTCTTTTTTATTATGTATGGGTTACTAATGATTATTTAATAAATATGAATGAACCCCAATCTCAGTTTTTACAGTGCATGGGGTAGACTTACTTAAAACTGCTCTATGATCCTAGCTCTTGTCTGCATTCCAGTGGCGTTTGGAGGTGGCTGTTCCATGTCTGGCATGGGGTCGTCAGGTATTTCGGGTTCTAGCAGCGGGATGCCATGCCTGATGGCCAGGTTATGGAGCACACTGCAGGCCACGATGATGTTGCAAATCTTTTCAAGCCGGTACTGCAGACAGGCAGAGCCATCGATGTCATGGTTCTGGCCAGGGATCCTGTCCGAACAATATGAACAGTGGTTTTCTGCCGCCCTCTGGTGGCCAAATGCAGAAGCTCCAGATATTGAGCCTTCTCAGGCCTTTAGGTCTAAGTTTGCTGGCTGTGTTTAATTCCTTTAATGCTTTGTTGTTCCCTCTGTTCATGTTGTGTGCTGCGTTAGCTTGTGTTT
This sequence comes from Notolepis coatsorum, assembly GCF_963971535.1. NCBI lineage: Eukaryota > Metazoa > Chordata > Actinopteri > Aulopiformes > Paralepididae > Notolepis > Notolepis coatsorum. The sequence continues at coordinate 85,961,701 of NC_140180.1, read as the reverse complement.
GAAAGATTATCTTTACATGTGTTTTCCTTTAAAGGTGCTATGCATTATAAATGTCATTTTTCAGTCTCTAGCATTGTATTATAGTAATAGGAGTTCGTATCAATGTGTTTTTGGGCCTAAATACTATATTGGCGAATTCCTCAGCTACAGCCCATCCCCTCTTTGCCTCTAGTAAATCAGGTCATGTTGATTTGACGACCTGGTGCACGTCACAGGGCGCTGTTTATAGCGCACGGTGATGTGATTGGCTCTGTGGTTTTAGTAATGCCCGCCTCCATTCTTGCTACCTGCAGGGTGGAAGGTTTGTCCAGAAGATCACTAATCAGCTGAAGCCTGATGCGGTTCCCTCGGTCTTCGACAGACAGACCGGCGTTAGCTCTCGGGACTCGGGAGCGATCGCTAGCTACTTAGCACCAGCCGGGGCCGGCGTTAGCAACCGGGAGCGTCGTTGAGCATTCAGCCTGCTGGCTACCTATATCCACTTCAACCAGCGTCGCGGAGCATTCAGCCTGCTGGCTACACAGCTTGTCGGTGTGCTAATAGCCTCTGCAAGCTAACGGTAGCTGGCTAAACAGCTTGTCGGTGTGCTGGAGCCTCTGCAAGCTAACAGTAGCTGGCTCCAGGCTATTAGCACATCGACAAGCTGCTGGAGCTCCCGACGCTCGGCTGGTTGAAGTGGATCTAGGTAGCCAGCAGGCTGAATGCTCCGCGACGCTCCCGGTTGCTATCATGTGCAGGTCCTCTTCTCAGACCTGTGTGGCAAAGCACTGCACACGCATCATGCAAGCTACACATCGCTGCATGTTGATCAATGGTGGCCCACTCGGTGCATCACAGTGGGCTACTATTGTGCTAACAACAACCGCGGTGTCCGGCTTGTCGGCCGGCATGAGTGCTCGATTTGGGGTGGTTCTCTCCTCCTTGTGTGCCCCCGTTCTCGCGGGTGTCCTGCCGGGGAGCTTGTGGACGCGACAACAGCGGCGGCCGTAGCGTTAGTTAGCTCATAGCTATTGTGTACCACTAGCGTTACGGCGGGCTTGAGCACCCTACGGCTGCCGCCGTTGTCGCGTCCATGGGCTCCCCGGCAGGGTACCCGTGGGGACGGGGGTGTACAGAGAGGAGAGAACCATTTTGTGTCGGGCGTGCATGCCGGCCAGCGAGCGGGACGTCGGGATATGTTGTTAGCACAATAGCTACCAAGCTAAGCTATGTTAGCTTCTAACGGTGTATACACAATATGTACAACGACACAATGATTTACATTATTACAAATATGGTAACGTGGTTGTGGCTTTTACAAATAGTGGTAACATATATATAGATAGACAGTACTGCTACATCTCTATATTTATGACATACCAGATTTGTATTGCTACAGTACTGCTCAGTATTGCTATGATGGAGACCAGAGAAAGACTTTCGTCTTGTTTACATCAGGGTCCCCCAATTTCAATACATGGTAACATATTATATATATATAGATAGACAGTACTGCTACATCTCTATATTTATGACATACCATATTTGTATGTAACCTGAAACCTAATCTCTGACGGGGAGATGGGCGGAGCTATTTGGTGGGTGGCTGTCACTCAAAGCATTCTGCCAGAATGGGTGGAGCCAAGCCAATAATAGCCTGCTTTCATGAGGCTGAAAAATGCTGGTTTTGAGTACAAGATTAGAAATATAAAACAATGATTATTTTTGGAATAAAAATTACAGATGTGTTACATAGACTCACAGGAAGTGTGTAAAGTTGCCCAAATAGTGCTAGGAATAGCAGTGCATAACCCCTTTAAAGGTTCATCCCTTTACATATGTTTTCATTAAGTGTTGATATCTTTACATATGTTCCTTTAACACTTTGGGAGCCAGTCCGTGTTTTCCTTTTTACCCCCTTGAATGCCCAAATCCACTCCAATGTTAACGTTAATATCGCCTAATCTATGTTTTAAATTATGTGTCTAATCTGCCCGTCGCTTATCAAAGACTAATTTTCCAGTCAACATTGTCAAAGCAGAAGCGTCCACAATCAAAGAATAGAACGACTTTGGTCAGATGTCAATAGGGTAGTGTCTGACTTTTTTTTTTAAACAGCTTTTCCAGTACATGGGAAATAGTGACATTTTGAATTCCACAAATGAGGTAAGTCTGTGGGCTTTGCACTTTGTGTTTTTGGGGAGAATCCAGAGATCAAGCCAAGAGTTTGTTTCACAATGGAATCATCACCCTTTAAGTTCAGCACAATCTAGGACCCCTTTGGCTCTATGGCATACAGGGATGTTGACACAACCAAATGTGATTATTTCTGAACAGGACATAGCAGACTACGGTGTAGACCACGATGGCCCTGTTGTTAACAATGACACTCAAGGCCTCACTGTTCCAGAGAGTACCCTGACTGTAAAGTGTAAACCAGGAAAACATCACACGGTTACAATCACAATGTGACCCTCTAACAGATGATGGGAATCACGGCATAGAGCATTATCTATATGTTTTATCTTTTCTCTCCAGACTGTAACTCTGGAGAACTCAGAACTCTCCACACACAAGTACACATGAGCACATACATACACACGCACAACACACATTATTGTACATGTACATTATTATTACATTACGTGTATATTCCTTGTATGTGTTTACCACTATATGGACATGCTAATAGATATGCTCTATTATCTTAATAGCAGTTTCATTATTTCAAGTGAGTATTAACCTCTTCCACCTGTGGAATATTTTCTGAAAATCCGCCTAAAATATATACCTAGGTAAATGGAATATTTCTCCACTTCTACAAGGACCATTTGCATATTCTCGAAGACACGCTGACGTCACGAGACCGCCGCCATCTTGGTATTGGGGAAACAAACAGATTTCGACGATCAAATGTATGCGTTGAGCTCCGTTTTTATTACATGTTTTATCACATTCTTGTTCATTTCATAACCTTTTCATGTAATTTGTTTTGAAAATATTGAGGCCAACATGCCATTTCACTATTTCGAAAGCTTTTCTGGTGATTCTAAGGCGAGATATGAGTCAAGGCTCGCCCTGATTGACTTGAAATCATGTCCATACAAGACACCTGCAGACCATTGAATTGAAATGTTTTATTAACAGATTGCAAAATGGGTACAATACAGTACGGCTCAATACACACAATTGTTAAGGGGATGCAGACCAGAGAAAGAGTTTCGTCTTGTTTACATCAGGGTCCCCCATTTTCAATTCACAGAAAAAACACAGAAAATCAGGCGAAAAAAAAAGGGTAAAAAAAATAAACACAAGTCAACGGAGCACAATCACGCCTGTCCAAAAAGTGGTACAGCTAGCTTATTGCAATGCCGTTACCTAAGTTAGCAAACTCGCTAACGTTAACGTCAGTGACGCCAGTGGCGGGAAGCCCAGAACAATAGCTCTCAGCTGTCAGTGTGCACAGGGGTGAAATTGTGCTGGGAGCGTTGTGGTGTTTGCAATGGAGGAGAAGTTTGGTTCACTTGTAAATAAACTATTCACATAAATGAAACAAAACGGATCAGGCGTTCTTTGTGTGTAAATATGATATGATGTGAACAAGGAACAGAACCCTCTACATTGAACATGGCGCGCGAAGGAACAGGAAACTCTACATTGAACATGGCGCGCAAAGGAACAGGAAACTCTACAGCTAACATTACATTCAAGCAAATTAACATACAAATTATAAAACATTGTTGACACTTTTGTGGCTGCGGCTGTCTTGGTGGCGCAAAGCGCTGTATTTTTTGACAGTCTTCGTCTCGCCGACAAAAACATCCACACATGCAGCTCCTCGAACACTAGCCATTTTTGCAGCCGGAGTCTCACGACAAGCTTTGCAATAAATGATATGTTGACCGGTAGCATCCTCCTCAACCCCTACCCAGTCTAATCCCCACGACTCCAGGGGCTAGGGGGTGGCTACTTGGGCTCAAGCCCTGGATGTTTTCTGAAAAGCGCCGAATCTATTTTCCAAAAATTTAAATAAATAAAAAAAAAACTATGAATATATATATATATATATATTTTTTTTGACAATTAATCATTGTTACATGAAAATATGTTTGCACCAGATTTAGCAGAAGCTAATTTCCATCTGTAGTCTATCCAGCTGCTAACTGTATTTGAGTGAGTTAAGTCTTGGTGTTATGGTAGACTCAGACCTAAGCTTTAAATCACAATCAACAAGTTGACAAAAACATAATTCTTCCACCTTAGAAACATAGCTAAAGTAAGGCCATTTATAAATCAAAAGGACGCTGAAAACCAGATCCATGCCTTTATCTCAAGCTGACTCGACTACTGTAATGCACTCCTTACCGGCCTCCCGAAAAAATACGATGATAACTATTTTATTGCAATGCACTATTGCATTATTTTATTCTATTTTACTAACTATTTTATTGCACTGCACTATTTTACTTTGTATCAGTGATAATCAAAGCGTAAACAAAGACGCATATTAACACTTTCAGCGCCAGATGGCGCTGTTTACTGTTACTGTTGAAAGGCCAGCGCCTTTTAACATGGGGATACGTGGCTGTGTTTGCAGGCCTAAAGCTATATTATATATTATAGATATGGATCTAATAATATAATCGATTGTCATTGAGTCATTGAGTTTCTTCCGGTCAAGATGCAAAAAACAGATCATTTTTCCATCCATACATTTCCGTTTTATACCGTCGTGAATATGAGTGTAGTTTCAGGGTGGTCTGGTGTCATTTCCAAAATGACAGACACCAAGCCACATCTTTTCAAATGGAGTGCAATAGCGTCCGCAAGGTGTTAGGCGGCGGTATTGGACTTTTGAGATCTCAGACCCATCCCCAGTGATAACACAGGCGGCCGGCATGTCTTTATGAATGGAAATATCGAATAAAAGAAACAACGATGAAAACCCGACTATACTCTGGTTTTCGGGGGTCCTGGCCCTCAACGTTCGGCGAGTTAACCCTCGATCTTAGATCCTAATATGAAAAACTATGTGATTTAATGTTCTATGTCTTACCTTGACTTTGTCTATATTAATGCTATCTATTTTATGCTTTATGTCTGCACTTTATGCATTGCTCTTGATCTGCCAATGTTGTGCTCATTTTATGCCTCTCTTTTTGTACTGCTGAGAAGCACTTTGAGCTGCAATTCTTGTATGAAAGGTGCTATACAAACACAGTGTATTATTATTATTATTATTATTATTATTATTATTATTATTATTATTATTATTATTATTATTATTATTATTATTATTATTATTATTATTATTATTATTATTATTATTATTATTATTATTATAGTTTGCTTCATTAATTAAAGGGTGTGAATTTAAGTGTTCTCTAGTGCCTTTTGTCCGCTTTAAGGTGGTGGTATAAGTTAAAGGTTGTGGTGTCGAAGTACGCGGGCACTTGTCTGGGCTAAGCCCCGGATCTCCTACAATCCTAAATCCGCCCCTGCTCCACCGTACTCCGCTTTAACATTTTTTATTTGATAATCTGGGGAATCTGCTTCTCAGACTATTTTTGCTTCGTGTTTTTATAGTTTGATAAAAAACGCTCCATCTTGTCTGTCTTCAAAATGCCATCAAATGCTGCTGAGCTGCTCACCTGCTAATGTGAGATGGTGGGGAGAGTGACGTCGACATCGGCGTCTGATCAAAACAGATTTAATAAATCACGTCTTTCAGTTAAATAAATAGTAATATTCATTTTTATACTATGTTTGATAACGTAATGTTAATGACATTAATAATGTCTCCATATATATATATATATCATTAGTAAACTGTCGGGGGCTTTTTGTCCCCCCCCTTAACATCAGTGGCGGGAAGCCGAGAATGCATAGCTGTCAGTGCGCACAGGAGTGAAATTGTGTGTTACAGCTGGGAACGTTGTGGTGTTTGCAATGGAGGAGAAGTTTGGTTCACTTGTAAATAAACTATTCACATAAATGAAACAAAACGTAATGTTAATGTTTCCATATATATATAATTAATAAACTGTTGGGGGCTTTTTGTGCCCCCCCTTAACTGATTTTCGAGGGCATTTTGTCCATTTTCACGGGCATTTTGCCCCAAGCCCCCGTTAATTTCGAACCCTGGACTGTATACTAAAATAGATCCACAAATACATAGTCTATACACAAATACAGATCCAGGTGTATCATCACCCTGACATGATCACCCTGACATCTTCTAGCAGCTTCATTTCACAGCACCGCCGCAAATAGTTTCTCACATCACCTGTCCTCCTCAGACATGTTCAGCAACCTACAGTATGTCTTTGACAACAACAACAACATCAAAACTAGCACTAAATGATATGTCTACATGGCAACTTGCATTCTCACACTCCTTTACAGCTCTGAAGCCTGGACACCATACTGTACATACATCACATTCAGCTCCTTGAAGCCCTCCACCAGCAACATATCCTACAAATATCACTGGAGAATCACAACAACATGGTCAGGCACTGTCAACAACTTCTGTATCGACCTTCTCACAAAGAGAAATCTCTGCTGGCTTGGCCACTTAATCAGACTTTGGCTGCCCAGCATTGGGACTTGATGAGAGAAGGGGTAAAGGAGGACTTGATAGGAAGAGGGGGACTTGATAGGAGGAAGCTAAGGCAGACTTGATAGGAGAGGAGTAAAGGAGGATTTCATAGGAGAGGAGTATATGACTTGATAGGAGAGGAGGAGGACGACGGGGACTTGATAAGGAGAGGAGTTGAGTAGGACATGATAAGAGAAGTGTCATGTACGAAGGTCTGATAATAACAACTGGAGGGCGGCACATGAGCAAAAGCAGCCTCTCTCAGTAAATACGTTCAAAATCAAGGTCCCAGGTGTAGGTGAAAGAAGACACAACACAAGACGTTTTCCAAATAGTAAATTATATATTTATGGTGGTAGGAATTCAAACCTCCACCATAAGGCAAAAAGGGGAAAGGGTAAGGGAGGACAAACAATACATACAGGTACACAAACAAACACTTAGTAGTCACAATACAACCTTGGGCCCATCATAGGACACCACAGCTATGGAGTTTAACCCACACTCCATGTGATAGATGGCACCCAGCCACACAGTGCTGCTTTAGGCCCCAGATAGGCGAGACGGCAGCCTCCTCACTCCACCATAAGGCAGTGACTTCCAGTAATGAGACCACTGAAAAAATGACACCATGACGCGTCCCGACGTGTGTGTGCTGTCAGCTACTTGTGCACCCGCCCCTCTTGATGTGATTGCCATCAGCTGTCCCTCATTAGGCAATCAGCACCCTTCAGTATAGGGACGGGCAGCACCTGACAGGAAGAGAAGAAGAGATATCATTAGCTCTCATGTTCACACACACACACACACACATACAAACGATACTAATCTGATGTTCACATGGTCTTCCAAATACAGTAATAATGATAATGACCAACCCACGTACGTCACAAGAAGGAAGAGGAATCATCTAAAGCTGTACATTCCACTGGTATTTGCTATAATTACCTTTTTATTCACTGGACCCACAGGAGTCCTTTAGTGGGCTCCAGGGCCCCTCAGCAAAATGGGGAATAGTTTAATTTCACTTTCAGTGAGAGAAAGTATAATAATGACAATTTCACGCATGTGTAATTGGAGTGGGACCGAGAAAGTTAAGACCATTATATAGCAGCGGAGCGCGGTTGGGGTGTTGGTCCTGGGGGGTCCGGTGGTCCTGGGGTGGGGGGATGGGAAATGTCTAATGTCTTTTGTGGTGTTTGTGTTGTTTTTATTTTTACTCTATTTATTATTATTTTTGTTATCGTTATTGTAGTTAATATTATTGAAGTATTGTCTTGTTGTATCTTATGTATTATTGTATTGTATTTTGCTTGTGGAAAAAAAAATTAAAAAAAATAAGATTAAAAAAGAAATGTCACTGTTAGGGTTTGAAACCGACCTCAAACGCACGGCACAGAGTTAGCCAAATACTAGGGCGTATTTATTTACAGAGTCAAAAAGGAGTCAAGTAACAATTTCGAAACAAAAAGGGAGACTGCCTTTGGCAGAGTTATCTGCGGCTCTGCAGATCCTCTTGGTGTTGGAGGTGGGAAACGGTGTTGACGCCGTAGCGGCTCTGCAGATTCCCAGCTTCAACTCGAGGTGGAAAAGGAGAGAGAGAGAGAGAGAGATCAATAACAGTCCCACATAACACAGAGGCAGTGCGGTTTCCTCCACCCTTAGCTGAGTCCAGAACAAACAAAACGATATCTTCAGTGTTCTCCACAACACACGATTTAGCTGAGAGTCAGTGCAAACAAAAACGATAATCTTCAGTGTCTCTTCTAAACACACACTTCAGCTGAGTCCAGTGCAAGCAAAATGATAATCTTCAGTGTCTCCTTTAACACACAATTTAGCTGAGTCTAGTGCAAGCAAAAAATGGAACTCTTCAGTGTTCTTCAAAACACACAAAACAGAAAAGTCCAAAAAGGGGTTTGGTTCCAACTCACCAAAGCGCAAAGCGTAAAGCGGGTAAACGAGGCGCAGCTCCAAACGGGGGGACAAGGTCTTCACCAGCGGCAATCCACAGATGTCCTGGAGGGAAAGTAGACGAGGCACAGCAACAGGGGAACAACAGGCAGAAGCAGAAGTATTCAAAGCAGTAATACTCAAAACGACCCGACATCAAATGACAGAAAGTCAGAGTATATGAAGCCTCTGGAGCGCTGATTAGAACACACATCAGGTGCGTGATGGTAATTGATACTTGACCTAGAAGTGTGCGTTAGGCAACGGACCAATCATCACAGTACCTTAAGAAGCGTGTGGCGGGGAATGAACCAATCCTCACAGTCACTCTCTTATATCTTTAACTGTAATATAGATGTGAAATCATACACAACACTTATCTTCTCAGATTGGGGTCCCTGGGACAAAATCCATTCCATGGCCAATTACGTATCTATAGGTTCCTTCAACTTCCTTGACATTAAAAAGTTTGAAAGCCAATACTCTAGGCCAGACCTGGGCATTGTACGGCACGCGGGCTGTATCCGGTGATGATGATTCTAACTGGCCCGTGAAAGATTACATGATAATTAGAAAAAAAAATATATATATTAACTTTTTTCTTTTCATGTCAACGTTCACACGCACAATATACGCTTACCTAAGATTTGACTTGATTCAACAACAAAGCAGTCGGGGCAAGCCGAAAACGGTCGAAAGTGTGGTTATTTGAAGTTTGGATTTTTTTTTCACAACTGAGGTAGGTAGATACAATTTTTAGAGACTAAAGTACAGAAAAAAGGTACCGTTGGGTACCGGTATCGATTCACAGGTACCGGTACCGTATCGGTTCAAATGTGAGCGGTACCCATCCCTACTGAACACACAACTGCAGGGCAAGGGCATTTTTGCTCATGAAATGCATAGCCATGTGAAAGCCTTCATGACAAAGTTGCAATTCATTTCAAGGCAACTAGGCAGCAACAATCTCAAACACATGAAAACCCTGAAAGAAGTCAAACCATCAGCTGATCACCGGCACAGGTACTCATCCATGTTGGGAGCACTGCATGATGAATTTTCAAGGCGTTTTCAAGATTTCAAAAAGGTTGAGGATGAAATGCAGCTGGTTTCCTCTCCCTTTACCTGCAGTGTTGATAGTTGTTCAGCTTGAACTCATTGACCTGCAGTCTGATTCACTACTGAAAGAGCACTTTAAGTCAGCATCACTGCTAGAGTTCTACTCTGCTCTCAAGGAGGAGAACTTTCCAAACATGAGGAGACATGCTCAGAAGATGTTGGTTCTCTTTGGATCCACCTACATATCGCTGCTGTCGGGACAAAACCTCATAACTCCAAAAACCCAACTTTTCAGCAGATGAAAAAAACTAACACAGATTTGAGGGTGAATAGAGTTAGGAGGTTTAGACAGATGATCGGTTTAATGCTTTCCCATTGTTTAAACTTTGTAAAACACACACGCATATATGGAGGATGATCTACGGAGTTGATTTATATAATAAAAAAAAAATTCAAAAAATGGAGTTATGAGGTTTTGTCCCGACAGCAGCGATATGTGAACAGACATTCTCAGTCATGACGTTTACCAAGTCCAGGTACAGATCCTCTCTCACTGATGGACATCTGGCAGCTGTGCTTTGCATCTCCACCTCAGACATGCAACCTGACTTTGATGGACTTGTTAAAGCTCAACAGAGACTGGATTTCTCACACTGAATGAAAAAAAAAGAACTGAAGAACACTAAAATGTGGAAATATAACAGGGTGAAATGGGACACTTGATATTTTTTTTTCTTTTTTTTGCACAGTTCTGAAAACTGTTTAATACTGGCATGTAAAGTAAAAAAGGCTACAAAACTGGGACACTTTTCTTTACACCGTTCAGTGACATGTCTTGTTTATTTTGGCTATAAGATGATGTGATGTCTTTAGAAAGCTAAGAAAATCCTTGTTTCAATAGTATATGAAACTCAAAATGCCCTTTGTTATTAATGTTTCATATTTTGTTTATCATTTTGGAAATAAATTCTATTTGAATAAATTATATTTTTTAAAGCTAACCTCACCTTTTAATTGCCAAATAATAACATACACTCTTACCAGGGGTCAAAACAATGCCATTTACTGCTTTTTATATAGAAATAAAATGTATATTATGCATAATTGAGTTTGGAATTTTGGCCTGGCCCTCCAACATATTTTCAGTTGCTCATTCGGCCCCCTGGGAAAAATAATTGCCCACCCCTGCTCTAGGCTAATCTGCCATGCTAGTGATTGATTCTCGGTTGGCGAGTTTGATCATTACAGGCATCAAGGAGGTAGCAGACATGCTGTCTGGAATGAGAATTCCAAGGTTTCACAGAATGTAGTTGTGAGAGGCGCTATGTGGGAGTGTGGATCCAACCGCTTTTCATTTCAGTTATTGACATTAATTTCTCATTGCTTTACATCATGTCAGATTTAATTTCTCTCTAGATGTTTTGCTGCTATAGCTGTTATTACGGTGGTGGCTGATGGATCGTTCTGGGCATTCTAGAAAGGCACTTAGAGAGGAGATTACAGGGAGATTTTGATGTAATTAGTCTTGTTATGCAGGGTCTCAGCAGGCCAATCAGGTTGCTCTGTGCTCCCAGTGACCCTGGTAATTAGACAAACGTCCAAACCGCTCTCCCCAAATACTTCACCATGACGAGGAGAGGTTCACTTAAAAAGGCCTGCTGTGATTTTGAATTAATCCAATTGTGAATTGACGGATTCCAATGAACCTCTTTTGTGTAACATGTGTGCTGAATCGTATTGAACAGACTGTGCTCTGTTATGAAGAACACATTCCATTTTCTTCTCAGTACGGTCTTTTCAATACAGAGGTTCAGTACCTTAACTTTATGATGGTTTAGTAGCAGTATGGCCTTTTCAATACAGAGGTTCAGTACCTTAACTTTATGAGGGTTTAGTAGCAGTACAGTTTTGTCAGTACGGAGGTTCAGTATCTTTTTTTTTATCCACTTTTTCTCCTCTTTTTCTATTTTTCTCCCATCCCAATTCCATTGTGCCAATTCTTCCCTCCCCTGTCTTGAATGTTGCTCGCATATGCCCCCCCACCTCATCCGGTACACGAGGAGGCAGCCTGTCACATCTTTTCACCTGCCAGTGCGGACTCTCATTGGCGAGGTGTAACGTGTGGGAGGCTCACACTACCCCCGCCATTTCCTGTCTCTGCTGTGCAGGAGTCCCCAACCGACCTGTAGGAGTCGCTGTCCACAACGTCCAGATTACCACCCATCGACTTCCACCCTCTAACTCTGCCAATTGAGTTAGTATGACGGCTGGCCCAAGCCGGAGGCAACGCCGACAGCCGGAGTCGAACCCGGTGTCTCTTGCGTTGGTGACGAGCGCAATGTCCGCTGCGCCACCCAGCCGCCCTGAGGTTCAGTATTTTAACCTTAGGATGGTTTAGTACAGTGTTTCTCAAAGTGTGGGGTGCATGACAGGGGGAGCGACTGAACTATTGTTTTGACGTTGCCATGTTTCTCAACGAACGATGAGTCAACTTCTTCGATGAAACTTTGTCTTTTTCTATCGTGTGTATAAAACGTGTTCAACACTGGTTATCGGGAGCTCTATTGGGGTATCCTGGCCTTGTACCCCGTGGAGTCATCCGCCATAACTCTTGACTAACTTGTATTTCGATACTCTGTTTGAGTTCTTTGAAATCTGTAATAACCAAGTCTATTTGATTCAGTAAATCAAGTTTTAAAGTTGGCAGTCACACCATATTCAAATGCAGAATTACAATATGAGAAAATAAAGTACATCATTTTTCAATACGGAGGTTCAGTATCTTAACTTGTTGATGGTTGAGTAGGCATCTACTCTCTTCAGTAATCTTACAATCCGGATGTCTACCATCTTCTGGGTTTTATTGAGTTAAGCGTAGCATCGCTAATTTACTAAACATACTATATTAATTGAATAGGTTAGGTTACATCTTAACATTAACATTTAAGTAGTCTAATTAATAAATAAATACATTTAAATTAAGTCAACCTAACCCTCAACTTGAAAAGGTTGTTTGATACATGCAAACTACATTATGGAAATGGATGTATCAGAGTCTGGGATATTAGGTCAACAACTAAAGTAAAGCATGTTGGCATGCCTAAGGAGGTATAAAATGTAGTTTAGATTATATAAGATGACAAGACAATATAAGACAACATCAGATAAGAACTTAATTCATCCCTGCTTCATTTATCCCTGTGGAAATTGTAATGTCATGAGCCACACTGCAGTGCATGGCAGTGTGTGAGAATATTACCACTAGGAATAGATGGTAGATTTAAAAACATGGTTAATCTCTCCTGTATGTATTCCCTCACATCCTCGTCAGCCACATTTATTATAGTAGACACATTATCTTAGTATTATTATTTTTGAGCCTTGGCCTCAAGTCTGGAGTGCAAACCATTCTATAGACCTCAGTGTATGTCCTGCTAGCCCATTTAGACCTAAAACCTAGCCTGCATATACACACAAATGTGTTTCCCAGTTTCAATGGGCTAGAGGAGCAGTGTATTTCAGTGTATTTCCTGTTGGTTATTGATTTCACAAACACTGCAAGAGGAAATAAACACATTTCATTTAACAAGTTAGAATGTTTATGTTGTCAGGTTAGAAAGGGTCTATATTGTTGAATGCTAAGAACAACTACACTATATATAGGGATAGTTTTCTTTTAAGAGCAACCAACCAACATAAAGAAACAAACATAACAAATGGCAGCTTTTGAGTTGTGGTTGTATGTAAATGTCTGCATTAGACAGATGGTATAATGACTCCCTGGATGAGCTGGTTGCTGTTTGAGTCTCACCATATTCAGAAAAACATCCTCTCTTTTCCAATGCACTCCTTCATAATATTCACCCTCTTTCCTCTCCTTTGCCAAGTAGTGTCGCTCTGGGACACTGTAATTTCTAAAATACCTCATCCATCACAATCTCTCTCTTTTTCCGCGTGTCCAGGCTCTGTCCCCACCTCCCACCTCACCCACAAACCATCTAGAAATAATGTCATCCATTTCAGGGAGAGTCGAGGGGGATTCATCTGGGCGCCACTCTCCATCAGAGTGAGTGAAGGAGGATATAGAGGGGGTGGGGGTGTCTCCCCCTAATCTCCTCCCTTCCTCACTTCCCCTGGGTGTTCATTTAGCACTCCACCTGAGCCCTATATCCCACTAGATAACTACTCTCTAGAACCTGTAGTGGAAATAGCTTCTGGCCTACTGTACTTTGTCACTCTATCCTCTACTCTTTGTCACACACATACACACGCTTACACACATGCTCACACACATACCTGTACACACACAGTCACATCAGCACGTGCATACACACATGCACTCCATACCTTATTCCAATGACAGAGCTCAACATTCAAAGACACTGCGGTCCACTGGGTAAAATACATTACTTTCCTCCTCTCTCTTGCTGCTCATCATCATTCTATCCTCCCTTCCACTCTCCTCGTATCTCCTTCCCTCTCCTTTCCTCTCCTCTCCTCTTATCTCCTTCCCTCCCCTCTCTTCACCTCCCCTTTCCTCTTAAAAAAAGAAATCCTACTTAACGTTGTCCTTTGCATCACTGTGTGTGTGTATATTCACTGTAAAATGCTAGTTGAATACTGTAATATACCTCTTCCTCTGTTTTGCCTCCCTGTATCCTTCCACCACGCAGCCATACTGCTCTTCTACCTCTTCCTCTGTTGTGCCTCCCTGTACACCTTCCACCACGCAGCCATACTGCTCTTCTTCTGTCTGTTGACCCTTGTCGTTCTTCCATTGTCAGAACTTGTAACACTGTGTTGTTCTCTGTCTATTATGCTTGTTAAAGGCATCATGGGATGCAGCTCTGAGCTATTTTAGAGAACTGGTTGATCATTGGTTGATCTAATGCTTCACACATTCCCCTCCATTAGTGAAAATCAAGATGCACCTGAGAGTAATACATCAATTCAGGACACATTTCCCAAATATGAAATATACATTATAATATATGTGGTAATATTGACCTTGAATTTCATAACTAATATGTGTGAATAAATTAGAGAACCATAATGCAAAAAGCCAGCCCAGGTGGCCAAAAAGTTCCGGCCCATTAATGGCCTGTATCCGGCAGGCCGGAAGAAATTAGTCGGCCCAAGTCCGGCTGCCAGAGTCGGCCAAGTAGGCGGCAATGACTGACTGGCCGATTCCGGCCCGAGTACACTGGGCCAGGTCCGGGGTTGCCGGAAGCGGTGAACGTCCGGAATTGGCGGAATCGGCCCAGTAGGCGGCAATGACTGACTGGCCGATTCCGGCCCGAGTACACTGGGCCATGTCCGGGGTTGCCGGAAGCGGTGAACGTTGGCGGAATCGGCCCAGTAGGCGGCAATGACTGACTGGCCGATTGCGGCCCGAGTACACTGGGCCATGTCCGGGGTTGCCGGAAGCGGTGAACGTCCGGTTGCCTAAAGCAGCCCAGATGCGGCCCAAACACACTGGGCCAGGTCTGGTTGCCCGAAGCCTAGCCGACACTGCCAATGCAATGGTACTACACAGTAAATTCCGCAGAGTACATTTGACTCAAACTGAGTACATTTGATTCAAACTGAGTAAAGACATTTTACTCAGTTTGAATGAAATGTACTCAGTTTGAGTCAAATTTACTTTGCGGAATTTACTGTGTACCCAGTATTCTGCCAGAGCTACACCACTATCTGCCTATGACCATACATTACCGGAAATACAGTAGGAAATGGTTGATTAGTAATACAATGCCACATATTTAAGGACCCTTCCCTTTACCAATGGAGTATTGGCATGTCCCTCATTGAACAATTCAGAAGTTTACATGCTGTCTCCTACCTCACTGAAATATATTCTCAGTGTATGTGCACATTGTACACAATATACACCATTCTGCAGTGAAGCTCAAATATCAAGTAAAGTAACAATTACCCCCATACATGCTACTTTTTCCAGTTAAAAATGACAACTTGAATAGATATTTAAACATTTATTAACAAAAAAATATCACATCCTCCTCTCTGAACCCAACGACAAAGCCTCCAATGAAATGAACCCATTGTTCCCCTGCAACAGCTTCTCCCACAGGGGATCTTTGATTAAACACCTGCTATCAGAAGAATATAGACAGTCAGAAAAAAAGTTCACTGTTTACTACTTAAGTACATTTAAAAGTAGAAACTTTGACTTTTACTCAAGTGTGTACTTTCACTTAAACTTTCATGTTAGTCTAGCTTAGCAAAATTTTTTAGGAGAATTAATACAAAAACGAGTGATATGGCCGTTCAGTTGTAAATGAAAGCCTGCATTTAGTAAGACGTTGTTTATAAATGTCTTTTGGTTTGGTTATGAATGAATGACAGCATCTCTATAGCACAGCTCTATTACTAGGACATAAAGTGCTTTGGAATGACTGTATACATCATTCACAACGGGTGGCCCCAGCAGGAATCAAACTCCTAACCGTGACAGTGTTAGTGCCATGCTCGGAGTGCCAAGCACAAGACCCCAATGTTATGCGGGGCTCTGCTCATAGGCGGGCGGCTCGTGGCGTGGCTCGTAGTCCTGGTTGTAGAAGCAACCGTCGCCCTCCATGGAGACCCCCCTCCTCCCGCGTCACCCCAGCGAGGTGGCGGGTGGCGACCCTGACGAGGTGAGCCATGGTGGGGTGGCGGGGGGCCGGCAGGGGGAGGCCCCTGGCCCTGTGGGGGGGCTCCGGAGAAAAGCGCCAGGGGGCCGGGCCGGGAGGCGCCCCTGGGGCACCCCGGGAGGCGTGGGCATAGCCTTACGGACCACGGGGGAATAGGTGACGTGGGGGCGTAGCGTGGCGGGGGTCTGGGGGAGCTGTCGCCGGCCCCGGCGAGGTGTGCTGGTCCCCGACGTGGAGGGGACGGGACTTCCACTCACTGCCCTACACGAAAAGTGAAAAAGGCAAATAAAAAGAACGAACCACAAATTCAACGACAGAAGAGAAGAGGATGAGATAGAGAGAGAGAGAAGAGAGAGAAGAGAGAGAGAAGAGAGAGAGAAGAGAGAGAAGGAAAGCAAGATAACAAAATACAACAAGAGCCACAGTATGGAAGCAAATGAGTGACAGAAGTATTTGAATTTGATCAGACACCGAATTTATAGCATTGAAAATAATTACTTTGAAAACATGTATCTGAATTTTTTCAGACACCAAATTTATAGCATTGAAAATAATTACTTTGAAAACATATCTGATTTTTGAATTTGATCAGACACCGAATTTATAGCATTGAAAATAATTACTTTGAAAACATGTATCTGAATTTTTTCAGACACCGAATTTATAGCATTGAAAATAATTACTTTGAAAAATGTATCTGAATTTTTTCAGACACCGAATTTATAGCATTGAAAATAATTACTTTGAAAATCATGTATCTGAATTTTTTTGCTCCGAATTTACCTATGTGAAATAAAAATTCAATGTAAAAAAATTCGAATGTATAATAAAATTCAATGTAAAAAATTCGATGCATAATTGCGGTGTATAAAATTCAATGTAAAAAACCATCATCCGGGCTACCCAGACAGGATAAGCAACCGAGCCTGGATGCAATCGAATTGACTTCTGGCCTATCACTGCACGGCTTTGTCAGTCATGTGATCACACCAACCCGGGAGAAAGATGGCGGTATATATACATACGTTGGGGAGAGAATATACATACGGTGGGGAGGAGACTGTACATTAGGAGGGGGTGGGTGGGTGGGAGAGAAATATACATATGGTGGGGAGAGAATATATACATACGGTGGGGAGGAGACCGTCTATTATATGTATATTTCTCTCCCAACCACCCCCTCCTAATGTACAGTCTCCTCCCCACTGTATGTATATATTCTCTCCCCATCATATGTATATATTCTCTCCCCACCGTTCTCTTGGTGTAAAACGTTTAAGACCAGGGTGAGGCCAGGCTATGGATGGCTTTGAAGGTGAGGAGTAGTGTTTTGAAGTTAATGCGTTCCTTGATCGGGAGCCAGTGGAGGGAGTGGAGGACAGGAGTGATGTGTTTGCGGGACCGGGTGTTAGTGAGGAGGCGGGCAACTGAGTTTTGGACCATCTGCAGTTTATGGGGGGAGCGGGAGGTGATGCCAGTGAGGAGGGAGTTACAGTAGTCCAGGAGGGAAAAGATGAAGGCGTGTATGAGGGATTCAGCAGCAGGGGGTAGAGGCAGTGACGGATTTTGGCAATGTTGCGGAGGTGAAAATATGAAGTTTTGACAATGGAGCGGACATGGGGTCAAATGAGAGGGTGGGGTCGAGGATGACACCGAGGTTGCGGACTAGGGGGGAGGGGGTGATGGTGGAGTCATTGATGGTGAGTGTGATGTAATACAATAATTTATACTGTAGCATTACAAACCATTTGACAGCCAGGTCCTGCACCTCCGTTCTTGTCCTCTAGGAGCCATCGCAGCATGGCCAAGACCTTCCTCATCCAGCATACTGTCCGCGTGTAACTTATTGCCAGCGGAAGAGTGCAAGAATGCTTCCGCATTCGTCACCGCACGCCAGTACGGTAATGCGCCTTTCCTTTCGCCCCGCTCAGACAAATGCATGTAGTACATTGCAACACAACGCAGCATTTCCGCGGCTGTCTTTAACTAGCAGGACGCTAGTGGGCTAGTCGCTAAAATATATAATTGTACCAACACAGATATTAGGCAGTACACACATTGTCCTGCAATACATGTACAGTGAATGCACAGCTACATTCGCCATATATTTCTATCGCTGCTGCGGTCTACAGTGAAATGCAATATTATTATTATTATTATTGTAAAGATTATCATTACAATCGCAGCCTGGAGGCAATGTTACAAGTGTACGAGGGTTGTGTGCAAAGAGCACAGCCTCTCAATTTGCACAACGTGCACAAAATAATAATTGTAATGATCTTTACAATAATAATAATATTGCATTTCACTGTAGACCGCAGCAGCGATAGAAATATATGGCGAATGTAGCTGTGCATTCACTGTACATGTATTGCAGGACAATGTGTGTACTGCCTAATATCTGTGTTGGTACAATTATATATAAAACGATATATATATTTGAGCGACTAGCCCACTAGCGAGGCAACCTCCTGCACCATCGCAGCAGCGCAGAGCGTGGTGATACAAGCGGGCTGCTCTGAGGAAAGGAGCCCCTTCACGCTAGTGGGCTAGTCGCTCAAATATATATTGTTTTATATATAATTGTACCAACACAGATATTAGGCAGTACACACATTGTCCTGCAATACATGTACAGTGAATGCACAGCTACATTCGCCATATATTTCTATCGCTGCTGCGGTCTACAGTGAAATGCAATATTATTATTATTGTAAAGATCATTACAATTATTATTTTGTGCACGTTGTGCAAATTGAGAGGCTGTGCTCTTTGCACACAACCCTCGTACACTTGTAACATTGCCTCTCCAGGCTGCGATTGTAATGATAATCTTTACAATAATAATAATAATATTGCATTTCACTGTAGACCGCAGCAGCGATAGAAATATATGGCGAATGTAGCTGTGCATTCACTGTATGTATTGCAGGACAATGTGTGTACTGCCTAATATCTGTGTTGGTACAATTATATATAAAACGATATATATTTTAGCGACTAGCCCACTAGCGTCCTGCTAGTTAAAGACAGCCGAGGTTGAGTAGTTTCTTCTGATATCACTTTCAAACTCCAAGTGATTCGTTGCAATGTACGCGGAAATGCTGCGTTGTGTTGCAATGTACTACATGCATTTGTCTGAGCGGGGCGAAAGGAAAGGCGCATTACCGTACTGGCGTGCGGTGACGAATGCGGAAGCATTCTTGCACTCTTCCGCTGGCAATAAGCTACACGCATACTGTCCTTCTGAAGCTCTGAAGTCATTAGTGGCCATGAACCTAAAGAGAGAGAGCGAGAATACGTTAGTAGATAGTCTAAGGCCAGTGATTCTCAATATTATTTTGCATATCTAGGACCTCTAATTTAGTCCATGTCATGCACATCTACATACAATATACTGTAGCATTACAAACCATTTGACAGCCAGGTCCAGCACCTCTCCGTTCTTGTCTTCTAGGAGCCATCGCAGCATGGCCAAGACCTTCCTCGTCCAGCATACTGTCCTTCTGAAGGTCTGAAGTCATTAGTGGCCATGAACCTAGAGAGAGCGAGAATACGTTAGTAGATAGTCTAAGGCCAGTGATTCTCAATATTATTTTGCATATCTAGGACCTCTAATTTAGTCCACGTCATGCACATCTACATACAATATACTGTAGCATCCATCAACACAGGATGACCCTTTCCAGCTGTTTAAATGAAAGTCCCAGATTGAAAAGTATATATATACACAGTCACACACACAATAAAACATTTTATACATCACTTACAAGCATGACCACTTGAAGATCTTGAAGACTTGGTAGATCTTGACCGTCTTGGGAGAGAGAGAGATAGAGAAGGCATTACAGGATGACTCTTTGAAAATGATGTCCCAGATTAAAAAGTATATATTATATATACACAGTCACACACACAATAAAAAAAATGTATACATCACTTACGACCACTTGAAGTAGTTGTTCTTGAGCCGTCTTCTGCGTTCATCTCATTGATGAGATCCAGCACTGTAACAGTATATTTGCAACAATGAAATTATATATTTTATTACAACTCTATCAGCTGAGTAACAATATTCATCAAAGTGTTGCGTGTTACAGCGTAGGTTAGTTTATTAGTGCATGACAGTAGGGTTTTACATACTGTAAAAAAAAAAAACACTTAACAAGTTAATATCTGAGATTTGGAAACACAGTAACATCACTACAATAAACTCAAACCGGTCTACATATAAATCAGAAAATCTGACAGGTTTGTCCAGATTATCTTAATTTGGAGGCCTAACCAAAAGTAAGCATATCTGACTAGGGGCAGGTTGGTGTAGACCGACTAGGGGCATGGTGGTGTAGACTGACTAGGGGCATGGTGGTGTAGACTGACTAGGGGCATGGTGGTGGTGTAGACTGACTAGGGGCATGGTGGTCGTGTAGACTGACTAGGGGCATGGTGGTCGTGTAGACTGACTAGGGGCATGGTGGTGTAGACTGACTAGGGGCATGGTGGTGTAGACTGACTAGGCGCAGGTTGCTGGTGTAGACTGACTAGGGGCATGGTGGTGGTGTAGACTGACTAGGGGCATGGTGGTGGTGTAGACTGACTAGGGGCATGGTGGTGTAGACTGACTAGGGGCATGGTGGTGTAGACTGACTAGGGGCATGGTGGTGTAGACTGACTAGGGGCATGGTGGTGAATAACAAAACAACGATTGTGTGCAGACAATTGAAAATGTTGGGTTCCTTTCCACTTTCTTGAATATAGAAAAAATTTAAATACTTGTTCTAGAACTGTATTTTTTGCACTTGTTTTTAAGTTACTGGGAATACCCTTTCCTTGTTTTTGCTCATTTTAACAGACAAAACACAACACATTCTAGTAATTCTGGTTTACACCTAACCCTTATTCTTGCTGTTATGATTTCCAAAAATAAAATCTCACCAATCTTTAGTAAAATAGGAGATTTAAGTGTTTATCTGGAATTGTGAGGATAGGTATTCGCGGTAACCTGGGATCAATATGTGAAACGTAATTATCTCCTCAAATAATTGGCCACAAAAGACGAAACTCATTTTGGTTGTTCATTGGGGTGCCAAAATCATGCCCAAAACATATCATGCATCTGCCATGAAAATTAAGCATTTTATGTTTGTTATCAATTGAAGGTCATGAACTATGTTGACTCATATCCCATACCCGGATTTTTCCTTCAGATTCAGCTAAATTTGAATTATCTTGAGATAACTCGGGGAGAACTATGGTATTATGTTACATGATGATGATATCCCTACAAAACAACCAAAACATTTTAATTCTCTCTTAAATTGGAGGAGATAGTGAATTGGTATTCCCGGTAACTTAGGTCAACTTTAGAGGTCCGCCATCCCTCATTACATGATTTTTTTTTTAAAGGTGAATTATTTGGCATCTATAACAATCATTCTTGACATGAGAAAAGATTTTAATGTTGTTCGTATAACGTCCTGGGTTATATGGCTTAGAAATGGGGCAGGTTACCAGGAATACATGCGTTACCCATATAGAGAGAGAGAGAGTTTAAGTTTAAGTTTAAGTTTATTTGGATCCCCATTAGCCACAGCAGTGCTGGGGCTATTCTTCCTGGGGTCCATAACACATAAAATACAGTTACAGACGTATACACTCACAACATTTACATGTCATACAGACAATTAAAACAACAATAAAAAGCCTTATACACTCATACCATTTACATGACATACAGACCATTAAAACAACAATAAAAACCCTTATACACTCACAACATTTACATGTCATACAGACAATTAAAACAACAATAAAAACCCTAATCAAATTCATAATACAAGATAAAAATATCAGACACATACATTTTCATTTACGTACACACTATCTATTAGGGAATGTCAATTTCTTTGGTTGAAAATGTTGTTTTACCACGATTTTGAAACGGCATTTACTATTCTCCTGCTTAACATGTCTGGGAAGAGAGTTCCATTCCTGCATACCACGGAACATGACAGTTCGCTTCATTGCATTCGACCTCACTTTTGGAAGTGTAAAACCTCGTGCAGAAGCATGTCTGGTGGAATGGTTGTGTCTGTCAAGACTTATTGATAAATTGTTATATAAAATTGAGGGGATCTTTGTAACAAGAATATTCTTAGTGAATACAAGGAGTGAGCAGAGTAATTTATGTTTGACAAGTAACCAAGTTAAACAACTGTGCATCGCTGCAACATTAGTTCTGTACTCACAGCGAAGCGCTATACGTGCTGCTTTGTTTTGTACCATTTGTAATTTTTTCAGTTTATTCGTTGTTACATTCGACCATACTGCAGGACAATAGTCAAGATTTGACAAAACCAGAGCTTGAATTACCTGTTTGATAGAATTTAGTGGTAACAAATGAGCACATCTTTTAACAACAGAAATCCCTCTTCCCATTTTCACTACTATATTGTTTATATGGTGTGACCATGACAATTTACTGTCTAATGTTACCCCTAGGAGTTTAGTCTCCTGGACTTGATTAATTACCACATCACTTATCAAAAGTTTCAAGACTGGGTTCGTTCTTAGAGTATGGTTTGAACCGAAAATGATGCTACTTGTCTTTGATATGTTTAGAACTAGTTTGTTATTCTTTATCCATTCCATCACTGATTGCAACTCTGCCTTTAGAACCGTATTTAATTCATTGGCTGTTGAGGCTGATGTGTAAATCGTTGAATCATCCGCATACATAGAAATATAGGACTTATTTAGGACAAGAGGCATGTCATTTGTAAATATGGTGTAGAGCAAAGGCCCAAGGCAACTTCCTTGGGGTACTCCACACCTTACCGTTTTAACTTCTGAGTAACTCCCATTAAAAAAAACTATTTGTTTCCGGTTTGCTAAATAAGTTTGCATCCAAGATAGTGCAGATGAGGAGAAACCGTAACATTCAAGTTTTTTAAGTACGAATTTGTGATCTATGATGTCGAATGCTGCAGTAAAATCAAGCAAGACAGCTCCAACCATTTTCTTTTTATCTATCTCTTTCAGCCAATCATCCGTCATTTGGGTTAAAGCAGTCGCTGTTGAATGTCCTTCACGATATGCATGTTGAAAATCAGTGGTCAATGTGTTAAAAGAAAAGTAGCTTTTAATCTGTTCACTTACTATTCTTTCCATCAGTTTACTCAAAACTGGCAGTAAAGAGAGAGAGAGAGAGAGAGAGAGAGGGGGAGAGAGGGCATTACAGGATGACTCTTTGAAATGATGTCCCAGATTAAAAAGTATATATTATATATACATACACAGTCACACACACAATAAAAAAAATGTATACATCACTTACGACCACTTGTAGTAGTTGTTCTTGAGCCGTCTTCTGCGTTCAAGTGTTGCGTGTTACAGCGTAGGTTAGTTTATTAGTGCATGACAGTAGGGTTAGTAAGCTCCCCAAGCTAACACAGGCTAATACAACACGGACCACAGCTCCCCAAGCTAACACAACACAGACCGCAGCTCCCCAAGCTAACACAAGCTAACACAACACAGACCGCAGCTCCCCAAGCTAATACAACACGGACCACAGCTCCCCAAGCTAACACAACACAGACCGCAGCTCCCCAAGCTAACACAAGCTAACACAACACAGACCGCAGCTCCCCAAGCTAACACAAGCTAATACAACACGGACCACAGCTCCCCAAGCTAACACAACACAGACCGCAGCTCCCCAAGCTAACACAAGCTAACACAACACAGACCGCAGCTCCCCAAGCTAACACAAGCTAATACAACACGGACCACAGCTCCCCAAGCTAACAAAAGTTAGCTATCATAGTCATAACGCTATCAGCTCCGGGTACAGTATAGCAACGTTAGCTAGTCATACCGTTAGCCAGTTAGCAGCTCCGGTAGTTTACCCCGCCAGTTTCATAATATCGAGCTAATAACGTTACAGTAGTCACTGAAAACACAGACTAAACAGCACTCATTTATATCAGCGGCACGCATTACTTATAAATAATAAAATATATGTGTTGCACACAATTACCTGAGGAGAAGATGCAACAGTTGCAATGCTCACGACGTGGTGGAGACTCTTCTGTAACGCGCTTCATTTCAAATTTCAAACCGGGATCCCCCACAATGCAACGCATCAGTGTTGCCAGATTTGAGAGTCTGCCTTCATCTGACAGCCCTTTGATAATAATGGGCGGTTCGGATATTGTTAATCCGATCTGGCAACCATGCTCGGATCGTTGTTTCTCCGCACAGACTGACCACGGTTTTGATTGATTGATTGAAAACTTTATTAACAGATTGCAGAATGGGTACAATACAGTACAGCTCAATACACACAATTGTTAAGGGGATGCAGACCAGAGAAAGACTTTCGTCTTGCATCAGGGTCCCCCATTTTCAATTCATCAGGATATATACGGCTATACATTTATGAAAACGTATACATTATAGGTGGGGGGGTGGGTGGGGTGGGGGGGTTGGGTAGGTTGGGTAGGGGTGGACACTGGACACTGTACAACTGCACAAGCAACTGTACATATTGACAAAACCATGTTTGGTAATTGACTGTACATTGGGTTGGGTTAGGACATTTACAGGGGCCAGTTTCGAATTGCAGTCTCCCGTAGGTGTTCTTTGAGAGTGGTTTTGAAAGTGGGTAGTGATTCACATTCCTTTACAGCTTTGGGTAGGGCGTTCCACATTGATGTGGCATAATTGCGAAACGTGTTCCTGTTTGAGCCAAATCTGGGTTTAACATGATTTGTGGAGCTCCCTCTATGGTGTTGTGGTCGTGGTATTCACTGACCTTTGGGAAGTATTTTGATATGTACACATATATGGGTACCTTGATCGTGTATAGTGTATCTTGTAGACAGGCCCATTGCAAGTTGCTGCACTCTGTCGTCTACTCTAAGCCGTTGTCACGTGGGCAGGGGCGAGGTGGGTTCTAGGAGTAAGGTCAAGCATGTAGTCTGACCAGTTTGTTTTGAGATGAATTGTGTAGCAGGGTCAAGTCAAGTCAAGTCAAGTCAAGAGTTTTAATTGTCACGGCATACAAGTATACAATGAAATGCGGGTGGTCTTGCCCGCAACGATGTGCAATACGTGGTACAACATATAATAGAATCCAATAAAAAAAAAACATTGTGCAATAAACAGGTAACAGGTAACATATTTGTGACATCTCGGTATCTGTACATATTATTTACAGGGCATATAGGACACGGTCAAAGAACACCAGATCCAGGCGTACAACTAGAACCACCAGAACAGTGAATACGAGCAAAGTAACACAACTAACTGGTAACGACAGATACAGATTACAAAACATACAATTAAAAACGAAAAATCTCTAGAAAATCTAGTCAATTTACAAACCAATGAGCTTCTAGATACAGTAGAAAGGATATGCAGCCAGTATGAGCTTCTAGACAGACAGTAGAAGAGATATGCAGCCAGTATGAGCTTCTAGATACAGTAGAACAGATATGCAGCCAGTATGAGCTTCTAGATACAGTAGAACAGATATGCAGCCAGTATATGAGCTTCTAGATACAGTAGAACAGATATGCAGCCAGTATGATCTTCTAGAGACAGTAGAACAGATATGCAGCCAGTATGAGCTTCTAGATACAGTAGAACAGATATGCAGCCAGTATGAGCTTCTAGATAAGACAGTAGAAGAGATATGCAGCCAGTATGAGCTTCTAGATAAGACAGTAGAAGAGATATGCAGCCAGTATGAGCTTCTAGATAAGACAGTAGAACAGATATGCAGCCAGTATGAGCTTCTAGACAGACAGTAGAAGAGATATGCAGCCAGTATGAGCTTCTAGATACAGTAGAACAGATATGCAGCCAGTATGAGCTTCTAGATACAGTAGAACAGATATGCAGCCAGTATGAGCTTCTAGATACAGTAGAACAGATATGCAGCCAGTATGATCTTCTAGAGACAGTAGAACAGATATGCAGCCAGTATATGATCTTCTAGAGACAGTAGAACAGATATGCAGCCAGTATGAGCTTCTATATACAGTAGAACAGATATGCAGCCAGTATGAGCTTCTAGATAAGACAGTAGAAGAGATATGCAGCCAGTATGAGCTTCTAGATAAGACAGTAGAAGAGATATGCAGCCAGTATGAGCTTCTAGATAAGACAGTAGAAGAGATATGCAGCCAGTATGAGCTTCTAGATAAGACAGTAGAACAGATATGCAGCCAGTATGAGCTTCTAGACAGACAGTAGAAGAGATATGCAGCCAGTATGAGCTTCTAGATACAGTAGAACTGTTATGGTTTGTAACCGACCCCAATCGCACAACACAAGACAGGTATGATGGTTTGCCAAGAAACAGATATTTATTGAACAACAGGGAAATACAGGGAAAAGGGCACTGTCCCTTTAAGGGAGAATCACAAATACAGGAATATAATATGAGGGGAAGGAAAGGTGCCTTTAAGAGGCGGGCAGGAAAAGGGAACACTAAGGGAAAGAAAGGGAAGGCCTAAGGGAAGGTTAAGGGAACGCCTTGGGACAGAGGAACTAGAGACTAGGTAAACCAGGGACAAGGAGAACTAGGGAGAGAGGACTAGGGACTAGGAGAGCTAGGGAACAGGAGAAACGGGGACTAGGGGAACTAGGGACAAGGAACTAGGTGGAACTAGAAGGGGAGAACTTGGGACCAGGAACTAGGTGGAACTAGAAAGGGGAGAACTAGGGAACAGGAACTAGGTGGAACTAGAAGGGGAGAACTTGGGACCAGGAACTAGGTGGAACTAGAAAGGGGAGAACTAGGGAACAGGAACTAGGTGGAACTAGAAGGGGAGAACTTGGGACCAGGAACTAGGTGGAACTAGAAAGGGGAGAACTAGGGAACAGGAACTAGGTGGAACTAGAAAGGGGAGAACTAGGGAACAGGAACTAGGTGGAACTAGAAAGGGAGAACTTGGGACCAGGAACTAGGTGGAACTAGAAAGGGGAACAGAGGGGACTGAGGCCCGCGGAGGCGGGCTGGGAAACAGGGAGGAACTGGGAGGACTGGTGGAAATCATCTGGGCCGCTCTGCAGGACAGAGGAGATAGTTAATGCACAAAAGGGAAAAAACAGAGCAGGTGCAGAACAGTCCAAATAACAAAGTGAACAAAGTAATAATATCTTCGTGTGACAAACACACAGGGGGAGATGTAAAGTCCAAAAATACTATTCTAAGTGAGAACCAAAAACAGAGGCAATACGCTGGGAGAGTGACATCACAATCTAAACTCACCCAGGCGTATGCGTAATGGTACAGGAAACGCAGCGGGAACGGGGGCAAGGGCACTACGCTGAGTGAGTGACATCACAATCAAAACTCACCCAGGCGTATGCGTAAAGGTAAGGGACAGCAGCGGGAACGGGGGCAAGGGCACTACGCTGAGTGAGTGACATCACAATCAAAACTCACCCAGGCGTATGCGTAAAGGTACAGGGACAGCAACGGGGCGAGGGCATCGCCACCGGGTGGCTGGCTGTCCGAGCCGAGGGACAGAGTGCTGGAACAGTGGCGGTGACGAGGGTGTCGTCCACCGGGTAGCCGACTGTCGGAGCCGAGGAACAGGGTGCTGGAACAGTGGCGGTGGCGAGGATGTCGTCCACCGGGTAGCCGCTGTCGGAGCCGAGGAACAGGGTGCTGGAACAGCGGCGGTGGCGAGGATGTCGTCCACCGGGTAGCCGCTGTCGGAGCCGAGGAACAGAGTGCGCGCCACACCTTGGTGTGCGCGTCGGAACAGTGGCGGTGGCGAGGATGTCGTCCACCGGGTAGCCACTGACGGAGCCGAGGAACAGAGTGCGCGCCACACCTTGGTGTGCGCGTCGGAACAGTGGCGGTGGCGAGGATGTCGTCCACCGGGTAGCCGCTGTCGGAGCCGAGGAACAGAGTGCGCGCCACACCTTGGTGTGCGCGTCGGAACAGTGAGACGCCTCGGGGTGCGTCTGCGAGGAGGAGTGTGCCAAGCACGAAGGTCTGGAAGATGCGCGTCGGCGCGCTGAGGTCTGGAGAGCGTGCCAAGCTCGAAGGTCTGGAAGATGCGCGTCTGTGCGCTGGTACGGAGGAGCGTGCCAAGCTCGAAGGTCTGGAAGATGCGCGTCAGTGCGCTGGTACGGAGGAGCGTGCCAAGCTCGAAGGTCTGGAAGATGCGCGTCTGTGCGCTGGTACGGAGGAGCGTGCCAAGCTCGAAGGTCTGGAAGATGCGCGTCTGTGCGCTGGTACGGAGGAGCGTGCCAAGCTCGAAGGTCTGGAAGATGCGCGTCTGTGCGCTGGTCTGGAGTGGAACACTGGAATGCCTCCCGTAGAGAATTAGAGAGCGCAGAACAATGTCTCCTCCACAGGCTACGGCGACAGCAGACGAAGGCTGGAGCAAACATCTCAAGGCTGGAGAGATCCATCTTACAGCATTGGTAGACCAGAGGATCTCCCGAAAAAGTCTAGATGTTTAGAGAATATGACTCGGCAAGTATACAACACGACCCCACGCCAAAACGAGGGGAAGCGCCCTGGTATTTAAAGCCCACAGGGGGACTAATTAGCCTGCCACCACAGGTGCGAGAGATAATAGAATATCAAACAGGTGTGGCCACTAAGGGTAAGGAACGAGAGGGTGGGGGCTAGAGAGAGTGAGTAGGGAATTCCTAACAGTAGGCTTAAAGAAGACAGAGAAAAGGTAGAGAGCAACGGGCAAAACCTCACAGTACCCCCCCCTCAACGGGAGCCACCCGGCGACCCAAAACAAATACAGACAGAGTGGCAGGGGGCAAAACAAGAGGTACTGGCCAAGCCAGCAGGGGAAGCCACCACAAGAGTGGGGCTAGCAAAAGAAACAGGGTCGCCGAGGGGTAACTAGGGTGGCAGAGGGGCAACTGGGGGAACTGGTCTAGAGGAACTGGGTCTAGAGAACTAGTCTAGCGAACTGGGCAAGAGAACTGGTCTAGAGAACCGGTTTAGAGAACTGGTCTAGAGAACTGGTCTAGAGAACTGGTCTAGAGGAACTGGGTCTAGAGAACTGGACTAGAGCAACTGGTCTAGAGGAACTGAGGGGCGAGCAGGGTAGCTAAGGGGTAACCATGGAAGCACCGGGAAAGGGCTAGCAGAGGGAAGGTTAGCTGCCAGGGCACTGATAGCTACAGGGCCTATGCTAGCTGTACTGCTACATCAACATAGAGGCTGCGCTAGCTGCCGGAGCTAGGCTGGCAGACAGGGCTGGACCAGCATGAGAGCACAAGCTAGCTGGAAGGACAGTCCTAGCTGTGTGAGAAAAACTGACCTTGCTAGCTGAAAGGGCAGTCCTAGCAGTGGGATAAACTACACAAAAAAGTGGAGGCCATGCAGAGGGACCGGGTTAGCTGCTTGGGCCTGGCTAGCTACAGGGCCTATGCCAGCTGCAAGGCTGCATTAACATAGAGGCTGTGCTAACAGCCGGGGCCAAGCTAGCAGACCGGGGCCATGCAGAGGGAAACTGGGTTAGCCGCCAGGGCATGGCTAGCTACAGGGCCTATGCCAGCAGCAAGGGCTGCATAAACATAGAGGCTGTGCTAGCAGCCGGGGCTAAGCTAGCAGACAGGGGCTCTGCTGAGGGACTGGGTTAGCTGCCAGGGCATGGCTAGCTACAGGGGGGTCAAACAGGGCAAACGGGAAGCAAACAGGGGAGCTAACCGGGGAGACTAACAAGCTAAACAGGGGAGTAACAGGCTAACAAGGGAGCTAAACAGGACTAACAGGGAAGCTAAACTGGGCAAACAGGGGAGCTAGAGGGGACAAGAAAAAAAAAAGGCAAACTCAACATACACCGTCTGTGCTGGCTGGGGTCGTCGATTTGGTGGGGTCGTACTGTTATGGTTTGTAACCGACCCCAATCGCACAACACAAGACAGGTATGATGGTTTGCCAAGAAACAGATATTTATTGAACAACAGGGAAATACAGGGAAAAGGGCACTGTCCCTTTAAGGGAGAATCACAAATACAGGAATATAATATGAGGGGAAGGAAAGGTGCCTTTAAGAGGCGGGCAGGAAAAGGGAACACTAAGGGAAAGAAAGGGAAGGCCTAAGGGAAGGTTAAGGGAACGCCTTGGGACAGAGGAACTAGAGACTAGGTAAACCAGGGACAAGGAGAACTAGGGAGAGAGGACTAGGGACTAGGAGAGCTAGGGAACAGGAGAAACGGGGACTAGGGGAACTAGGGACAAGGAACTAGGTGGAACTAGAAGGGGAGAACTTGGGACCAGGAACTAGGTGGAACTAGAAAGGGGAGAACTAGGGAACAGGAACTAGGTGGAACTAGAAGGGGAGAACTTGGGACCAGGAACTAGGTGGAACTAGAAAGGGGAGAACTAGGGAACAGGAACTAGGTGGAACTAGAAGGGGAGAACTTGGGACCAGGAACTAGGTGGAACTAGAAAGGGGAGAACTAGGGAACAGGAACTAGGTGGAACTAGAAAGGGGAGAACTAGGGAACAGGAACTAGGTGGAACTAGAAAGGGAGAACTTGGGACCAGGAACTAGGTGGAACTAGAAAGGGGAACAGAGGGGACTGAGGCCTGCGGAGGCGGGCTGGGAAACAGGGAGGAACTGGGAGGACTGGTGGAAATCATCTGGGCCGCTCTGCAGGACAGAGGAGATAGTTAATGCACAAAAGGGAAAAAACAGAGCAGGTGCAGAACAGTCCAAATAACAAAGTGAACAAAGTAATAATATCTTCGTGTGACAAACACACAGGGGGAGATGTAAAGTCCAAAAATACTATTCTAAGTGAGAACCAAAAACAGAGGCAATACGCTGGGAGAGTGACATCACAATCTAAACTCACCCAGGCGTATGCGTAATGGTACAGGAAACGCAGCGGGAACGGGGGCAAGGGCACTACGCTGAGTGAGTGACATCACAATCAAAACTCACCCAGGCGTATGCGTAAAGGTAAGGGACAGCAGCGGGAACGGGGGCAAGGGCACTACGCTGAGTGAGTGACATCACAATCAAAACTCACCCAGGCGTATGCGTAAAGGTACAGGGACAGCAACGGGGCGAGGGCATCGCCACCGGGTGGCTGGCTGTCCGAGCCGAGGGACAGAGTGCTGGAACAGTGGCGGTGACGAGGGTGTCGTCCACCGGGTAGCCGACTGTCGGAGCCGAGGAACAGGGTGCTGGAACAGTGGCGGTGGCGAGGATGTCGTCCACCGGGTAGCCGCTGTCGGAGCCGAGGAACAGGGTGCTGGAACAGCGGCGGTGGCGAGGATGTCGTCCACCGGGTAGCCGCTGTCGGAGCCGAGGAACAGAGTGCGCGCCACACCTTGGTGTGCGCGTCGGAACAGTGGCGGTGGCGAGGATGTCGTCCACCGGGTAGCCACTGACGGAGCCGAGGAACAGAGTGCGCGCCACACCTTGGTGTGCGCGTCGGAACAGTGGCGGTGGCGAGGATGTCGTCCACCGGGTAGCCGCTGTCGGAGCCGAGGAACAGAGTGCGCGCCACACCTTGGTGTGCGCGTCGGAACAGTGAGACGCCTCGGGGTGCGTCTGCGAGGAGGAGTGTGCCAAGCACGAAGGTCTGGAAGATGCGCGTCGGCGCGCTGAGGTCTGGAGAGCGTGCCAAGCTCGAAGGTCTGGAAGATGCGCGTCTGTGCGCTGGTACGGAGGAGCGTGCCAAGCTCGAAGGTCTGGAAGATGCGCGTCAGTGCGCTGGTACGGAGGAGCGTGCCAAGCTCGAAGGTCTGGAAGATGCGCGTCTGTGCGCTGGTACGGAGGAGCGTGCCAAGCTCGAAGGTCTGGAAGATGCGCGTCTGTGCGCTGGTACGGAGGAGCGTGCCAAGCTCGAAGGTCTGGAAGATGCGCGTCTGTGCGCTGGTCTGGAGTGGAACACTGGAATGCCTCCCGTAGAGAATTAGAGAGCGCAGAACAATGTCTCCTCCACAGGCTACGGCGACAGCAGACGAAGGCTGGAGCAAACATCTCAAGGCTGGAGAGATCCATCTTACAGCATTGGTAGACCAGAGGATCTCCCGAAAAAGTCTAGATGTTTAGAGAATATGACTCGGCAAGTATACAGCCCACAGGGGGACTAATTAGCCTGCCACCACAGGTGCGAGAGATAATAGAATATCAAACAGGTGTGGCCACTAAGGGTAAGGAACGAGAGGGTGGGGGCTAGAGAGAGTGAGTAGGGAATTCCTAACAGTAGGCTTAAAGAAGACAGAGAAAAGGTAGAGAGCAACGGGCAAAACCTCACAAGAACAGATATGCAGCCAGTATGAGCTTCTAGATACAGTAGAACAGATATGCAGCCAGTATGAGCTTCTAGATAAGACAGTAGAAGAGATATGCAGCCAGTATGAGCTTCTAGATAAGACAGTAGAAGAGATATGCAGCCAGTATGAGCTTCTAGATAAGACAGTAGAAGAGATATGCAGCCAGTATGAGCTTCTAGATAAGACAGTAGAAGAGATATGCAGCCAGTATGAGCTTCTAGATAGACAGTAGAACAGATATGCAGCCAGTATGAGCTTGTTGCATACTCATGTTAAACAGTTGGCATTAGTGCAGAATTGAACTAAAACTGTCTCATAGGAACGGATGCTGGAATGGCATTTTGAATAAATGACTAAATGACATAAATGAAAGCTCTCATCGACTCCGACAGATTGCTAGTCATTCATAATGGCATCGAAAGACTGTCCAAATGACCTGTGTTGTGTTAGCTTGTGTTAGCTTGGGGAGCTGCGGTCTGTGTTGTGTTAGCTTGGGGAGCTGCAGTCTGTGTTGTGTTAGCTTGTGTTAGCTTGGGGAGCTGCGGTCCATGTTGTGTTAGCTTGTGTTAGCTTGGGGAGCTGCAGTCTGTGTTGTGTTAGCTTGTGTTAGCTTGGGGAGCTGCAGTCTGTGTTGTGTTAGCTTGTGTTAGCTTGGGGAGCTGCGGTCCGTGTTGTGTTAGCTTGTGTTAGCTTGGGGAGCTGCAATCTGTGTTGTGTTAGCTTGTGTTAGCTTGGGGAGCTGCGGTCCATGTTGTGTTAGCTTGTGTTAGCTTGGGGAGCTGCGGTCCATGTTGTGTTAGCTTGTGTTAGCTTGGGGAGCTGCAGTCTGTGTTGTGTTAGCTTGTGTTAGCTTGGGGAGCTGCGGTTCATGTTGTGTTAGCTTGGGGAGCTGCGGTCCATGTTGTGTTAGCTTGTGTTAGCTTGGGGAGTTGCAGTCTGTGTTGTGTTAGCTTGTGTTAGCTTGGGGAGCTGCGGTCCATGTTGTGTTAGCTTGTGTTAGCTTGGGGAGCTGCGGTCCATGTTGTGTTAGCTTGTGTTAGCTTGGGGAGCTGCGGTCCATGTTGTGTTAGCTTGTGTTAGCTTGGGGAGCTGCGGTCCATGTTGTGTTAGCTTGGGGAGCTGCGGTCCATGTTGTGTTAGCTTGTGTTAGCTTGGGGAGCTGCAGTCTGTGTTGTGTTAGCTTGTGTTAGCTTGGGGAGCTGCGGTCCATGTTGTGTTAGCTTGTGTTAGCTTGGGGAGCTGCGGTCTGTGTTGTGTTAGCTTGTGTTAGCTTGGGGAGCTGCGGTCCATGTTGTGTTAGCTTGTGTTCGCTTGGGGAGCTGCAGTCTGTGTTGTGTTAGCTTGTGTTAGCTTGGGGAGCTGCAGTCTGTGTTGTGTTAGCTTGTGTTAGCTTGGGGAGCTGCGGTCCGTGTTGTGTTAGCTTGTGTTAGCTTGGGGAGCTGCAGTCTGTGTTGTGTTAGCTTGTGTTAGCTTGGGGAGCTGCGGTCCATGTTGTGTTAGCTTGTGTTAGCTTGGGGAGCTGCGGTCCATGTTGTGTTAGCTTGTGTTAGCTTGGGGAGCTGCAGTCTGTGTTGTGTTAGCTTGTGTTAGCTTGGGGAGCTGCGGTCCATGTTGTGTTAGCTTGTGTTAGCTTGGGGAGCTGCGGTCCATGTTGTGTTAGCTTGTGTTAGCTTGGGGAGCTGCGGTCCATGTTGTGTTAGCTTGGGGAGCTGCGGTCCATGTTGTGTTAGCTTGTGTTAGCTTGGGGAGCTGCAGTCTGTGTTGTGTTAGCTTGTGTTAGCTTGGGGAGCTGCGGTCCATGTTGTGTTAGCTTGTGTTAGCTTGGGGAGCTGCGGTCTGTGTTGTGTTAGCTTGTGTTAGCTTGGGGAGCTGCGGTCCATGTTGTGTTAGCTTGTGTTCGCTTGGGGAGCTGCAGTCTGTGTTGTGTTAGCTTGTGTTAGCTTGGGGAGCTGCAGTCTGTGTTGTGTTAGCTTGTGTTAGCTTGGGGAGCTGCGGTCCGTGTTGTGTTAGCTTGTGTTAGCTTGGGGAGCTGCAGTCTGTGTTGTGTTAGCTTGTGTTAGCTTGGGGAGCTGCGGTCCATGTTGTGTTAGCTTGTGTTAGCTTGGGGAGCTGCGGTCCATGTTGTGTTAGCTTGTGTTAGCTTGGGGAGCTGCAGTCTGTGTTGTGTTAGCTTGTGTTAGCTTGGGGAGCTGCGGTCCATGTTGTGTTAGCTTGGGGAGCTGCGGTCCATGTTGTGTTAGCTTGTGTTAGCTTGGGGAGCTGCAGTCTGTGTTGTGTTAGCTTGTGTTAGCTTGGGGAGCTGCGGTCCATGTTGTGTTAGCTTGGGGAGCTGCGGTCCATGTTGTGTTAGCTTGTGTTAGCTTGGGGAGCTGCGGTCCATGTTGTGTTAGCTTGTGTTAGCTTGGGGAGCTGCGGTCCATGTTGTGTTAGCTTGGGGAGCTGCGGTCCATGTTGTGTTAGCTTGTGTTAGCTTGGGGAGCTGCAGTCTGTGTTGTGTTAGCTTGTGTTAGCTTGGGGAGCTGCGGTCCATGTTGTGTTAGCTTGTGTTAGCTTGGGGAGCTGCGGTCCATGTTGTGTTAGCTTGTGTTAGCTTGGGGAGCTGCGGTCCATGTTGTGTTAGCTTGTGTTAGCTTGGGGAGCTGCGGTCCATGTTGTGTTAGCTTGTGTTAGCTTGTGTTAGCTTGGGGAGCTGCGGTCCATGTTGTGTTAGCTTGTGTTAGCTTGGGGAGCTGCAGTCTGTGTTGTGTTAGCTTGTGTTAGCTTGGGGAGCTGCGGTCCATGTTGTGTTAGCTTGTGTTAGCTTGGGGAGCTGCGGTCTGTGTTGTGTTAGCTTGGGGAGCTGCAGTCTGTGTTGTGTTAGCTTGGGGAGCTACAGTCCGTGTTGTGTTAGCTTGGGGAGCTGCAGTCTGTGTTGTGTTAGCTTGTGTTAGCTTGGGGAGCTGCGGTCCATGTTGTGTTAGCTTGGGGAGCTGCAGTCTGTGTTGTGTTAGCGTTAGCTTGGGGAGCTGCGGTCCAAGTTGTGTTAGCTTGGGGAGCTGCGGTCCGTGTTGTGTTAGCTTGTGTTAGCTTGGGGAGCTGCAGTCTGTGTTGTGTTAGAGTGTTAGCTTGGGGAGCTGCGGTCCATGTTGTGTTAGCTTGGGGAGCTGCAGTTTGTGTTGTGTTAGCGTTAGCTTGGGGAGCTGCGGTCCATGTTGTGTTAGCTTGGGGAGCTGCGGTCTGTGTTGTGTTAGCTTGTGTTAGCTTGGGGAGCTGCGGTCTGTGTTGTGTTAGCTTGGTGAGCTGCAGTCTGTGTTGTGTTAGCTTGGGGAGCTACAGTCCGTGTTGTGTTAGCTTGGGGAGCTGCAGTCCCTGTTGTGTTAGCTTGGGGAGCTGCGGTCTGTGTTGTGTTAGATTGGGGAGCTGCAGTCTGTGTTGTGTTAGCTTGGGGAGCTGCGGTCCATGTTGTGTTAGCTTGGGGAGCTGCTAACTATAGAGGCCATAACCACAGTATTACATATACTCTTGTTAGCTTTATGAGGCTACATCAACACGCTCCTATGAGTGCAGCATGTTAGCTTTATGAGGCTACATCAACATCCTATGAGTGCAGCTATAATGTTAGCTTTATGAGGCTACATCAACATGCAGGCCCCTATGAGTGCAGCTAATGTTATGAGGCTCTGCCCCCCCTCCACTCCTCTAACACCCACCTCGCTCTGCCCCCCCCCCCTCCACTCCTCTAACATTTTATTTATTAATTTTATTATTATTATTTATTTGTTGCCATTAAAATAATAGGCAAGCATAGGGCTAAAACATTTTCATAAACAATAATATAATTTTTTGTTATTTGGTTATAATAAGGGCTTTTCTATGCATTTGTCTGATTGATTGATTGATTGATTGAAAGCTTTATTGACAGACTGCAGAGTGGGTACAGTACAGCTGTATTCACTTGTTGCGGTGGTCTCAACGGAACAATTTTGATTGACAGTCGATTCTGCCAATCACACCGCTGTTGTGTGTGGGGGCGGCATCGCTTGACTGAAACTTCGGCTCTGCCCCGGCAACCATTGCCGAGCCAGAGCCGGTTTATCTTTGGCGAGCCCGAGTCAGCTCTGCCCCGGCAACCATTGCCGTGCCAGAGCCGGTTTATCTTTGGCGAGCCCGAGTCGGCTCTGGCACGGCAAGCCGAGCCGGGCCAGAGCCGGTTTATCTTTGGCGAGCCCGAGTCGGCTCTGCCCCGGCAACCATTGCCGTGCCAGAGCCGGTTTATCTTTGGCGAGCCCGAGTCGGAAAAAGCAGTTCCTGTCTGGAATGAGACAGAGGGCCACACCACATTCACCGCACTTCCAGGGGGTCTTCATCTTACAATGTACGCAAAACAGGCGGCCAGCCGTGGCCTTCTGGGATTTATCTGCCTGTTGCGTGATCGCAACAGGTGAATGGTTCCTTGGTAGGCGGTCCACTGGTGAGAAAGAAAGAAAGAAAGAAAGAAAGAAAGAAAGAAAGAAAGAAAGAAAGAAAGAAAGAAAGAAAGAAAGAAAGAAAGAAAGAAAGAAAGAAAGAAAGAAAGAAAGAAAGAAAGAAAGAAAGAAAGAAAGAAAGAAAGAAAGAAAGAAAGAAAGATTTGATTTTGATTTCTCTGTTTGAGAGAGAGAGAGAGAGAGAGTGTGTGTGAGTGTGCAGGGGAGTAGCTGGGGGGGGGGTTAGGATGATTCCAAGGGCCCAGCAAATGCCCCAAATTTTTTAATAGATTGGGGGGCCCACAAATTGTTTCTTTCATGGGGCCCAGAATCTCCAGCTACGCCCCTGTGAGCGCAACGTTCTACTCTAGAGAGCTGTCATGACCGTGATGCGCGCTTGAATGAACTGCGAGATAACTCATAACTCATACACACACGCACTCTGTCTGCCATACAGTAGTTTATGTTGTTTTAGCGCGACGTGGGTATATACACGGGCGAGGATGAAAAGCATAAGACTACTTTTAATACATAAATTAACGTTACGTCGGTCCCGTGTATTCTCGAGAGAGAATGATAATAATAATAATAATGCAGGAGCAGGACCAGATTATATTATCAACGACAGACAGTGAGAAACACAACCCCCCCCCCTCTTGCGCTGAAGAATATGCATATTAGATCACTCAGTGATTAACACCTATGCGCTGTTGGTGTGTGCGCGCGTCCATGGATGTGACGCGCGATGTAGTTTTTATCGCAAATGGAGATTATTACAAGCATACCATCTAGCAAGAATTAAACGTATTTACAAGTCGTATTAGGTTTAGCAAGTTGGGGGACCTATACCTTACATGTCAAACCACTAGAAATGGCAATTTTTCTATTTTTATCGATTTCTGAAAAGATGTCCTTTTTGAGTATTTAAGAGGGATTCGAATTTCTTTTGTTGTCCGCCGACGGGTTCAAAGCTCCAGCGTGACTCCTAAGGGTTAAGAGGCGAGCAGGCTAAGGGGCTAAGGCTAAAGGACAGGGCCAGGGCAAAGGACAGGGCAGGAACAGGGGCACTGGAGAGGGGAACAGGGACAGAGGCCCGGGGAGGCGGGCTGGAGACAGGGACAGAGAAAACAGGGTTAAGGCCTTGGACAGGGCGAGGGCCAGAGCTGCTTACAGGGATGGAGTAGGAGCGCGCAGGCTAGACGTCTGGAGTGGAGCGCGTCGGCTTGAAGAGCACGCCGGCTCGGGGTCTGGAGTGGGGCGCGTCGGCTTGAAGAGCGCGCCGGCTCGGAGAGCGCGCCGGCTCGGAGAGCGCGCCGGCTCGGAGAGACGCATCCTCCCGTAGAGGATTAGGAAGCGATGCGCGTCTGGAGTAGTAGCGCGCCGGCTAGACGTCTGGAGTGGGGCGCGTCGGCTTGAAGAGCGCGCATCCCCCCGTAGGATAGGGAGCGATGTGCGCCGGCTTGGAGAGCGCGCCGGCTCGGTGTCTGGAGTGGGGCGCGTCGGCTTGAAGAGCGCGCATCCCCCCGTAGGATAGGGAGCGATGTGCGCCGGCTTGGAGAGCGCGCCGGCTCGGGGTCTGGAGTAGGGCGCGTCGGCTTGAAGAGCGCGCCGGCTCGGAGAGCGCGCCGGCTCGGAGAGACGCATCCTCCCGTAGAGGATTAGGAAGCGATGCGCGTCTGGAGTAGTAGCGCGCCGGCTAGACGTCTGGAGTGGGACGCGTCGGCTTGAAGAGCGCGCATCCTCCCGTAGGATAGGGAGCGATGTGCGCCGGCTTGGAGAGTGCGCCGGCTCGGGGTCTGGAGTGGGGCGCGTCGGCTTGAAGAGCGCGCATCCCCCCGTAGGATAGGGAGCGATGTGCGCCGGCTTGGAGAGCGCGCCGGCTCGGGGTCTGGAGTAGGGCGCGTCGGCTTGGCTTGAAGAGCACGCATCCCCCCGTAGGATAGGGAGCGATGTGCGCCGGCTAGACGTCTGGAGTGGGACACTGGAAAACCTCCCGTAGAGAATTAGAGAGCGCACCGGCTGTGTCCCACTCCAGGCAAACGGCGACAGGTGGCGATGGCTGGCACCTCGTCTCACGCCGGAGAAGAACCAGCATACAGATACAGATAAGATAAGGATACGGAACGACCCGACGAGGACTGGAGGGGAAGTCCAGGTATTTAAAGCCCTCTGGGGCGCTAATCATAACTTAACACAGCTGTGAAAGGTAGTCCAAGGGTGTGGGCTGCTGAAGAGCAGAGGAGAGTAAACGAACGCGAGGGTGGGGGCTGGAGAGGTGAGGAGACAGGGAATTAAAGGTCCAGGGAACAGGCGAACCTCACAGTACCCCCCCCTCCACGGGAGCCACCGGGCGACCCAAAAATACAGACAGAGGGGCAGGGGACATGACAAGGCAACAAACAAAAAAATTGGGCCATGCTAGCAGGGGAAGCTACACCAAAAGTGGGGCCAGCAGAGGGACAGGGAAGCTGCCAGGGCACTGCTAGCTACAGGGCCTATGCTAGCTGTACTGCTACATTAACATAGAGGCTGCGCTAGCTGCCGGAGCTAGGCTAGCAGACAGGGCTGGACCAGCATGAGAGAACAAGCTAGCTGGAAGGACAGTCCTAGCTGTGGGGAACTGACCTTGCTAGCTGAAGGGGCAGTCCTAGCAGTGGGGAAAACTGACCTTGCTAGCTGAAGGGGCAGTCCTAGCAGTGGGGAAAACTGACCTTGCTAGCTGAAAGGGCAGTCCTAGCAGCGGGGAAACTGACCATGCTAGCTGAAGGGGCAGTCCTAGCAGTGGGGAAACTGACCTTGCTAGCTGAAGGGGCAGTCCTAGCAGCGGGGAGACTGACCTTGCTAGCTGAAGGGGCAGTCCTAGCAGTGGGGAAACTGACCTTGCTAGCTGAAGGGGCAGTCCTAGCAGTGGGGAAACTGACCTTGCTAGCTGAAGGGGCAGTCCTAGCAGTGGGGAAACTGACCTTGCTAGCTGAAGGGGCAGTCCTAGCAGTGGGAAAGCTACACAAAAAGTGGAGGCCATGCTGGTAGTAGAGGCCTGGCAAGCTGCAGGGGAGCTAACGAGGCTAATAGGGAAGCTAACAGGGGAGACTAACAGGCTAACAGGGGAGCTAACAGGGAAGCTAACAGGGGAGCTAACAAAGGCTAACAGGGGAGCTAACAAGGCTAACAGGGGAGCTAACAGGGGAGACTAACAGGCTAACAGGGGAGCTAACAGGGAAGCTAACAGGGGAGCTAACAAAGGCTAACAGGGGAGCTAACAGGGAAGCTAACAGGGGAGCTAACAAAGGAAGCCAACAGGGGAGCTAACAAGGCTAACAAGGACTAAAAAGGGCAAACTCAACATACACTGTCTGTGCTGGCTGGGGTCGTCGACGGGTCGGGTCGTACTGTTATGGTTTGTAACCGACCCCAATCGCACAACACAAGACAGGTATGAGAGTAAGCCAAGAACAGGGCATTTATTGAATACAAACAAAAAGCGGCACTGTCCCTTTAAGGGAGAACACAAAATACTGGAAACAAGAATTAGGGAAAATTGGCACTGTGCCTTTAAGAGGCGAGCAGGCTAAGGGGCTAAGGCTAAAGGACAGGGCCAGGGCAAAGGACAGGGCAGGAACAGGGGCACTGGAGAGGGGAACAGGGACAGAGGCCCGGGGAGGCGGGCTGGAGACAGGGACAGAGAAAACAGGGTTAAGGCCTTGGACAGGGCGAGGGCCAGAGCTGCTTACAGGGATGGAGTAGGAGCGCGCAGGCTAGACGTCTGGAGTGGAGCGCGTCGGCTTGAAGAGCGCGCCGGCTCGGGGTCTGGAGTGGGGCGCGTCGGCCTGAAGAGCGCGCCGGCTCGGAGAGACGCATCCTCCCGTAGAGGATTAGGAAGCGATGTGCGTCTGGAGTAGTAGCGCGCCGGCTAGACGTCTGGAGTGGGAGGCGTCGGCTTGAAGAGCGTGCATCCCCCCGTAGGATAGGGAGCGATGTGCGCCGGCTTGGAGAGCGCGCCGGCTCGGGGTCTGGAGTGGGGCGCATCGGCTTGAAGAGCGCGCATCCCCCCGTAGGATAGGGAGCGACGTGCGCCGGCTTGGAGAGCGCGCCGGCTCGGGGTCTGGAGTAGGGCGCGTCGGCTTGGCTTGAAGAGCGCGCATCCCCCCGTAGGATAGGGAGCGATGTGCGCCGGCTAGACGTCTGGAGTGGGACACTGGAAAACCTCCCGTAGAGAATTAGAGAGCGCACCGGCTGTGTCCCACTCCAGGCAAACGGCGACAGGTGGCGATGGCTGGCACCTCGTCTCACGCCGGAGAAGAACCAGCATACAGATACAGATAAGATAAGGATACGGAACGACCCGACGAGGACTGGAGGGGAAGTCCAGGTATTTAAAGCCCTCTGGGGCGCTAATCATAACTTAACACAGCTGTGAAAGGTAGTCCAAGGGTGTGGGCTGCTGAAGAGCAGAGGAGAGTAAACGAACGCAAGGGTGGGGGCTGGAGAGGTGAGGAGACAGGGAATTAAAGGTCCAGGGAACAGGCGAACCTCACAGTTCCACATTGATGTGGCATAAATGCTAATCGTGTTTAGTCCCTTGTTTAAGCCGAATCTGGGTTTAACATGATTTGTGGAGCTCCCTCTGGTGTTGTGATCGTGGTATTCACTGACCTTTGGGAAGTATTTTGACATGTACATGGGTACCTTGGTCGTGTAGTGTATCTTGTAGAACAGGCCCATTGCAAGTTGCTGTACTCTGTCGTCTACTCTAAGCCATCCTAGGTTGTCAAAGTGGGCAGGGGTGAGGTGGGTTCTAGGAGT
This sequence comes from Notolepis coatsorum, assembly GCF_963971535.1. Lineage (NCBI taxonomy): Eukaryota > Metazoa > Chordata > Actinopteri > Aulopiformes > Paralepididae > Notolepis > Notolepis coatsorum. Next base: position 85,919,917 of record NC_140180.1, on the reverse strand, counting down.
AAGGTCAAACAGTAGTCTGACCAGTTTGTTTTGAGATGTTTGTAATTTTGTTTTTAGCGCCTTTGAGGTGCTTTGGTACCATGAGGTGCAAGCATAGTCGTAGTACCCTTGAATGAGTGCTCCTGCCAGAGTCTTCAGGGTATTCTTGTTTACCAGAGAGGAGATCCGGTACAAGAATCAAGTTCGTTGGTTGACTTTTTTTATTACATTGGATGCCATTTTGTCACAGGAAAGATTTGCCTCTAGGATGGAACCTAGGTATGTAATTTCATCTTTCCTTGTGACAATATTGTCACCCACTGTAACTGAGAAGCCGTCGGTCTTGCTGAGTTTGTTATTTGAACCGAAGAGAATGGACTCTGTTTTACCCAGGTGTAATGATAGTTTGTTATCAGCGAGCCAGATGCAGATTTTGCCTAGTTCCGAGCTGAGGATTTTTTCAACCTGTAACTTGTTCTTGTCAGAGACCAGCAGGGCTGAGTTGTCCGCAAACAGGAACAAGTTGCAGTCACAAGCTGACGACATGTCATTTGCATAAATTAGGAACAGTAGCGGTCCTAGTATGCTTCCTTGTGGAACACCACAGCTCACTGGGAGGCGGGGGGATAGGGTACCGTTTACCTCCACCATCTGTTCTCTCCCCTCCAGGTAGGATTGCATCCAGCTCACTGATAGACTATCAAAACTAATTGCTTTTAGCTTGTCAATCAGAATGGAGTGATTGACAGTGTCGAAGGCCTTTTGTAGGTCCAGCATGACCATGCCGCAGTATTTGCCCGCGTCCACTTCTTGTTTGATGTGGTTGTTTAAATAGAGATGGCATGTGTCAGTGGAGTGGGATGTTCTGAAGCCAGATTGGAATTTGTAGATTCGATTTTTTTCCGCAAGGTACTTTTCAACCTGTTCGTATACTATTTTTTCCATGACTTTCGAGATAGAGGTAAGGATAGAAACAGGGCGGTAGTTGCCTGGGTCTAATTTGCTGCCCTTTTTGTGCAAATAGGAAAAAAATTGGAAAAAATTAAAAATTGGAAAAAAGCACCACAGGCAATGTGGAGGGGAGAAACCTTAGAAGGGCTGTTCAAGGGGGGATCTCCCTTCTTAGATGTCGGTGATAGTAGTGTTGCTATAAAACAGGCAAAACAGTTGGTAAGTATGTACATATACGTGTAATAAAACACAAACATGTACATGCAATAGCAACTGGGGTACATAAGAACATTTTGAAAGATTGAAAATAGAATAGAGCTGATAACGGATCCATTTGAGGTATGGGGGCGACGAAGAGAGGATTGTATCCTCTTGGTCATCACCACGGGACGTCCACCATTTTACTCAAACTGAGTACATTTTACTCAAACTGAGTAACATTTTACTCAAACTGAGTAACATTTCTTTCAGTTTGAGTAAAATGTACTTAATTTGAGTAAAATTTACTCTGCGAAATTTACTGTGTACATGTAGTAAGCATATGTGAATAGAATCAGAGTATATATATAAGATAATTGTGAAATTAAGTAATGAATAGAACTAAGAACAACTGCAAGCGTATGTATACAGGATGGGATACAAGATGATGGCTCAGGGCCATGTGCCCTGCGAGGGGCAGGAGAAACCACTCAGAATAGATCAAGGCAGGTCAGGTCAGGAATATGGTTCGACGGTGCAGGTCAGACAGAAGGCGGTATGAAGCTGATCCATGGCCTCAGTGGTGCACATAAGCAATGTGGGGGTAGAACAGTCACTGCAATCTTGGCTATCACCCAGAGACATCCACTACCTTGGCCAACAATACGAGACAACCACTCAGAGAGATAGGGAGAGTGTGACTGTAGTGGAACCTGTGTTGTCGACCTGAGGCACTTCAAAACCTTTCCTCTAGACCCCATGACTGGTTTGAATACATACAGTAAAGGAGACATGTGTATTCTGGTTTATGTATATCTATATTTTCATATTTAGATGTGTAGTTCAAAGATGAGAAATTGGTTAGTTAACTCACAGACTGACGTTACTATGGAGCTTTTCAATGTGGAATTATATATGTCCCTCCTGGACTCCTGACTCAATCAAAGACTGCAATGAGTTGAGATAACTGACTGACTGGTCACTTTTGTCCTGTCTTCTTTTATTCCTGGACAATGTAGTGGATTTGTTGAGTGATATTAACATCTTCAGAGAGCTTCTATCTCATCATGTTGACAGTGACTGTGTCACCTGCTGGCTGACAGTAGAAGATACAAGTTGGTTGTGTATCTCTCTCCCTCACTCCTCCCTCTCTCTCTCCTCCATCTTTCTCTATCTCACTTTTCGCTCTTTTTCCCCTCTCTTTCTTTTTCTCTCTCTCTCACTCTCTCTCTCGCACGCTCTCCGCCTCTCTCTCCCCAGACAGATTCTCTCTGCGGAGAGAGCTAAACCCATTCACTAAATTAGAGAAAGCTAAACCCATTCACTGTCAATGTACTCTAGTCTATTTCACCTCAATGGTCCACTGATGCAATTAATTCTGCACACAAACCCATCAATAATACTGTTTACCTTTGTACTGTTCGTTTTAAATAACTTAATTATTTTTGCTTATTTACTGAATGAGGTTTTTGTTTTCCGTTCTCTGAGATGGAATTTTGGCCTACTCAGCATTCTGGCAGCCTGGAGCTGAAAATGTAATTACAACTGTTGAGTGTGTGAACATCGCTAAATCCTGCACGTCGTCCGTGAGTCTCATAATAGACCTGTGAACATATTTGGAGGGGTGTGAGTCTGTGAGCTTATGGAAATTGTGTCTGTCTGTGTGTGATAAAAAGTTATTTAGCGGCGCTAAGTTAGTGTTATTTAAGGTGAGCGGCTTCCTTAACCCCGCTACCTCATTAGCTCACAGCTAGCCCGCAGAGCCACACACTCACAAAGCTAAGGGGATCTTCAGTGACCGAACAGGCAAAATCTCAAGGCTAGGCGGGGGGGGGGGGGGGGGGGGGGAGGGGGGGGGGGGGGGGTAGAGAGGAAGCTCTTAGGAATGAGGGCTGTCGTTCTCCCACTCTCATCCCCCTCTTTCTCTCTTTCTGCTAAGGCAGCATTTTGAACCCACATGTTGATTTAACCTCCGTCACACAGGAGGCTTTCAGAGACGTCTCACTCACACAGATTTACTGGAGATCAGGGTGTGTAGAAGGGAGGTCAACGTAGAAGGAGACAGAGCAAGATAATGATAAGGACATAGGGAGGGAGGTATGGAAGGAAGGAAAGGAACCATACAGTAGAACCCTACCTGGTAGCCTGTTGTAATTATTATTATTATGATTATTATAGACACTTTCAAAGGGACAACAATAACATAAAAAAAAGGTAACTTCCTGTTGCATTGTTTGTCTAGGGAAGAGATACTGAACAGGAGATTGTTTCAGGCACAGCTAGCATCCTCTCTCATCCTGGTGAGAATGCATTTCTGCTATTTACCTTTTGCAATATCCTTTAAATATGTCACTGTTTGTAATATCTTTTACTTGTATCTTAATGTATTTCTGACATGTATCTTAATTGATTCTGTTCTAATCAGGTGAACACAACTCTCCAACCAACCAAACCAACGAGAGGACGACCACCTTCAGACAATGTGAGCCCAATAACAAGGAGCCCTTTGACTGCTCAGAAGAGACCATCCTCAGGTGATGGGAGTCCACCAAACGTGGGCCCATCCAAGAGGTCATGTGCACACCACCCCCCACTGGATGGACGCAAGGACCTAATGGCACATTTCACAGTGAAGACAACGAGAGGATGCTGCAGACACTGCAGTAAAGGATACACCAACAGCAAGTGTGATGGTCGTCTTTGCTTTTCAGAGGACAAGAACTGTTTTTTGGGACTATTTCAAGTCAAGTCAAGTCAAGTCAAGAGTTTTATTTGTCACGGCATACAAGTATACAATGAAATGCGGGTGGTCTTGCCCGCAACGATGTGCATAATACAATAGTAGTAACAAATTGTGCAATAAAACAAGTAAACAGAGTAGGGCATATCGGTATATGTACACAAATTGTGCAATAAAACAAGTAAACCGAGTAGGGCATATCGGTATATGTACATAAGTTATTTACAGAGCATGGTAGGACATGCTAGGTCCTGTGGTAGTGCAATACACTGTTAGCTACGGATGAGGCACTGGGTCTTTCTGTACATATTATACAATCTCAAGTTATACTATACTATTCTTAAAGTGACCTTTCCTTAGTGGCCATACGTGTGGGCGTGTGCAGCATGAGTGTGTGCTTGCTCATGTTAAAGTGGCTGCTAGTGTGTACAGTGTGTGTGTGTCGTGTGTGTGCTCATGTGTGCTTGTGTGTGGAGAGTTCAATGTTCAAGGCTATCATTGGCTATCATTGGAAATTAACAGAACAAGAATACAAATAATGAGGCTAGTGGGCTAGAACATGGCTGAACACTGGGAATAAGACGAAATTCTGCTTTGTAAATACAATCGTATCCTGTTTAAAAAAAATATTATTACTTATTTTTCAAGGGATCAAGGGATCTGAAGCATCTAACACCCCTGTGTTTCTTTTTACCAAACCTTCCCTTTCACCTTCCTCATATCTCCTTCCCAGGGCCGTATTAACGACCGGGCCGTCCGGGCCGCGGCCCGTGGGCCTCTAGTGATGAGGGGCCTCAAAAAAAAAAAATAATAATAATAATAATAATAATAATAATAATTTTAAATTTAAATTTTTTTGGAGGCCCCTCGTCACTAGAGGCCTTTTGGAGGCCCCTCGTCACAAGAGGCCCCAAATTAGTATTATTATTTTTTTTAACTTTTATTTAAAAAAAATTTGGAGGCCCCTCGTCACTCGAGGCCTTTTGGAGGCCCCTCGTCACTAGAGGCCCCAAATTATTATAATCTTTTTTTTTACTTTTATTTTGAATTTTTTCGGAGGCCCCTCGTCATTATTCTAATTTTTTTTCTTATTTTGGAGATCGATGTCATACTGTGACACTGAAATGAAAACATATTTCATCAACTAAAATATTTAGTCAACAAAAATATTTCATCAACTAAAATATACAGTACGTCATTACCTCATTCAGCACAATGGTAGAGAATGGAGAACTTGTGAGCTTTCAAACCTTGAAAGATACATACGGTTTGGATAAACACGACTTCTTCAGATACCTACAACTACGCCAGTACTTTCTAAAAGAGGTAAAGGGGTCTGAGCCCAATACCCCAATAGACAGTGTTATTCAGATATTCATCCAGGCATACAGGGACAAGATGAGTAAAACTGTGTCAAAATTGTATAATAACTTTGTTCAGGCCAGAACTGACTCCACAAGTTACATTAAGACAAATTGGGAAAAGGAATCAAACATTGAAATAACCGAAGACGAATGGGAGAACATGTGCAGAACTCAATGTAGCTCGACTAATTCAAAAACATGGAGAGAATTCTGCTGGAAAAACTTGACTAGATTCTTCATAACTCCCAAAATCAAATCCCGACAAGTAGGCATAGAGCAACCATGTTGGAGACAGTGCGGCCAGAGGGAGGCAAACCACTCTCATATCTTTTGGAATTGTCCAGGAATTCAACGTTATTGGCAAGATGTTCACTCCACCATGCAGGTTATATTGAATTTTAAGATACCGGAGACCTTCTCCTATTTATACCTGGGTAACTTACCTGAGGAATTGGTAGGAGGAGACAGATATTTGATGAAAATATTTTTAGCAGCAAGTAAGAAAGCGATCACGCGTCTCTGGTATCAACAAGAACCTCCAACAAAAGAAAAATGGTTGGCCATTATAGGCGAAATATACACAATGGAAAGACTTACTTTTACTCTCAGATTACAGGAAGAGAAAGGTTTGAAGTACTGGGAAAAGTGGGACTTTTATATGGTAATGACGACAACCAGTGGATGATGTATTGATGTATAGTTGTAAAGAATATTCGCCATACCTATAGGGAAAGTAAGAGAATTGAGAACTCATGTGAAAAGTATATTTTTGTAAAGTGACACTAATAATGCAGCCCGGGATTGTGTTTTTCTTATGTCTTGTTGTTTGTGATTGTTTGCTTATTGTGAAAAACAATAAAAAGAAAGTTAAAAAAAAAAAAAAAAAAATATATACAGTACGTCACACCCTGCCGTCTGCAAGTGGCTAATCTTGAGTATTTTTTCTCCTTTTCATAAGAGTTTGAGGTTTTCCGTTTGAGGTAAAAACAGCAATAAAAAGTCAAAACTTGCATCTCCACATCCCAGCCCCGACGCCTGAATACTTTTACCAATGGATTTCCAGTTCCGCGTTCGCGTTCTGCGCTCTGATTGGCCACTGACGTTTCTGGTAGTGCCAATCGTGTGACGCCTCTTTCTTTCACCGGTTAAGCTTAGGCACTCTTTCGAAGTTGGTTATGGTTAGAGTTTGTCTTAGAGCAGGGCGATAGAACACCAGCCCTGATTCCATACTCTAACCTTAACCAACTTCGAAAGAGTCGCCTAAGAAACGTCAGTCAATATTTCTATTGTATATTTTTTCTTGTATACATACATACATACATACATACATACATACATACATACATACATACATACATACATACATACATACATACATACATACATACATACATACATACATACATACATACATACATACATACATACATACATACATACATACATACATACATACATACATACATACATACATACAACACTGTACAACTGTACAATACTTGGTCATTTACTGTACATTGGAGGGGGTTGTGTTAGAACATTTACAGGGGCCAGTTTCGAATTGCAGTCTCCCGTAGGTGTTCTTTGAGAGTGTTTTTGAAAGTGGGTAGTGATTCACATTCCTTTACAGCTTTGGGTAGGGCGTTCCACATTGATGTGGCATAAATGCTAATTGTGTTTAGTCCCTTGTTTAAGCCGAATCTGGGTTTAACATGATTTGTGGAGCTCCCTCTGGTGTTGTGATCGTGGTATTCACTGACCTTTGGGAAGTATTTTGACATGTACATGGGTACCTTGGTCGTGTAGTGTATCTTGTAGACCAGGCCCATTGCAAGTTGCTGTACTCTGTCGTCTACTCTAAGCCATCCTAGGTTGTCAAAGTGGGCAGGGGTGATCAAAGTCCTTTTAGCTTGGCCCTCAGAGCCCACCACTTCTAAATATTCTATATATTTTTTAAAGTGACATAAAAACGCCACTGTGCGTGCGTGCACGTGTATGTGTGTGTGGGGGGGGGGCCTCCACAAGAATCTGGCCCAGGGGCCTCTGAAGTCTTAATCTGGCCTTGCTCCTTCCTCCTCCTCACTAATTATCCTTCTCTCTCTCTCCATCTCTCTCTCTCTCTCTCTCTCTCTCTCTCTCTATCTCTATCTCTCTCTCTCTCTCTCTCTCTCTCTCTCCCTCTCTCTCTCTCTAGTCTTTTATTGGCATCTGATCAGAGCACACTGATATCTCAAGGTGATCACCAGCACTCTCTCTTTATCTCCCAGTGAAAGAGCCAGGGCGAGTCCTTTCCTAATACGGACATAGAGATGAATCAAAAGTAATAATAGAGGCTGCTGCTGAGCAGAGCAGTTTGGTCTCATGCAACAGTGTCTGGAGAAACCATTAAGGAGTAATGAGCTACTCTAAGAGACGAACAGCCTCCTCATTAGCCTTGTACTGAGTAGACAGTAGGACCAGCGACCAAAGGGTCAGAGAGAGAGAGAGAGAGAGAGAGAGAGAGATAGACAGAGGGAGATGCATTATTATACAGGGACGCAGGAAGTCAGTCAGAGTTGGCAGTGTGGAGAGAAGTCTTATGTAATAACGTCATATTAAATGCATCCGCATCATTCGTGATTTTCGATTCATTCGAAAGGTCAACTTTTTACACCAGTTTTAGAACACTTTACACTACAACAGAGAGCAAACTTGAACACCAACATGTGGACAGTTCACACTCAAAATGCAGCAGAAGATGATTTAAAGTGGATTGAGACACAGCCGGTAGCAACAAGGCACTTGAACTCCACGCTGAGCACAGGATTGTATAACAGATGTAGAGTTAACAGATATTAAACAGATTCAAAATGAACACATGAATAATCATAGGCTTCTAACAGTCAGTGCTAATGAAATCTTTTTTACAGAATGAAGGGACAACCATACACACAACAACAAGTGCTGAAACGTTTCAGTACTAAGTGTGGCAATTCCAGGTGTAGGGGTGGCAGAATAAACAACACACAGACAGGTTGCAGTTCCCAAAATCATACTCTTCTTTATTTTCTAATAAACAATAAACGTTTCACAAGTCTCACTGGTTTTATAGCAATTAATCTGTCGGCCGGGCGGCGTCTCCGCTCCGTGGCTTGTCTCCTTGCGCTGCTACGAGAGAGTGAGAGGGTGCTCTTCGGCTCCATTAAGTTCCCCCTCCTCAACAGGCGCACCGCACCATGATTCGATAATAGCTCTTGATGACCTTCTAGCGACAGGTGCGTCCGGAAGTGGACGCCCAAATATGGGCAGTGCCCAGCCATTGGGTCGCTACGTAGCGTCCTTCAATCACCAAGCCCATTGGTGGCTTGGGGCTGCCACAGTACCCCCCCTCCAGCTCCGACCATCGGGGAAGAGCGTCCGATGCCCAACAGGCATCCTTCCTGGAGAGGGCGTCTGCGTTGCCATGAGCCACCCCGGACCTGTGGATGACAGAAAAGTTAAATGACTGCAATTCCAGAAACCATCGAGTCACCCTGGCATTGGTTCCCTTTGCTTTGGCCATCCAGACGAGGGGAGCGTGGTCCGTTACTAGTGTGAAGCGTTTCCCCAGCAGATAATAACGGAGCGTCTCCAGTGCCCATTTAATTGCCAGACCTTCGCGCTCCAGAATAGTTGCGCTCGTGTGGTAGTAGCTTCCTGCTCACATGTAAAATTGGATGTTCCTCACCCTCCAGCTGCTGGGAGAGGACCGCCCCCAGTCCCACCTCTGATGTATCGGTTTGTACCGTCATCTCCTTGTCGAAGTTCGGGGAGACCAGCACCGGTCCCGAACAGTCAGAGTGCCATTTTGAGGTCCTCAAACGCTGCCTCCGCCTCCGGTGTCCACTTCCCCGTAAACGGCCGCCGCGCCTGGGTCAAATCTGTGAGGGGAGCAGCGCGAGCAGCAAAGTTAGGGATACATCTCATAATAGCTCGCTAGCCCATTAAATGTCCTGACCTGCTTCTTCGTTAAAGGGCGAGGCCACTCCCTTATTGCATCAATTTTCCTCTTCTGCGGTTTTACATTGCCCCGGCCTATTGTGAATCCCAGGTACTCTGCCTCTTCTAGTCCCAGCCTGCATTTCTTTGGGTTGGCGGTGAGACTCGCCTCCCGGAGTGCACCTAACACCACCCTCACCTTTTGGAGGTGGGAGTCCCAATCTGATGAATGTATGATTATGTCGTCGAGATATGCGGCTGCATAGTCCCGATGGGGTCGTAGCACTCTGTCCATCAGCCTCTGGAAGGTAGATGGCGCCCCATGCAGATCAAATGGGAAAACTTCTCCCTCGAGGCTGGGGACAGAGGGACTTGCCAATAGCCTTTCGTTAAATCTAGTGTTGTGATGAACGTGGCCTGGCCCAGTCTATCAATGAGCTCATCCACTCTAGGCATGGGATATGCGTCAAACTTCGAGTCATTAAGCTTCCTGAAATCATTACAGAACCTGGTTGTTGAGTCGGGTTTCGGCACTAAAACAATAGGACCAGACCACCCGCTATGAGATTCTTCAATCACCCCCATCTCCAGCATGACCCGCACTTCTATTCTTACGGCCTCTCTTTTAGCCTCTGGGATACGATAGGGCTTCAGCTTTACCTTGTCTCCCGGGCTGGTGATAATATGGTGCTGGGCCAATGTGGTGCGGCCTGGTGTGGCCGAAAACACGTCCCGGTTCTGTTGGACCAGCTCCCAAAGCTCCTGCCGTTGGGTCGGGGACAGTTGTTCCCCGATGGGAACATCGGCCGCCTCCTTCACCTGCTGTGCCAAAAGGGGGGGGGGGGGGGGGGGGGCGAGAGCAACACATCCCGGGAATGCCATTTCTTTAACATGTTAACATGGTATAGCTGTCAATGCTTCCTATGTCGGGCTGGTGGACCTTGTAGTTGACAGGACCCACATTTCGCTAGGAATTTACACTCCGCTGTCGGAACCAGTACGAGGACCCCCACATTAAACTCCTGTGGCTGTGCGCCCCGATCATAAACGTCTTGTGCGTCTTGGGCCTGTTGCATATGTTCTCTTATAACCACCGGCCAGAGCGCCTTCATCCTGTCTCTCATCACCTGCACATGCTCTATGAGAGACTGGTGGGGCGACGGCTGTTCCTCCCAAATCTCTTTTGCGATGTCCAGGAGACCCCGCGGCTTACGGGTGTAGAGCAGCTCAAACAGCGAGAAGTCTGTGGAAGCCTGTGGGACCTCATGCACAGAGAACATCAGAAAGGGCAACAACTGATCCCAATTCTTCTCATCCTTTTCCATCACCTTTCTCAGCATGCTTTTTAGCGTTTTGTTAAAACGTTCGCACAACCCATCCATCTGTGGATGGTATATGGAGGTTCGCAACTGTTTCACTTTCATTAGTTTACACATTACCTTTATGACCCGCGACATAAAGCACAAGCCCTGATCGGTGAGAATGGAATCGGCAATTCCCACTCGACTAAACAAATGAAATAGCTCTCATGCTACAATTTTGGCTGTCACCGTTCGTAACGGGATGGCGTTGCATAGTCTATGATTACCAATATATACTGGTGGCCTCGGGATGATTTGACTAGTGGGCCCACCATGTCAAGGGCAATTCTTGAGAATGGTGTCTCAATGATGGGTAATGGGATCAGAGGATTTTTATAGTGTACCTTTGGTGCTGCACGTTGACACAGATCCTGCAGTCGTCCTCTACCGCTCTCTTCATGCCCGGCCAATGGAAATGCTCCTTTATGCGCTCCATGGTTTTGTCCACGCCCAGGTGTGCTCCAAGGATATGCGAATGCGCTAGCTGGAGTACAGTGGGGATGAAGAATTTCGGCACCAGCAATAGTTCTTTAACCTGATAAAAAAAATGTACGACTTGGTACAGCAGTTGTCTTTTTATTGCAAAGTGAGGATATGACATGTTACTCACCCCCTCCACTGGGTTTCCATCCACGGTTTTGACATGCGCACGGGCCTGCGTTAGGTGTGGGTCCTCCAGCTGGGCCGTTCCGAACTGACCAACCAGGTCCCTTCCCACCTCGTCCGCCTGGGGAAACTCCGCAAAGGGGTCCTCTTCGCCGCTATCCGTCTCGGGGTCCGCTTGGGGCTCCGGCGCGTCTTCACCCACATCCGATGCAGTATCAGTCTCACTCCCCGTTACATTCAGGGCACACACCTTCGGCTGACATAACTCTTTCCTCTTCCTCAGTTTACCTTTGGAGGGTGGGGTGCGTGGGGAGATGACCGCTGAGCACAGCTGACGATATAGGGGGCAGTCTCGTCCAATCAGCAGCGCTACAGGCAGGTTAGGTATCACGCCGGCCGTCATCGAGCAGACCCCCTTGGTGGTTGTCAGGGTGATCTGCGCTGTGGGATACAATTTTGTGTCTCCGTGAACACAGGACACGGACACTTGCGGAGCATCGGCGTCGCAGTGTGCCAAATGGGTCTGAACCAGCGTTATGACATTACCCGAGTCCAGGAGCGCTATGGCGTCTTTGTCGTTGACGTGCACTGGTAAAAGTGTCGCTGACACTGGCTGCACCATAATTACATGTTCTACCGCGGGGGTCTGACGCTGCCGCCGATGGCATGGACACATCCCGGCCTGGACAGGCCCACGAGAGATGCCCTGGCTCGCCACAGTCATAGCAGCGTCTTTGGTCCTGGTCAAACAGCGGCCTTCTTCGGGGTAGTTCGGGATCACCTGCGTTCCCTACCCGGCCCCTTGGGCTGGGCTCGTCGGGACCCCTCGTCGTTGTCAGTCTCTCTGGCTTTTCCCCTCGCCCCCCTTTGAGTAACTCCCGCGTTACTTGGTGGACCTCCACAATGTTCACTAGCTGCTCCACGGAGCGGGGGTCCGCCTGACTCGCCTGTTTCTTCGTGTCATAAGGGAGAGCTCTAACGAAGCGGTCCATAACAATACGTTCCAAGACAGTGGGCCCTGTGTGGTCGGTCATTAACCAGGCTCGGCTTACGCGGACTAAGTTGTGCATCTGGGAGCGCGGGGAGGCCTGTGGATCATACACCCAGTCATGGAAACGCTGCGCCATGCTTCTTTTATTTATAATTTTTTTGTTTTTCTTTCTTCTTCTTTTATAAAATTTTTACTTTTAGTCTATCTTCGTTTATTCTGCACCCCTTATTGCGAGTAGACTATGCCCGCATTATCCACCACTGTGGCAATTCCAGGTGTAGGGGTGGCAGAATAAACAACACACAGAGAGGGTGCAGTTCCCACGGCAGAACACCATAAGGTCCAACTAATTTAAAATAAAAGCAAAATAAATGAATGAATGCAAACACTCTCAGACAAACAAACTCCACACAGAAGTGTGCTGGGGTTCGAACCCAGGACCTTCTTGCTGTGAGGCAGCAGTGCTGAACACTGTGCCACCGTGCCGCCTGCCATTGTTTTAAAGGTGCAACATGTTTGCATTCAGCAGCAAGACTCTTCCCTTGGGAACATTGGGCATCATTCACCAATACTCTCTTATTATTATTATAATTTTTTTATCCACTTTTTCTCATTATTTTCCATCCAATTCTCCCCTCCCCTGTCTTGAACATTGCTCGACTATGCCCCCCACTGGTCGGTTGTAGAGAGGATAGAAGCCTTGCATCACGTGTTCCCTCCGGCACACGAGGAGGCAGCCTGTCACATCTTTTCGCCTGCCAGCACGGACTCTCATTGGCGAGGTGTAACGCATGGGAGGCTCACACTACCCCCGCCACTTCCTGTCTCTGCTGTGCAGGCGTCTCCCAACCGACCTGTAGGGGTCGCTGTCCACAACGTCCAATCCCCACCCATCGACTTCCACCCGCTGACTCTGCCAAATGAGCCAGTACGACGGCCAGCCCAAGCCGAAGGCAATGCTGAGACTGGGATTCGATACCGGAGTCTCTTGCATTGGTGACGAGCGCAATCTCCGCTATGCCACCCAGCCGCCCTCTTATTATTTTTCTTATATTCTTTCTTAACCGTCTGTTAAGAGTAAAAATAAGAAAAGCCACCAACGCATTCATCAACCCGTTCTTAATGTCCAAATCCGTTCTTACCCAGGTGTGTTGAATGATGAATACCACTCATTCTTAAACTGAAATGCGCGTTTGCGCTCAATTCATTTGCATACAGACACACCCGGACTGCTCCTTATAAGGCGAATGAGACGTGTTCAAAACATGGTCTGCATGAGCTGATCCCCGTATTCAACGCGTAGCGCTGGAGCATTTTGCGAGTTGCGGGTGCAACGGATCCAAATTAGATCAGATTCAAATGTATTGTCATCATTATATTATATGTATTGGCACCTATAGCTATATAGTGGAATAGATTTTATTACTATTCCTTTTTTTGAATTTTTTTATTTTACCAGTGGGCGATGGCCACTAGATACATTTTTTGGTACACATCAGGTAACTTAGAATGAGCAGAAGTTGGAGAGGAAAGAGGGGGGAAAGGGGGAAAGAGGGAAGTGGAAGGGGGGAGGTGACAAAAAGAGAGGAGAGAAGAAGAAAACATAAAAGATCAAATAAAAAATAAACAAAATAAGACTCAATAATAAAAATAAAGACAAAATAAAACTAAATGAAATTAAATAAAACTAAATAAAACTAAAACTAAGACCCCAATTTTTTTATTTTTTTTAATAATAATAAAAAGAAAAAAAGGGGACATCACATAGGGTCAGACATAAGACAGAACATAAAACAATAATACAACATATCAGACAGGCTAGCGGCTGTTCCTGGGGAGGATCTGTTACATTTGATCGTTATTACTTTTAGTGTGTGGTTGACATATTCTGTCCATTTCGACCAGATCCGGTAGAACTTCGCCTGCTGAATTTTTATTGAAAATGACATCTTTTCCATTATGTAGATGTCATGAGTTTCGTCTATCCAATAATCTACTGTGGGTGCCTCTGGTTTTAACCATCTTCTTGTGATAGCTTTCTTGCTTGCTATCAGAAGCATCATTATCAATTTTTGGTCATTGAAGTCCCATTTTTCATAGGGAATATTTCCTAGGTATAGGGTGTCAAATTTGAAGGGGATGTCAATCTCAAAAATTGCTTCTAGGTTCTTATGTAGGCCTATCTCTTGCCAGTATGGTACCAGTGTTTGGCATTCCCAGAATATATGTGAATGATTGGCTTCGTTTAGCCCACAGGATCGCCAGCATTTTTCCCCGGTCCCCTGATGTTTTTTCTGCCATGGGGTGATAAAAAACCTTACTAGGTTCTTCCAGCCAAATTCCCTCCAGTTGTTTGAGCCTGTTGTTTTCCATTGTTGTGTACATAATCTGTCCCATACCTCTCCTGAGATTGACATATTGCATTATTTTTCCCATTTCTGCTTTATGTACATTGTGTTAGTTGATTTCGATTTGGCCTGGCAGAGTCCTCCATATATTCTGGAGACGATCCTATTACATTTGGATGATTTGATTGCTGATGTAAACACTTCCATGATTTTATTACTATTCCATATTTATACCGTCTAGTTGCATGCTTCTGGCCACACATATTGTATACAGTACGTGCAAAATGAATCGTTCCAGCAAAGTAGGCTTTGTCAAGACTGAACGACCGCGCATTAGGTTGGGAAATACCGGTTAATGGTTAAGCCAAGTCAGACTGGATGGCACATCTCTCGCCTAGTACAGTGCGTGCTCCAAGTCAGACTGGATGGCACATCTCTCGCCTAGTACAGTGCGTGCTCCAAGTCAGACTGGATGGCACATCTCTCGCCTAGTACAGTGCGTGCTCCAAGTCAGACTGGATGGCACATCTCTCCGCATAGTACAGTGCGTGCTCCAAGTCAGACTGGATGGCACATCTCTCTCTCTCTCTCTCTCTCTCTCTCTCTCTCTCTCTCTCTCTCTCTCTCTCTCTCTCTCTCTCTCTCTCTCTCTCTCTCTCTCTCTCTAAATCAATTCTGAGGCAACGAACACTGGGCGCGACGCGGGTCAAAGTCAGTTGTTTATTTATTTATTTTTACTGTTTGCATACGAGGTGGTCCGCAAATGTTCTTGATAACAATCTAGTGGTCCGCATAAACAAGAAGTTTGGGAACCACTGATCTAGACAATCTCTAAATATGCGTTATATGGGCGGCCAGAGCATCTAACTGTTCTTCTTTTATTTTTATTTTTTTTAGATTTTATTTATAGCATTTTCAGCTTTTTTGGTCAACGCAGGACCTTTTGGCCACGCAGGACCGACAGCGGCCACGCAGGACCGATAGAGGAGAGAGGGTGAAACCGGAGGAGAAGAAGGGAAGACATGCGGCATATGGCCACCGGGTCGGGGAATCGAACCCAGGGCGACCGCTTCACGACTCGGCGTGCTATGTGGTATGCTACTGGAGCGCCCCATCTAACTGTTCTTCTAACAGCAATATATAATCCATTTCAGAAGCAGAACGCACGCAATAAGTTATAATAATAATAATAATAATAATAATAATAATAATAATAATAATAATAATAATAATAATAATAATAATAATAATAATAATAATAATAATAATAATAATAATAATAATAATAATAATAATAATAATAATAATAATAATAATAATAATAATAATAATAATAATAATAATAATAATAATAATAATAATAATAATAATAATAATAAATAATAATAATAATAATAATAATAATAATAATAATAATAATAATAATAATAATAATAATAATAATAATAATAATAATAATAATAATAATAATAATAATAATAATAATAATAATAATAATAATAATAATAATAATAATAATAATAATAATAATAATAATAATAATAATAATAATAGTTTTTATTTATTTTTATTTTTTCATCTCGGTAAGAGTTTCTTATCTGGGTAAGAGTGGTCTTGACCACTCTTAGAATTTGGTCTTGCCTATGAGAAAAGCAAAAATAAGCAATAATAAAACATTGCTGAATCCCAGGTAAGAACAAAATAAGAAGAAATGCTAGTTATGAATGAAATCTGTTCTAATATCGCTTCGTGAATGAGGCCCATTGAATCTTTTCTTGGGAATATTGAATATTTTCTTGGGAACATTTCATCTTTTCTTGGGAACATTTCATCTTTTCTTGGGAACATTGGTCCTCATGCTCGAATGGACATACAAGAAAGTTACGAACAAATTTCCTCATAACTCGACTTACGAACTTCTCTGGATGATTTTGGCATGATTGAACGGTTTCTTTTCGGAGATTCGTTCATAGCTACGAACAGGATTTACGAACTCTGAAAGGCAGTCGTAAGTCGGACAGACTGGTGTGCACCCGTGTTCTTAACCCTTTGGTTGCCGAAAACGGAGAGCTACGTTTCTGTGGCCCAGTGCTTGAGTGCCGGAAATGTCACAGAAACGTAGATCTACGTTTCTGTTTCTGTCTTTTTTTTATTCGCTATTGCCATTCATAATTCATCGGGGCAGCCTGTGCATGCTGACGGTCAATACCGCCACCTACCACCTTGCGGCCACTATTGCACTCCATTTTAAATGATGTTGTTTCTTTTCTCTACCGAGCTGCGGTGTGCGGTCGGGTCCTAAACACTCTGGCAAAACAAGCGCCTGTAGGGATGGCTTGGACAACTGACCCCACCCGCCCATTCATTTGCAATGCCCGATAACGTCGGAGACAGGATCGCTGTGGATATCTGGAATGGCGATCAGATAATTGGATTATTTTTATAATTGGATTATTATCAGAGACATGGTAACAACTCTATATTACCGATCTTGCGTTGATCTGATATATTTTCCCCCGCGATTGCTCTGTGTCTGTGTGTATGTGTGTGTGCTGTGTCCCGTTGGCAGTGATCACAGCACAGAGGTGCACCTGCTCCAACCCCCCTTTCATGTATGCACGAGAGAGAGATTAGGGATACACATTGTGTCAGACCTTATAAGGGCATACAGCCACACCCATTTTAGTTTGATTGATTGTAGCCACACACCCTTTTTGACCGCCCCCCCTGCAGCATTATCTACAAACTATAACTTCACTCACACACCTCGACCTTCCAGACGGGGTGGAGGCACTGGCCTCATGACATCTCCTTCATGGGCTACAAACGTAACACCACTCCCAGAACTGTCACTCTCCTCTCTCGAATATCATGCAGTATCTGTCTCTAATCCTTTCAATCTCACCATTGTTACACTCTACCGCCCTCCAGGTACACTTGATCACTTCACAGATGAGCTGGACATGCTTCTTAGCTCCTTACCGGAAGATGGTACCCCTCTCCTTCTATTGGGCGACTTCAACCTGCCTGACTCATCTCAGTCAGTCATAGTAGTCTCCCTCCTACAATCGTTTGACCTGACTCCCACTGCCATGCCTCCCACCCACAAAGCAGGCAACTCCTTGGATCTCATATTTTCCCGTAACTCCAGCATCATTAACACCACGGTAACTCCCCTACATGTATCTGACCATTCCTTCATATCCTTCTCACTAACTCTCATGCTTAACCGAAAGGTCTTCACTCCAACTCAAACAGTCTCACTCAGACGCAACCTGCCCTCCCTATCCCCTCCACCCTCTCCTCTGACATACTATCCGCTCTACCTTTGAGTGACACCTTCTCTGCTCTCTCCACAGAGATGGCAACCTCCACCCTCCTTTCAGCCCTTGCAACCTCCTTCAACAAGCTCTGTCCCCTCGTTGAGAAACCTGCCCGCCGTTCCCCACCCAGTCCATAGCTGACAGATCCAGTGAGAGAACAAAGACAGGTCCTGAGAGCAGCTGAAAGGAAGTATAGAAAGTCACGCCTCACTGCTGACATCGACACATATCACAACCTCTTGTTAACATTCTCCAAAACCATCACTAATGCCAAAGCTTCTTTCTTCCACCATAGGATCGAGGCCTCTGCCAAGAATCTTCGCAAACTGCATGCTACCATGTCCTCCCTCCTCACTCCCCCCCACCCCCCCCTCCCTCATCTTTCTCTGCCGAAGACTTTGCGATCTTCTTTGAGGAAAAAGTGGAGAACATCCGCAGCTCCTTCTCCCAACCCCCACCCATTCCAAATGCTGAATCGAGAACCTCATCCTTCACTCTGTCATCTTTCTCTCCCATTACAGAAGCAGAGACCCTGACACTGGTAACGTCGAACCGTCCGACTACTTGCCAGCTGGACCAGCTACCCTCCCCACTCCTCCAGACCATAGCACCAGACATCCTCCCATTCCTAACTGCAACCATCAACTCCTCACTCAACTCGGGGTGGTCCCCACCTCCCTAAACAAAGCCAGAGTCACGCCGCTCATAAAAAAACCAACCCTGAACCCTACCGTCATAGGCAACTACCGTCCTGTCTCTCTTCTCTCCTTCCTTTCTAAAACACTTGAACGTGCTGTATCCAACCAACTTACTGCTTATCTCTTACAGAATGACCTCCTAGACCCTAATCAGTCAGGCTTCAGGACTGGTCACTCCACAGAGACAGCCCTCATTGCGGTCACAGAGGCACTTCACTTAGCAAAAGCAAAAGGCCTCTCCTCTGTCCTGATTCTCCTAGATCTATCTGCAGCCTTCGACACAGTCAACCACCAGATCCTCCTTGCGGCCCTCGCAGGAATGGGAGTGGCTGGCTCTGCGCTGACATGGCTGTCATCATACCTCAATGACCGCTCCTACCAAGTGTCATGGAGAGGGACCCTGTCGGCCACCCGCCCCCTGCGGACGGGTGTCCCCCAGGGCTCGGTTTTAGGACCCCTTCTCTTCTCCCTCTACACTAAATCACTGGGTAACATTATCACGTCTCATGGCTTCTCCTACCATTGTTATGCCGACGATACTCAACTCTTCCTCTCCTTCCCTCCCTCAGATATCCACGTCTCTGAGCGGATCTCGGCCTGTCTGTCCGACATCTCAGCCTGGATGACGTCCAACCACCTCAAACTGAACCTAAGCAAAACAGAATTGCTCCACCTGCCGGCCAAATCCTCCCCCCTAACCGACCTTTCAATCACAGTCGAGAATGCAGCTGTGACTGCGTCCCCGACCGCCAAGAACCTTGGTGTTGTCCTCGACGACCAGTTGAACTTCTCTGCTCACATCGCAGCGACGACCAGAACCTGCCGATTCCTCCTGAGCAACGTCAGAAGGATCCGCCCCTTCCTGACAAAAGAAGCCACCCAACTCCTCGTCCAATCAACAGTCATCTCCCGCCTCGACTACTGCAATGCACTGCTCGCTGGCCTCCCGGCCACTGCCACTAAGCCTCTTCAACTCATTCAGAACGCAGCGGCCCGCTGATCTCAAACCTACCGAAGTCGGCCCATGTCACCCCACTTCTTAGGGACCTGCACTGGCTCCCCATTGCTGCACGAATCCGCTTCAAGGCCCTCGACCTAGCATACCGTGCGGCAAAGGGAACCGCTCCCGCCTACCTCCGGTCAATGGTCTCTAACTACACACCCTCAAGACCCCTACGCTCTGCATCTTCTGGCCGCCTCAGACCTACTCCTATCCAAGCTCCGGGAGGGTCATCAAAGAGAAGTCGCCTATTCTCAGTCCTTGCCCCACAATGGTGGAATGAACTACCCACCCCAGTTAGGACAGCCGAATCACGTCCAATCTTTCGCCGTCGACTAAAGACGCACTTCTTCAACCATTATCTGAATTTAAAAAAAATTAAATTAAAAATCGAACCCTAACTAACCGTACTGTCATGCACTTGTCCTAATAAACTAACCTACACTGTAGCACTCAACACTTTGATGAACATTGTTGCTCAGCTGATAGAGTTGTGCCCTTCCTGATGGCTTGTCGTACAGAACTTGTAAGTCGCTTTGGATAAAAGCGTCAGCTAAATGACTAAATGTAAATGTAAATGTAAATGATTGGTCGAGGATTCAAGGAGGCGGTACTTCCGGTTTCGAGGGGAGGGACATCCGGTTTAGGAGGGGAGGGACATCTGGTTACGGAAGGGGAGGGGTTTTCAGAATTTTCAGAATTTATTTCCAAAATAAACGTTTTTTTATTTTTTATTTTTTCAAAATAAAAGTTTCAAAATAAAAGTTTTTTTTTATTGTCAGAAATAAAAGATTCAAAAATAAACGTTTTTTAATTTTCAGATTAAACATTTCAGAATGTATGTGTAGGGGAATATTTTAAGAAAAATACAATGTATCTATCTTCACAATAAATGTATGTGGACATAAACATTTCAAATGTGTGTAGGGGATTTAAGAATAAGTGTATGTGTTCAGAATGTGTGTGTGTGTGTATGTGTTTTTTTTGGATAAATGCAAGAGAGTGTTTAGACACTTGTGTGGAGGAATTAAGAAAAATACAATGTGTCTGTTTAAGTAGAGAATGCTTTCTTCCAAGTGGTATGGTTTGAGCAGAAAGCATTCTCCCCTCTGTTTCTGTCTACCTCTCAGTAGACTGAATATCTCTCCCTCTCAGTAGACTGTCTCCACTCCGTAGGCTGAAATGACATTCAGAAACACTAGAGTGGTTCTGACACTCCACCAGCGCTATGACATCCCCTTAGCTGTCATAGCAGTAGGGAGAATGACGATAGCGAATAGGAGGGCTTGAAACTACTGTATGCACATTGTGTCACTGGGACCAGATGTATGACCCTCCGAGTTCCCTTTTCTGCAGAGGCGTGTGGGTGTGTGTGTGTGTGTCTGTGGGTGATTATTATTTTTTAAAGAAAATTACAAATGTAATGTGCCTATATTTTAGTTTCATGGAGAATCCCCAATGCATGTTAGGGGAATATTTTTTAAGAAAAATACAATGTCACAATCTTTAGACATTTGTGTTCAGAAAAGAAAAACTACAAATTACAATGTGTCTATATTTTAGTTTTCTGGGTTTCCCTTAGTGATCATGTCTAAATAAAAAGAAAATACAATTGGCTTCATTGCTATAAGCCTTAGGCATCAAGTGCTCACACTCCATAAGACAGATTAAAGTGCTGCCCACGTCTGGGCTAGTATCAATACCAATACCCTTCCTTAAGGGTTTACATATATTGTATTATTATTCACATTAATTATTACACTTAAAGATATGATTAGGTATAAAAGTTATATGTGATAGCTTAAAGAGCTGTGCTGAAAATAAATGTCTGTGTGGGTGTGTGTGTGTGTCGGGGGTGTGAATAAGGCCCTCTTAGGTGTTAAAACAGCCCATAGGGGCGTGAAGATTAGGGGACATGCAAACTTAGAGTAAAACTCTGACATATTTTCAGGCAACATTCAAATACAAATGGTTTATATCTTTGTAACATGAAAGTTAGTGTAGAACATTATACTCATAGCATGGTCTCACGCTTCCCAGGAGTTGAAGATAACTCCTACATTTTTGTCAAATCAGTAGCTTTTGGTGAATTGTTTCTATACAATTCACTTATATGACATTTAGGTATGACACAGGACTACACAAGCATTTTTAGTATAGAAATGTGTCAACAGACTAAAGCAGGGAACCATAATATTTCTATACAAATTATGTAGAATGTAATATCATAACTGTCTATTATTTTTCTTGCAATTGAGCCAATTTTCCTTAGGTACGGTTTTGAGGTGTGTGTTCAACAGAATGTAGTATCAAAAACACGTTCAGAAAAAGTATGGGTTACTGAATGCTGTTATAATGCACTGTTATAATCACTAAGCCATTGAAAGACCGTACCTGTGTCCCTGTATCACTTGTCTCTGCTGCCCTTTGATTAAAAAAGGTCTGTATGTCCATTTTCCAATTTTTTGTCACAGTAAAAGTCACCTAGTAAAAGTGAGATAATTGACAATATCAAAACATGCTAGGGCTGTACCGAATAGTTTCGAAGCTTCGTTCATAATGTTGACATTCGAATTCTAAATAAACATAAACAATTGTAATTATAAAAAAAAAATAAAAAAAAAATACGAAAACGACACCCCTGGTTTTGCGTGTTCAGGCATCCGGAGGAGTACTTTTGTTAATGTGTTTTTAGGAACTACTTACGAAGATAGTTACAATACGTACACTTTTGATCATGCAGTCCAATGAATCTTCTCTTGGGAATATTGCATCTTCTC